>NC_090450.1:304338981-304646067 GCF_031143425.1 Pleurodeles waltl | reverse complement strand
GTCCCAAAAAATAAGTGCCAGTACCCCTCAGCGGAAACCACTGACTCAGAGTTTGTAAAATGTGTGAAACTGCTGCTGGTGATAGGAGACAGCTACTCTATAAACAGTGTGGGATTGGTGGCAGAATATGACTGCAAGCTTGTGACGGCTATGGAAATGATTTTGAAAGTTTGTGGCTGCTCTGATGGATGTGGAAGAGCTACGGCCAAAATGCACCGTTGAGTATGTGAAAGGTGCTAGAGTGCTTCAAAAGTGTGACTGCATATATGTGAGGAGTGCAAGAGAGCAGTCAGTGGTATGAGACCGGTACTTTAAACGGTGTGTGATCATTATTAGTCAGTTTCATTAGTCCCTGTTTATATTGGCGGCCACTCCCCGTGGGCAAATTTCAAGCACGCATTTAGCAAAATACATTAGTACATTTTCTATGCGGCATTATTATACATTGAATATATAAGCTACACTCTCTCAGTCCTCCACTTGTCATCACACAAAACCTTTCCCTTCACAACCCTTCATTTTCTTCAAGCTACTCATTTCAATTTCTTCTTCTCTGTGTGATTTCTCCTAAATTCCTTTAAACATTTTCTCCTTTTCCTTTTCTTCTTTTCTTTTATGACGTTTTGCCAATTTTCTCTTGATTCTTTTACTAATTTTGCAGGATAACCATAGTCCAAATAGACAAGTTAGAACAATTAATATACCCCCTATTATTTTTGCAAGTATCCCATTCCAAATACTACTAAACCAATTCCCTAATTTGGTACTTCCTTTCCCAACCTTTTCCCACACTCCAGGTTCCTTCAGCTCTTTCAAATCTGCACTATCTCTTGTTAGATTAGTAAGCATACCTCTAATCTTGTTACTATTATCAGGAATGAATGCACAACAATGGCGCTCATTAAGCATTTAAAAGAATCCACCACTCTTTGCTAAAAGAATGTCTAAAGCAAGCCGGTTTTGAAGAGTCATAGCCCTCTCCGTCGCAAGTTCAGTATCCATCAGGAGTATAGCCCCTGTGAAGTTTGTCAGCATGTTATCCACAATAGTAGACAACTTTCGTATCTTTATGGAGTTTAAGATGAACCCTACTGAAGGAATTATGGCTCCAAATATGTCACCTACGACATCGGCCGCTGTCTCTCTCTATTGTCTAGCATGATGTAATTCAGACATTTTAGGAAGTTGCTTTAAGTCATCAATCTGATAGATCTTTGGGAAAACTATTCCCAAACAACATGTCCCATACCATCCCTTAGGAAGACGGTAATAAGCATTAAGTCCACATATAATAGATCCCAGGGAACGCTGGATCCTGTCCATTCAACATGAACGTCCATTTACTCTGAAACAAAAACACATGTCTGCATTCACTCGTTCCCACAAACAAAGTATCAAACTCAGATTTTGGTCTATATATACAAAGCCTACCTACATGCAGTGCATCTATAGCTAATATACCCTGTGTCTTTATTGCGGTGTAAGCATAATCATTTGCAAACATGCGTTTTTCTAATCCCTTTTCTAGCCTTTCTTTTAGTGCTTTTTGTCTATCATCAGTGTGATCTAAGAAGCTTTTCTCTACAGGTGTTAGTAAGCAAGTTAGATTATTGCGGTGCGCACAAGCTGTTCCAAATGTTAGTGTCGGCTCAAAGAAACCCCTAACTAATTTTATGCTGTGTTCTTTAGCTAATTTGTTTAGAAACTCAATTACGGGCACAAAAGAAAACACTACATCTAGATTAGAGTAGAAGTATTGCACATGTTCTTGATTATAGAATCTTGTTAATAGCAAACTACAGCTTATTCCGTGAATGAGTGGCAGACTATGATAAGTAACCCCTTCTTGTACTGACAAAGGAATCTTTGTGCACACATAGCCATTTCTCGCATCCATTGTGTCAACAAACTCATTTAGCAAGCGATAGAAGACATTAGTAGATAGTTCCCTTTTTGAATTAGTTCCCTCATGCAAGTATTTCATATCCTGCTCAAACTTTTCCCACGGTGTTAGTGTAGCAGTTTCAGAAGTTGAAGCATTGTTAGTCACTTTCTTATCCACCAATGGAATTCCCACAATCACACTTATAAATATTATTGCACACATAATTCCCACCCCAATAGCCAAACATGCACGAGTCCTACACTTACTATTATTATCTCTAGTGTAATTCATGATCTGTAAAGAATCAGAAGGTATATTTATACAAAACAAACAATCAACTTGAGGATGATATAAAAAGCTCTCTTTTTTTTTCTATGCAAAGTCTCTCTTTCTCAGCAAGTATTTACAGCGTTTCACTCTCTCCAGGGCCCTTTTGTCAAATCAGGTTTAGCAGTTTGTCATAATCGGTTTTTCAGAGTCAATTCAAGTTATCAGTGTCACATCTGGTCATTTATCAGTCTCTTTTCTCTGCATTTCAGATTTTTTTTTTCTCAATTTCAATTTTAATACAGTCTTTTTCTGATGTTTAATTCAGGTGCCGTAGTATTGACCTGGAATCTCTTGATCAAAACAAAACGCTAAGAATTCTTGTTGCCATTCAGCTGATGTTGCATACGTCCATTCAGGACCTGCGTACCTTCTGTTTGCAAGTCTTTTTCTTTTCAGTTTGCGGTCACCCTGTAATTCTCCTTCACTGAGATCTTCTTTCCTGGTTGTATCAACTTCTTCCTCTATTGTGTCACTAGGGATCACTTTCTCCCCTGCAGCTTGTGTCTCCGGCCAGTTATCTCCTTTAAGTGTTTTCTTTCTGCTTGGCCTTTCAGGATGTTGAACAGTGCCCTTCTCTTGTGCTATGGTGTTTTCTCTTGATGGACCTGCAAGCAGCTCAGGAGGAGTCAGAACATCTTGACCCCCTTCTGCCTCACTTTCTTCGCCTTCAGGGTCTGTTATGGGCTCAACTTCAAACCCGTATCCTTCCACTTCTGAGAGAACCTCTCTTTGTCTCGGTTCCGCTGTTGCCTCGTCTGAGATAGGCTCACTGTCACCTCTCTGGAACTTGTTTACTGTTTGAGTGAATAAGCCGTCCTCAGCAGGCTCTCCTTCAGTCTCAGTTCCCCTTTGATTTCTCTCCGGCCCTGAGACTTCCTTCTCTGCAGCTGTTGTTTTGGACAATTCAAGTTCCTCATCAGTTGGACACGACACCTTCTTTGTTTGACTAGCATGTATCCAATTTGGAAGACCTGCACATTTCACAGCTGTGGTAGTTGTCAGTATAACTTGATATGGCCCCTTCCAACGTGGCTCCAAACACGACTTCATCACATGTTTCTTGACAACAACCCAGTCACCGGCTCTCAAAGTATGAGCTGGATCACTTATCGGTGGCAATGTGGTAGCCTCCACCTGGTGAGAGAAAGAGTGGACCACGTCAGCCAGACCCTTGCAGTAGTCCAACACCATATCATCTGTGATATTCACAAGAGCATTTGCAGGCACTGCGGGTAATCTCATAGCTCGACCCATGAGAATTTCATGAGGAGACAGTCCTGTTTTCTTATCAGGTGTATTTCTTATTGACATCAGCACTAAGGGCAATGCGTCTGGCCATTTCAAATTGGTAGCTCCGCACACCTTTGCCATTCTTGACTTCAAAGTACCATTCATCTGTTCCACTAGTCCTGATGCTTCAGGGCGATAGCTACAGCGCAACTTCTGTTCAATGTTCAATGCGGCACACAAGAGCTTAATCACCTCATTGTTGAAATGTCTGCCCCTATCTGAGTCTAAAGAGATCGGAAATCCAAAACGTGGTATCAGTTCCCTAAGCAGCAGCTTCGCTACTGTGAGGCTGTCATTTCTACGTGTAGGGTAAGCTTCGATCCAGTGACTGAAAACACACACAATCACCAACACATATCTCAAACCTCCACACACAGGCATCTCAATAAAATCCATCTGCATCCTGCTAAACGGACCTCCAGCTCTCCCTTTGTGGCTCAAATTCACCACGGTCCCTTTCCCCGCATTCATCTGCTGACAGATGATGCACCTGTGACAGATAACTTCTCCAGCTTGTCTGAATTTCGGATTGAACCAATCAATTTTAAATAGCCTGATCATTGCGTCTCTCAGAACATGTGCTTGGCCATGGTAAAACCTTGCGAACTGTGACAAAAGACTGTTTGGCAAAACCATTTCCCCCTCCTCTGAGACCCACAAGTCATCAGACCCCTGTACGCATTGCATTCTCTGCCAGGAGCGTTTCTCCTCTTTACTGGCACGTCCCTGTAAAGATTTTAACTCATTTAATGTGCCAACCTCCCTTAATGCATACCCTGTGCATGTTTCATTCTCAGATTCAGGTAACAATTCCCACTAATCTCGAAATGATATACAGTTTAATGCACAAAACCTTGCGACTTGATCTGCATATCCATTTCCCATTGACACAAAGGGGGTCATTACAACCCTGGCGGACGGTGTTAAAGCAGCAGTAAGACCGCCAACAGGCTGGTGGTCTTTTTTTGAGGATTATGACCATGGCGGTTACCGCCATGGTCATCCGCCGCTTCTCCGTTCTGCCCGCCAGGGCGGAGACGACCGCTGGGCTGGAGACCTGGGTATCCAGTCCGGCGGCTGTGACAATACCGCCGCCAGTATTTTGACCTGGCTTACCGCTGTGGATTTCCAGCGGTAGGAACCGCCAATAAAATCCATGGCAGTAAGCACTATCAGTGCCAGGGAATTCCTTCCCTGGCACTGATAGGGGTCTCTTCCACCCCCCACCCCCGCCCCGACTCCCTCCGCTAACCCCCCACCTCCCCTGCCACCCCCCAAAGGTGGCAGGGCCCCTCTCCCCACCCCGACCCCCAACATCACATCACCCATACCCACACAACACGCACGCAGACACCACCTACACACTTACACGACCACATGCCGACATAAATGCCTACATCCACACACACAGTCAGACACGCACACCCACAGTCAAACATACACGCACACATCCATACAGACATACACGCACTCATTCCCAAACACACAACAACCCCGCAAGCATACACGCACTCACACACCCCTCCACATACACCCACGCACACCCCCATGCACCCCCACACACACAACGCCCCCCTCCCTGTGAGAAGGTAGCCTCTTTCTAGCCTTGTTACCCCCACTTTTGGCCTGTTTGTGAGTGTATGTCAGGATGTTTGTCACTGTTTTCACTGTCTCACTGGGATCCTGAGGGATAGGCCCCAGTGCTCATAGTAAAAACACTATGTTTTCAGTATGTTTGTTATGTGTCACTGGGATCCTGCTGGTCAGGACCCCAGTGCTCATAGGTTTGTGGCCTATATGTATGTGTCACTGGGACCCTGTCACACAGGGCCCCAGTGCTCATAGGTGTGCATGTATATGTTCCCTATGTGGTGCCTAACTGTCTCACTGAGGCTCTGCTAACCAGAACCTCAGTGGTTATGCTCTCTCATTACTTTCAAATTGTCACTAACAGGCTAGTGACCAATTTTACCAATTTACATTGGCTTACTGGAACACCCTTATAATTCCCTAGTATATGGTACTGAGGTACCCAGGGTATTGGGGTTCCAGGAGATCCCTATGGGCTGCAGCATTTCTTTTGCCACCCATAGGGAGCTCTGACAATTCTTACACAGGCCTGCCACTGCAGCCTGAGTGAAATAACGTCCACGTTATTTCACAGCCATTTTACACTGCACTTAAGTAACTTATAAGTCACCTATATGTCTAACCTTTACCTGGTAAAGGTTAGGTGCAAAGTTACTTAGTGTGAGGGCACCCTGGCACTAGCCAAGGTGCCCCCACATTGTTCAGAGCCAATTCACAGAACTTTGTGAGTGCGGGGACACCATTACACGCGTGCACTACATATAGGTCACTACCTATATGTAGCTTCACCATGGTAACTCCGAATATGGCCATGTAACATGTCTATGATCATGGAATTGCCCCCTCTATGCCATCCTGGCATTGTTGGTACAATTCCATGATCCCAGTGGTCTGTAGCACAGACCCTGGTACTGCCAGACTGCCCTTCCTGGGGTTTCACTGCAGCTGCTGCTGCTGCCAACCCCTCAGACAGGCAGCTGCCCTCCTGGGGTCCAGCCAGGCCTGGCCCAGGATGGCAGAACAAAGAACTTCCTCTGAGAGAGGGTGTGACACCCTCTCCCTTTGGAAAATGGTGTGAAGGCAGGGGAGGAGTAGCCTCCCCCAGCCTCTGGAAATGCTTTGTTGGGCACAGATGTGCCCAATTCTGCATAAGCCAGTCTACACCAGTTCAGGGACCCCTTAGCCCCTGCTCTGGCGCGAAACTGGACAAAGGAAAGGGGAGTGACCACTCCCCTGACCTGCAGCTCCTCCAGTGTGCTCCAGACCTCTGCCATCTTGGAAACAGAGGTGCTGCTGGCACACTGGACTGCTCTGAGTGGCCAGTGCCACCAGGTGACGTCAGAGACTCCTGCTGATAGGCTCCTTCAGGTGTTAGTAGCCTTTCCTCTCTCCTAGGTAGCCAAACCCTCTTTTCTGGCTATTTAGGGTCTCTGTCTCTGGGGAAACTTCAGATAACGAATGCATGAGCTCAGCCGAGTTCCTCTGCATCTCTCTCTTCACCTTCTGATAAGGAATCGACCGCTGACCGCGCTGGAAGCCTGCAAACCTGCAACATAGTAGCAAAGACGACTACTGCAACTCTGTAACGCTGATCCTGCCGCCTTCTCGACTGTTTTCCTGCTTGTGCATGCTGTGGGGGTAGTCTGCCTCCTCTCTGCACCAGAAGCTCCAAAGAAATCTCCCGTGGGTCGACGGAATCTTCCCCCTGCAACCGCAGGCACCAAAAAGCTGCATTACCGGTCCCTTGGGTCTCCTCTCAGCACGACGAGCGAGGTCCCTCGAATCCAGCGACGCTGTCCAAGTGACCCCCACAGTCCAGTGACTCTTCAGCCCAAGTTTGGTGGAGGTAAGTCCTTGCCTCACCTCGCTGGGCTGCATTGCCGGGAACCGCGACTGTGCAGCTACTCCAGCCCCTGTGCACTTCCGGCGGAAATCCTTCGTGCACAGCCAAGCCTGGGTCCACGGCACTCTAACCTGCATTGCACGACTTTCTAAGTTGGTCTCCGGCGACGTGGGACTCCTTTGTGCAACTTCGGCGAGCACCGTTTCACGCATCCTCGTAGTGCCTGTTTCTGGCACTTCTCCGGGTGCTACCTGCTTCAGTGAGGGCTCTTTGTCTTGCTCGACGTTCCCTCTCTCTGCAGGTACAATTTGCGACCTCCTAGTCCCTCCTGGGCCCCAGCAGCGTCCAAAAACGCCAAACGCACGATTTGCGTGTAGCAAGGCTTGTTGGCGTCCTTCCGGCGGTAAAACACTTCTGCACGACTCTCCAAGGCAAGAGGGATCCGTCCACCAAAGGGGAAGTCTCTAGCCCTTTTCGTTCCTGCAGAAACCTCAGCTTCTTCTGTCCAGTCGAAGCTTCTTTGCACCCGCAGCTGGCATTTCCTGGGCATCTGCCCATCTCCGACTTGCTTGTGACTTTTGGACTTGGTCCCCTTGTTCCACAGGTACCCTAGATTGGAAATCCACAGTTGTTGCATTGCTGGTTTGTGTCTTTCCTGCATTATTCCTCTAACACGACTATTTTGTCCTTAGGGGAACTTTGGTGCACTTTGCACTCACTTTTCAGGGTCTTGGGGAGGGTTATTTTTCTAACTCTCACTATTTTCTAATAGTCCCAGCGACCCTCTACAAGGTCACATAGGTTTGGGGTCCATTCGTGGTTCGCATTCCACTTTTGGAGTATATGGTTTGTGTTGCCCCTATCCCTATGTTTCCCCATTGCATCCTATTGTAACTATACATTGTTTGCACTGTTTTCTAAGACTATACTGCATATTTTTGCTATTGTGTATATATATCTTGTGTATATTTCCTATCCTCTCACTGAGGGTACACTCTAAGATACTCTGGCATATTGTCATAAAAATAAAGTACCTTTATTTTTAGTATAACTGTGTATTGTGTTTTCTTATGATATTGTGCATATGACACTAGGTGGTACTGTAGTAGCTTCACACGTCTCCTAGTTCAGCCTAAGCTGCTCTGCTAAGCTACCATTATCTATCAGCCTAAGCTGCTAGACACCCTATACACTAATAAGGGAAAACTGGGCCTGGTGCAAGGTGCAAGTACCCCTTGGTACTCACTACAAGCCAGTCCAGCCTCCTACACTCCCCTAACGGACGATCGACTTAACTGCTCCGTCCATCCTCCGGGAGGGGACGGGAGGCATGGGGGCAGCTTCGCTGACACCACACCACCAACAGAAAACTGCTGCGGCGAATCACAGGATGTGATTCGCTGGGCGGTGTTCTGCTGGCATGGCGGTGGAGGTGGAGCAACCTCCACTTCCCCGCTGCCCGTCACTATGGCTGTTGGCGGCTCTCCGTCAGAAAAACGACGTAGAGCTGCCAACAGTCATAATACACCGAGCGCGGTCTTCAGCATGGCGGTCCCTCGGCGGTCTTATGAAAAGACCGCCGAGTTGTAATGACCCCCAAAGTCTTGTGACTTAACATGAGCATTGCATTTCACCACGGCAATTTCAAGAGGTAACTGAATCGCGTGCAACAAATTCTTAATTTTCTCACCATTTTTCACTGGAGAACCAGAAGAGGTCATGAAACCCCTCTCGGACCATAATTGGCCAAAATCATGTACAATTCCAAATCCATACCTGCTGTCAGTATAGATAGTGACTTTCAGGTTTTCAGCTGTGTGGCATGCCCTAGTAAGAGCAATTAATTCAGCCACTTGAGCAGAGTATACTCTTTCGAGCCAGGTAGCTTCTAAGATACCAGTGATTGTACACACAGCATATCCAGCCCTCAGTACTCCCACTGCATCTCTCAGGCATGAACCATCAACAAACATAATGTAATCATTTTCCTCCAATTGGGTATCTTTAATGTCAGGTCTTGGTCTGGTGCACAGATCTGTTACCTCAAGACAATCATGTTCTACTTCTTCTTCTGCATCATCAATGTTCACATTTTCAATAGGAAGCAAAGCTGCCGGGTTCAACACAGTACATCTTTTAAGGGAAACATTTGGTGACCCCAGTATGATTGTCTCATATTTTGTAAGCCTCGCATTTGTCATATGCTGCGTCTTGGTTCAGGTCAACAGAATTTCAACTGAATGCAGGACCATTACTGTTAAGGGATGTCCCATCACTATACCTTCACACTGAGTGAGGCTTTGACCAACTGCTGCAACTGCACGCAAACAACCTGGTAAGGCTGCTGCGACTGGGTCCAAAGTAGCTGAAAAATATGCTACTGGGCGGTTTGCACCTCCATGGACCTGTGTCAGGACAGACAAAGAACAAGCATCACGTTCATGACAAACCAGTACAAATGGCTTTGTGTAATCAGGCATACCTAGAGCTGGTGCCCTGCACATACTTTCCCTCAGTTCCATGAATGCCTTAATCTCTTTCTCGGACATGGTTATGGCACCCGGGTCATCCTGAATCTCTTTAACCGTCAACCTCACTAAAGGTTTAGAGATAATCGAGAAGTTGGGAATCCACTGGCGACAGTAGCCCACCATTCCCAGGGACATCCTGACATCTCTCTTTGTTGTCGGGGGATTTATCTGCAATATGGCTGTCACTCTTTCTTTGGAAATTCTTCTAGACCCCTTTTCAATCAGGTGACCCAAGTACTTCACCTCTTTCTGACAGTATTACAGCTTCTTTGGGGACACTTTGGCCCTCATTCTAACCCCGGCGGTCTCAGACCGCCGGGGCCAGGGTCGGCGGGAGCACCGCCGACAGACCGGCGGTGCCCCGCTGGGCATTCTGACCGCGGCGGTTTGGCCGCGGTCAGAAAGGGTAAACCGGCGGTCTCCCGCCGGTTTACCGCTGCCCTTAGAATCCCCCATGGCGGCGCAGCTTGCTGCGCCGCCATGGGGGATTCTGACACCCCCTACCGCCATCCTGTTCCTGGCGGTTCACCCGCCAGGAACAGGATGGCGGTAGGGGGTGCCGCGGGGCCCCTGGGGGCCCCTGCCGTGCCCATGCCAATGGCATGGGCACGGCAGGGGCCCCCGTAAGAGGGCCCCACAAAGTATTTCAGTGTCTGCCAAGCAGACACTGAAATACGCGACGGGTGCAACTGAACCCGTCGCACCTTCCCACTCCGCCGGCTCAATTCTGAGCCGGCATCTTAGTGGGAAGGTTGATTTGCCCTGGGCTGGCGGGCGGCCTTTTGGCGCCCGCCCGCCAGCCCAGGGCAAATCCCAAAATACCCTCAGTGGTCTTTCGACCGCGGAGCGGTATTTTGGTGGGGGAACTTCGGCGGGCGGCCTCCGCCGCCCGCCGAAGTTAGAATCACCCCCTTTATGTCCATTCTTTCCCAAATGATTTAACAAGGCAATTGTGTCATACCTGCAGTCATCTTTTGTTCTGGATGCAATCAACAAATCATCAATGTACTGCACTAGGGTCGAACTGAAAGGCAATTCTAATGACTCCAAATCCTTCTTCAATATCTGATTGAAGATGGAAGGTGACTCAGAAAACCCTTGAGGAATTCTGCACCAACTATAAACCTTATCCAGGAATTTGAAACTGAAAAGAAATTTCCTGTCCTCATGAAGAGGCACCGAAAAGAAAGCTTGTGACAGGTCCAAAACTGTGAACCACTCTGCATCACACGGAACCTGAAACATAATCACTGCCAGATTTGACACTATGGGGCAACATTTTACCACAATCTCATTTCTTTTCCTCAGGTCTTGAACAATTCGAACCTTCCCACAAGGCTTTTTCAGACCCATTATTGGTGAATTGCACGGGCTGCTCAATACTTCTTTCAGAACCCCTTGCATCACAAAGTCTACAATTATCTACGTCACTTGTATAAGAACATCTTGTGCCATGTGATACTGCGGTACCTGGGGAAACACTGCATTTGGCTTTACCTCTACCTTACTGGTTCTACTCCTTTTATTAGTCCCACTTCCTTTCCTATCAGATCCCACACCCTCTCTGTCACTGTTCCCTGTAATTCAGCTGTTAAATCATTCACTGTGAGCATTGGGAATAAGGTTATCAAAGGGTATTCCTCATTTACCATCTCTGTCTCTAGCTCAGAGATCTGAACATCGTCCTCATCATCATCACTGTTTGTCTGTACCTCAATACCTTTGTTGGAACAGGTAATTGAACACCTTGTCTTGCACAGTAAGTCTCTTCCCAGTAGGGATACGGGACTCGAATCACAGACTACAAATTTGTGTAATCCCTGGAAGTTAGCAATCTCAACTTGGACTGGATCTGTAATAGGGTTTGTCAGGATCTGATTTGCTACTCCTACCACCCTTATAGTACGCCCCGAAAGTGGCAATTTCGGAACCTCTGCGCTTCTGACTGTAGAGCGTGTAGCTCCTGTATCAACTAGGAATCAAACCTTATGTCCCATCACCTTTCCCTCTACATAGGGTCCCCTCTGATCTACTGCTAGGGATGCTGCAAGCCTGCATTCCTCACTATCTGAACAATCATCTGACCATTTATCGTTTATTCCATCCTCACCATGCAACGGGAACTGTTGTACTGTGTTATTTTGACTCATTGTTTGACCTGTGACCTGTTGAGGAAGCATCACCTGTTGCTGTCCCATTGGAGCTAATGGTATCTGCCTTTGCTGTCTAGGTACCATGGGTATCTGCTTTTGTACTTGTTGCACTTGTGCTGGTTGAACACGCTGCATTTGTATCTGTTGCATGGGCTGTAAACCCTGCATCTGAACCATGTTATTCTGGAAGTTCTGATTTTGACCCTGTACTTTTGGACCCCTCACATTTTGAAATGTACCGACATCATTGCTTTGTTGAACGACACCATCTTGCACCACCATTGGACATTCCCGCTTCCAGTGCCCCACACCCCCACACGTGTGACATGGCAACACCTTTTTCATCCCCTGCACATCATTCTGAACCACAACAGTATTAATATCCAGACCCCTGTTCACAAAACCTCCTCGACCTCGTCCTCTTTGTTGTGCCTTAAACATTCCATTTCCCTGCGGTTGCTGCTGTACCATCTGCTGGACTCCATTTCCCTGCAGCCCTGCCTGCGCTGCCTTAATCTGCATCACCATCACTTTCTCCTTCAACTTTCTCTGTTTCAGCTCAATCTCGTCACTACAGTATTTTGCATACTGCAGCACCTCATCAATCGGCTTCGCTTGCCAACAGATTAAATTATTCTTAATCATTTGACTAATCTCCAGTCTCAGCCCTTCGACAAATCTGAACACAAGGTGATTCATGTCTTTCAATTCTATGACCTCAGTGCCACTACAGAGTTTGAATGCCTTCAACAACCTCTCATAATACGCATATATCGACTCTTTGGCCTCCTGTGATGTTCGATCAATTTTCTGCCAATCAGTAACTTTCGGCGCCACCTTCTGCTTCAGAAACTCAATCACTTTATGATAATACCTCATCACTTCTGCAGATGGTGCTCCTGTAACCTTATCTCTTGCCGGCTCTTCTGTCGGCCTATCCACACCTCTATTGCACTCAAGCCATAAATCTGGTAGGACTATAATATCAAACAGGGTATTTAAGTCTTCCCAGAGACATTTCGCAAGCTTCACAAACCTGTCTGTCTGCTGATACCACTCTATTGGCTTCTCCCTCAACCTAGGATAATCATTTGTGAATGAGAGGATGTCACCCCTAGACCACGGTACATAAACCAAAACCCCTCCAGCTGTTTCTCTCATTGGTAACATCTTTATTGTTCCCGTGTCCGGTGCTGTTTTAGCCTGCTTTGGTTCCAGACCATCACCTTTCTCTTTATCTCTCTTCTTTGCCCATCTGCCTTCCCACTTTTCTAATGCTCCCCAAATCTGAGCACACTGCAGTATCTCTTTGAGATGTGCTTTCATTCCGGTAGATCTTATGTGTTTGAAGTCTTTAGGCTCAAAGTCTAACCTGTAGCTCCTTTTCAAATGTTTAGTACTTTCTATGTCTATGCCGTATTTGTGGGTGTCTGTGTCGTATTTGTACTCAATACCTGTGGGGTTAGCAAACCTAACCCTACTTGTCTCATTGTCTCCAAAGGAACCCCAATCGGACTAAAGTCTAACAAGGATCTTGACCTTTTGGCTGACTGACCTCCCAGTGTAATTTCCTGCAGGTTTCCGGTAGACCCTCCTCTTATCACCTCTTGGGTCATTACTCCCTGATCACATACGCCAGGCTTACCTTGTGCATATAGCGGTACTGGTGGACCAACAGTAATTGGCAATGATATAGCAGCTGGTGAATGTCCAAGTCCCAAACCTTGTGGAGCATTAACTCCCATAGCTTGATTTATCATGGGTGCTGTAGCCACTGGCTGCGGTCCTACAACAGAAGTGTAACCCGGAACCACCTGTTGCTGCTGGTAATTTGGAACCATCTGTTGCTGCGGCTGGGGCAGCAATTGTGGAGTTAGCTCAATCTGCACTAACTTTGATCTCGTATATACTGGATCAGGCGGCACCATCAAACTCATAGTTGTCTCCAATACTGGGACATCTGGATAGAGCCTCTGAATCGGCGGTGGTTGCAACTGTATCTGCGTGTCTGGTGCAGTGGGTACACTGACACCATTCTGCATCAAAACTGTATCACTTGTCTGTACTGTATTTGTGATTCCCTTATTTATTGCCAGACCTTCAGGACCCACACTAGTGCTCTGCAGATTGTCATTTATGGCATATGGTGGCTAGCGATCATGTAACAACTGATTAAGAAATTTTCATTGTCTGAATCATCTTCATCTACCCAAGACCTCTGCGTCTCCTTTGTTTTACTAGAGCCCTTATCTGTCTTACAAGTGGCTTTCTTTCCCTGTGTCTCATCTTCTTGAGTAATTGCCGGAAACATCTTAAGTCCGTCAACTATTCCCCTTCTCCACATCCTGGTCTTGTTATCCCATCTAGCCTCATCTAAAGTCTTCTCTTTTCATTCTCTTTCGAATTTCTGCTGTCTGTGTCGTATGGCCATCAAATCCCAGATTGATAATGCCTCATACTGAGCTGGTCTTGGAGGCGGTTATTGCACACTTAACATCAACTGCAAATTTTCAAAAATTCTTGTATTAAACATTCAGTGCTCCGAAAACGCCAAACATCCCTCCTTCTCTGTCAATTTGCACCACTGTTTTAACCAAAGACAAGGCGCAACTCCCTTCTCCTCCATTACGATATAAGCTGGAGTACCTTCAGGTGGTGTAGGTTCCCCTACATTCGCTGCAATAAATGTATCTCTCCTCAAGGCACACTTTAAAGCCTTGAAAAACTTAATCTTTGCATCTTCTATTTTGTTTAGAATCTAATCAGGAAGTGACTTTAATTCCCAGAACACTCTTCACCCACCTTTCTCAACCAATTGCCTCTCACGGACGGCTGCCAATCTGTGCACGACCCTTCTCAGCAACTGACCTATCACAGTGCGGTTGAATTGACGTCACACTCACACACTACGGCTGACAAAGTCTTGCGGCTTGTCCCCCTCACACAAAACTAATGCAATATATTGCGAGCACTTTTAACAACAAAAAAAAACAAATTTGCCGGTTTACTACAGGAAGGGTACACAATCGCTTCAGAACTTTACAGAGATTTCACTTGAAGCCTCGGCCGCTACTCTCTCCTTCTCAGCTCCCGCACACGCAAGCAGAATTCGACCCCCAAATCCTACTCTCGACTTGTCAATGGGTGGTTCTAGTGCACTTTAGAACTTGCCAAATCTCCAACGAAGGTTTCACTCACACAATTTGACTCAAACTCGACTTGTCAACCACGCCCGATTGACCTATTAAACCGCACAAATTACAACATAAACCCAAGTGTCTCCTACACCTGACAATATACTCTGGAGTCTTAGACCACGACAGGTCCGTATATCACCAACAACCACGTGGATAATTTTTTAGCACAAAGCGCCACACTCACATGAAGTTCGCCGACTTCCCTACTCTCATACTGCGGAGTACGCCCACTCCTACTAAAACAACCTTACCTGGCCTAAATTCACACAAACTTCACAAATCACCTGCAATATGCATAAGCTGAGCAAGCGCAAATTCTACACCACACATGCTAGAACGCCTAGCATACCCAACTCACTTAGGCAGGCTCCAAGATTCCGGGAAAGTTATGGGGAATTTAGAAACACCTCATACCTCCAATTTGCATTATCTCAAAAAAAGAATTCTAAACAATGGTCCTTCGTCCTAGGGCTCCCAAAGGGCCGAACCGTCGCTCTTCTACCAGAACTGGTAACTCGTCCCTTTATGTCTAATTTATTCACGCTGGGACTCGTTTTAGGCCAATGAATCTTTTGACCCTGATTGAAGACACCTTAGGACGAGATAGCTAATCAACATGTCAATCAATATGTCAATAACGTCATCAATATTTATCATAACAAGACAATTCAGATTAGATAAAGACATTAATAAGACTCAGGAAACCACCATGACTTTTCAGTCATGAATAACAACACCAGTTTAGTATGGTTTTGTGATGTTTATTCCCTATTGATTACAATTCTAATAGCAAGTTTATCAGCCTTAAACGCAATAAGCTGATCAACATTGTCATAATTTGGTAACTCGAATAAGATTTCATCAAAGCAAGAATTATGAATATTAGAACATAGCACGACGTCAGCATAGATTAATCTCAGCAGAGTATCATTAGCGCATCATTCAACAAAGCATAGATTCAGTCATTTGTCTATTTGCGTCTGTATAGTGAACTCCTTGACTAACCTCGAATTAGCATTGGCATGTTGGGCTTCATGCAAAACAATTTAGCAACATCAATTTGGAAACCTCTAACTAAGGTCTCTATGAAAAGAAGCAGTTGGTACCTAGAAAGGAAAAGCAACAGACAATCACAATTTAATTGTCATATAGTTACCCTCCGTATTGGGTCAGCATACAGATTCAGTCTTCGTCTTCAGGATATCAGTTGATTCGCAATCAGCCAAGAATTCAGCAAAGCTCGGTAGGGCAAGGTAAAAGGGTTACTTCCCTCATAAGGAGGTAAAGTATAGACGGGCAATATAAGGGCAAGGATGGTTTAAAGAACCAAACAGCAAAATCTCTATGCAGAGTGACAAAGTGTCTGGGTCACAGCAATTCGCAATAGCATCTCCCTAACTAACTAGGCTCCTAGTCTCCCCTTCTCTAGTCTCTAGTCTCCTTATTTCCTTGTGTCGAGGATTTTTATCCCTTTTCTGTTGTACAGTCCCCTAATTTTAATTGGGTGAGGTCGGCACCCCACTATCTTCCTCCAATAAGGTTCCAAAGAGTTCATCAAAATTGTCACCAATTAACAGTTCTCACATAGTTTATTGGTCCTTATGATTGACGTCTTCAGTGGGTAGAATGTCTGGTATGATTTCATACTCTCGTGGTCCTTTGCACAACTTCAGTCTGTGGCTCCATTGTCTGTACCGGTTCAGGCGACCTTGTACCTTGGATTAGTCTACACTGTTGCATTCAGCAAAAAAAATGTTTCTTCGAGCAAGTCGAATTTCATGAGAACGGATCTACTACTGTTACATTCATCTTCTAGTCTTTGGAAAAACAAGAGTTCATGTCCTTCAGCAAGTCAGCACGATGCACGTTAGAAAAACACATTTTATATGAAACCAGGTAGCTAGGCCTCGACTCATGCCAACTAAGGCCTAATGATTTATTAGCAGAACTTTACCATATAACCTTTAATAATTAGTGTAAAACCATACTTTCACATAACATTTCATCATTATTAGTCAGTTTCATTAGTCCCCGTTTATATTGACGGCCACTCCCCATGGGCACATTTCAAACATTCATTTAGCAGTTGTTTTCAGTAATACAAGACTACTAGTTTGGAAAGGTTGACAGAATACATCTGATAATGTGTGACAGGTACAGATTGCTTTTGATGGTGCAAATGCTAGTCTGTGATGAGCGTTAGAATGACTTCAGACTTTAGTGTGTTTTGCTTTCCCAACGTAAGAACTTTAATAGTTCCCATTGTACTGTCATTGAGGCCACGGCTGACAACACATGTTTAATTATTGACAGACGCCTAACTCTTGAAACATGCTATAGAAATGATACATAAGTGGATTCATTCCACGCTTGTGAGCCTTCATAGTCTACTTTCTCTAATGAGCACTCAAAGATTTGGGGTAGTTGGCATTGCTGATCCAATCTATCCATTTATTTACATTTAAAAATCCTTGTCCATTGACCGTTAGCAGATCCACCTGGCACATGTGCCCTTCATCTCCCCATAGCCTCCCTTTTACATACAGTCATTTGATTTACAAGCGGTTGTATAGTCTGGCTTTACTAAGCCACTCACCTACCCACATCAAATATAGTTCTGTTCTTTGCAGCAGGCGCATTGACCATCTGCACTACTTTATAGCGAATCAAAGATGCAGCTAGACAAAACTCCCATTTCCCTCCCTAGCAGGAACATTAATCACAAGAGGTGTCTTGATATTTTAATTGCTTCCTGAAGGCTGGACGCACAAGAAAGTTTCATTAGGTGCTTTTAAATCACAAATTTCTAAGTTATTGCTAAACACAAGGGCCCCCTAAGGTCAGCGCCCACCTACCCAGGTCAGGCCCCAGTGCGGCCGCACCGCTTGCATCGCCCTAAAGCCAGCCCTGGTTGGTTCAGTTCATTTATGAGTTGGTTCAAATTGTCCAGGCAAGTTTATATCATTCCCTTTTACTCTGGAGGTGGGGCATACACTTGGCATGTAATTCAAAGCCAGTGGATTCTAGCATTCGCTGGAAGTGTAACAAAGATCATGCAACAACTACAGTGGGCTGCAAGATGTTGAGACTACTGCACAAAATGCGACAGAAAGTCACAGTGGACATCAACAAAGGACTATGATTAAACTTTGATCGTCATTGAGTTTATATTCCCGTCAGATGGGATGGTCAGCTGAAGCCTCTGTCAGATGAGTGGCCCACAATATGTCCCTGATGGAGACCCTCACATTTGGCAATGGAAATAATGGGATAGTGTGCGGGTTAGTAAAAGAGCTCTTACTCCTAGTGATTCCTTTGTGTTCTGCATGTACTACAGAATCCTTTGACTATCTTTCTGCGGTTATCTGCACAGTGAGGTTAGTGGTAGGGGACCTGTGGTCCAAGTGTTGGGAAAGGCACAACAACAGACTTCCCAGTCAGCCCTCTCCCAAGTCCTGGGTACACACCACCAAACCCAGGACACAATGGGCGAGATATTTTTATGTTTAACTGTCAACCCATTGTTCTGCCAAAGTTTGTATAAGTGACAGAAGGGGGTCAATCTGCAGCATGGATTATAGTGGAGCACCATAGGCTGGACACATGTGTCCAGGGAGGCAACAGGTGATGCAGGAACCAGAGTGCACCACACAAACACCCTGCAAGTAAAATAAGACAGGAACAACATTTACTGTAGAAGTTAAAATGCCCATACAACACACATGCACCACAATTACAAAGTCCCAAGGGTAAGTTGCTAAGTGTCAGCTCCGGGCCATATGTCCATTTCAGGCCCACATTTCCAAGACAACCATCCCCAATGGTCCCTCCATCACAGCTGACAAAGCTACACTTCAGGCATGTTCCACTGTCAATACAGTAATGTTGCACTGACTCCCAATGTGGACTCTTAGGAGAGGTAGCAATACTGTTGACACCATAATGTGTAGCACACATCTTGCAGTTGAAGTGGCATTACAGGGAACAATGGAAAAGCACAAACATGTCACATGTAAAGCAACACAACAGCAGAGAGATGATTGAACAGAAATGTGCACAGTAACAACCCCACTGATGGTGAAATGTGACTTCCCCAAACCCACCCAGAGGCAGAACTGTACCCAATTCCACCAGTACTAACAGACACCAGGAGGATGTATGTCACAAGGCAGCCAGGAGTACAGGTCACATAACATACATCTGACCCATACCTTTAGCTCAGTGGAAGTATTGTCGTATCAACTCTGCTATGTAGTCAGTTGCATCCTCATCATCTTCATCCTCTTCACTCCCCATGTCCCCTTCATCAGCCACTGATCCAGCTGCCACCTCCACTGCATCCCGCAATGGGTTGCGGCTTATCAGTGCCAGATTGCGTAGCATGCACCAGGCAACCACGATCTGGCACACTTTCTGTGGTTTGCAGAGTAGGGCACCTCTGGAGATGTGTAGACACCGGAATCGGGCCTTCAGTAGCCCAAAGGTTCTTTCAATCACACATCTTGTCCTACTGTGGGCCTCATTGAAATGGTGTTCAGCATTTGTGGTCGGAGGTCTCACAGGTGTCAGTAGCCAGGGAAGGTTGGGTTAGCCAGAGTCACCTGTGTGAACAGAGGTAGGAACCATGTCAAGACTGGGAGGGAGATAGGGCAGGGTGTGAAGAGAGTTGAGTATACAGGGGCGCACATACTATTGGATACATACAGATAAGCCAGGCCCGGTCCCTCTATAGTGCTGTCATCATGCGTGGGACGTTGCTGTTCCACAGAATGTAGGAGTCATGCACAGAACCAGGCAACTTGGCTGTCACTTGTGAGATGTTTTGGTTAGCAAGACACACCACTTGCACATTGATAGAATAGAAATATTTCCATTTCCTGAACACTTGTTAATTTCTTCTGGGTGGCAACAAGGCAATGTGTGTGCCATCTATGGCATGAGGGACATGTGCAAAATCTTAGAAGGCACCTTTGACAGTGGTTAATTCATCACATTGGGGGAACCTGATGTGGCAGAGCAGATGTCTTATCAGGGCACACAGTACATCCCTCAAAACATTACTGAACATCGGCTGTGACATCCCTGCTGCCAAGCCCACTGTCATGTGGAACGACCCTGTGGCAAGAAAGTGGAGGACTGACAATACCTGTACTGTGGGAGGGATGGTATTGGGATAAAAAATGACAGACAAGAGATCAGGCTCCAGCTGGGTCACCAGCTCCATGGTGGTCTGATGGTTCAGGAGATATGTCTGAATTACGTGTTGCTTTCCCAGGATGACAAGGTTGACTAGGGGCCAGTACACAGGAGCACGTCTCATCCTCAACATTGTACTGTATCTGGGAAGAGGAGAGGGAGAAGTCAGAAAAAGCTGCTTTGACTGTGTGGACACAGTAAAGCTGTGCAAAAGTTAAAATTTTCACCCATGACGTGGCTAACATTCAGCCCCTATTTACAACATACAGGTAAAATGGCAGCCGCCTGTCCTGCATGCACAGGACAGATGGAAGTGACCTCATACTGCCGGCGTTAGACGTCATGGCAGTAGGCGGTTGCAACCGCCGTGCAACTCCTATTGAGTAACATGGTTGTCTATGGGAGACTGGAGCCAATGGTGATTGCTGCCGGCGTTGACGGTGATGTCTGCGGCGGATGGGACCATCTTTTCATGTGGCAATGCTCACTTGACTCCTGACACTCCTGCATACAAGACCTCCACTGCATGTGCTGCTGTGTTATGACTCTGGTAACCAAGATGCCACATCCTGCAAGTGATAGGGCCCCAGCCTTCTTCCAGGATCAACTTGAGAAGCTTGTGGATGGGGTCCTACCCCGGTATTTACAGTTGTATGGGGCACCAGAGCAGCAGGTGAGTCTAATGTCACTGTCCTGTCTGATAGCGATGTGTATGTAAGGTATTGGGATGTGGCAGATAGTGTCGATGTATGGAGATGGGTGAAGAGCCTACCGTTAGTGGCATGTAGACATGTGAATGAGGCCATGAGATGTGTGAGATATGTGCTGTCCCCTGCTGTCCCTGTGATGCCACTCTCCATTACTTTCTCCTTCTGTCTGTGTTACCCATGCGGGTAAGCGCCCATCAGAAGAAGGGGATTTGACGGTCCATTGACAAGCAAGTGATGACCTTGGTGGTCCATGCCCGGTGGAGCACCCACAGCAGAAAGAGGTGGAAGGACCTAAGACGCTGGGCCCAGAAGACTGCAGAGACCCAGCTGGGGCCATCCTCCAAACGAGGGAGCGGTGCTCATTGGACCCTGACCCCCCAATGGCCCGCATTTTGGCAGTGGCCTACCCTGAGGTGGATGGGTGCTTGAGGGCAGCAAAGCAGCCATGAGGGGGTAAGTACAGAGTCTCACCTCATTCATTTGTTGATTAGGTGCTTTTGGGTTGTGGACTAGTGGGAAGCTGTAGCATAGGTACTAAGTAGATGCCTGTCCACTAGGGGTCTCAGCCACCCTGCTAGGTTTGGTTTCACAGATGTGTGCCCATACCATGCAGTTAATGACTTATGAGGGCAAGTACTTCCAATGTGTAATATGTGTGGTCACCCTCAAACAAGTTTTGGTGCCCAGTTCCTGCCAACATCATCAGTATACTTGAGGTGTCAGGACATTGTCATCTGTGTTTTCTGACCACTGTGGCAGGGGAGATGAGTGAGTCCTCATTCTGCTGCCTTGTACTGTATGTGTAGTGAGGCAGAGTGGGTCAAGATTTTAGTGCTCCAGGTGTCACTGGCACAGTAGGCATGCTATCTACCCATGCAGGATTCAGTTGATAAAGGAGTATTGGATTTGTTTCCCTAACCCGCCTTGTGGAGTTGGCAAGTACTGGGCATGTGTGACTAGTGTGACTCACATCAAGTACATGGCTACAATTGTACCACCATCAGCAGTACACATCAGCATAGCTGTAGTTTGCCCCTTGGTGTCCTACTTTTGTAGCATGTATAGGTGACAGCATATCGTGAAATGGCATTGTGGCAGATGATGATGTTGTTACTGTTGTGCTGGCATTGACCCATTGCACCTTGTCTCTCTCGCCCACTTCTGTCTTTGTGTGCATCAGCATCACCTGGTAAAGGGGAAGGGGAGAAGGGGCACCGGTGAGTGGGGAAGCTGCAGCTCATGGGACCCAGGAGGCTGAATCCAGCGGAGCCAACGCGACCAGTGGGACGGAGTGAGAGTGAGAGTGGAGTGCCACGGGGGAAACACCGTCTTCAGATTCCTCCTCTGATGGCGGTGCCCTGGTGGGGGCAGACCCATCTGAGACCACTCCAGTTACAGCTTTGTCTGCCATCCCACTTTCCAGCACCACTCACTCTGTAGCTCCCCACCCAGTTGCCCATGCCCGTTCACCCCGGAGGGTGGGCATCTCTTTTGCCGCAGGCACCTCTGCCCCCACCCCAGTCAGCCCTGCTGCCCTCAATGAGGAAGCTATTGACCTCCTGAGGTCCATCTTGGTGGGGCAGTCAACCATAGCGAATGCCATCCAGGGACTGGCATCGCAGATGCAGCAGTCCAATGCATTCCTGTAAGGCATTCACAGTGCCTCCTCCTTGATAGCAGGCAGTGGCCTAACTTCTTCCGTCCCCCCTCCCACTGCCTGTTCCCAATCCCACATCCCTCTCCCCTCACCCATCCAAGGCACATTTTCTGACCCACATGCATCAGCATGGTACACAAGGACAGACATAAGCACCACAAATGCCACCACCGCCATGCACACACACAACATTCAGATGCAGATGTGACAACATCCACTCTTTACACCGATTTCCCCACCTCCACGCCTTACAAGCACTACACCATTCACACCTGCAGTCACGACCTCATCAATCCCACATCTTACCACATTTGCACTCACTGCCTCCGTCACCACATCAGACCTGCATACATGCACCCCATATACCACATGAGCACTCAGCACAACTGTCAACACCCCCACGTGCAGCACACCCACTCTACCTCGAGACACCACCACATTCACTCACACATCCCCCGGCCATCTCCCTGCATCTCCTCCCCCTCCTCCCATTACATCTAAACATCCACAGTCACCCACCCAACAGTTATGCAGCACACACATGGCATCCAAGCACGCACCTGCACCCAAATCACCTCCACGTACTCACCTCTCAACCACACCCTCTACCTTCATTCCCATATCTTTCTGCCATGATCATCCCCATGCCCTAAGAAACATTTCCTCCGTGAATTTTACCTGTTCTCCACCAGTGAACTTTCCCCCCCAAGTGCCTTCTTACCTTCCCCACACTCCTACCTTCAACCTACCCATCCTCCCCTGGTCATCACCCTGACCCTCCCTGCCTAGGACTTCCACTCCCACCAAGTCACCCCTCCCAAGCCCAAACCCAAACCCACTTCACCAAAATCAAAGTTGAATCCCAAACCCCCGTCCTAGCCTAAGGGCCCCCCCTCCAAACCCACTCATTACCCCCTCACCCCTGAGGTGCCTTCATGCCCCATTGATGCCCCTGGCCAGTGGAGGCCAGCAGTTTGCATTCAGGAATCAAGTTGGGCCCTCATTCTGTGCCCAGTGTGCAAGGGGCACTATGGACTTTATGGACTGGGCCTTGGGCCCCAATGTACATTGTTTGTTATCTTCCTTTTAATGTTTTTATAAATATATATGTATACAGCACTACACGGTTGGTGTAGATGGTTACAACCTCGTACTGGCTTTCCTTCCACATAAATGTGTGGTAAACATGCGATTTGGTGTGTGTGTGTATTTGTGTGTGTGTTGGTACGGGTGATTGTGTGAGTGTGTGTGTGTGTGTATGTGGGCATGGCTTGCAATGCTGCGTGTGTATTGTGTGTGTACTAATATCCTTCCCTCCAGTGTGTGCTAGGCGGGTGTACTTACGGTTGGTATCTTCGTCGCGGTTGCTGGTCCTGGAGTTCATTGGGGAAACATTGCTTCCAGTGTGTTTATTTTTTTGTGCTAATCAAAATGGAATTTCTTCATGTTTAGTGGGTACCTTACCCATTATTGAATGCACAGTCTCAGGATTTATCCCAGTTGTAGCCAAATGTGATACTGCTGCAGTAGCCCTTGCTGGGGCGTTGTTTAACGTCTGCACTACAAATTGTATTAATCGTCTATATTTAGCTTCTACATTATTGTATAGGCAGAGTTCATCTGCTACAACCATATTTGGTACATTGGGATGTGGTTTCAATGTGGCTAGTTCTGGCCTTGTAGTTCCTTCATTACTTAGGGAACCTAATCTAATATTTTGTACAATGTGTGGTAGGCCACCCTCAAACCAATTTTAGTGTTCTTGATAGGAAAGTGTTATCTCTGAATATGCACAAGCTCTGTATTGTGCAGGTGTTGTTGCTGTTGTGCAATTGTGAAAAAGTGTGTGTTTCCATCTGCTGCTGGAAAGGTGACCCAGGAATATTTCTGTTCCGTATGTATGATGTGCCTCTATCAGGAATGTAACATCCCTACCCTGATCAGTGAGTCCATGAGCTAACAGATGTTGTGTAAGAGGTTGTTTCATATTTACTGGAATAGCTACCTGTTGTGGGTCTGCCATCTTTTAAAATGACAAGTTCAGAGATAGAAACACTAATTGGGGAAATCCTTTCAATGTTCAAGCTTGAACAACCTTCAAGAAAGATGGGTACTACCTACTTGACTGAGAAGGAATTTTCCCTAACACCACGGACGTCTCTGTATAAAGGTAATTAGCGTACCTTCAGAATGTAAGAGACAGGGATACTCTGGAGATCTGTTAAATTAGTGCCTGACTAACGTTGGTGGTGCCATGTTGTAGGACTCCTACCATAGGGGTGAAACTGATGATTTAGGGGCAGCAGCACCCCCGCGAGTGGGGACTAAGTCAGTCCCACAACTGATGGGAGCTGTCAGCCTGACTGCACTGTCTAGCTAGCAGCACCTCACTCAAGACTAAGGGGGTCATTCTAACCCTGGCGGTCTAAGACCGCAGGGCTAAAATGACGGGGGCACCGCCAACAGGCTGGCAGTGCCCCGCTGGGCATTCTGACCGCGGCGGTTTGACCACGGTCAGAAGTGGGAAACCGGCGGTCTCCCGCCGGTTTTCCGCTGCCCATTTGAATCCTCCATGGCGGCGCAGCTCGCTGCGCCGCCATGTGGGATTCTGACAGCCCATACCGCCATCCTGTTCCTGGCAGTTCGCCCGCCAGGAACAGGATGGCGGTATGGGTTGTCGTGGGGCCCCTGGGGGCCCCTGCAGTGCCCATGCCTATGGCATGGGCACTGCAGGGGCCCCCGTAAGAGGGCCCCACAAAGAATTTCAGTGTCTGCATTGCACTGCACCCGTCGCACCTTCCCACTCCGCCGGCTCCATTCGGAGCCGGCGTCCTCGTGGGAAGGTTGTTTTACACTGGGCTGGCGGGCGGCCTTTTGGCGGTCGCCCGCCAGCCCAGTGTAAAACCCAGAATACCCGCAGCGGTCTAATGACCGCGGTGCGGTATTCTGGAGGGGGGAACTCTGGCGGGCGGCCTCCACCGCCCGCCAGGGTGAGAATCACCCCCTAAGAACCAAAGGTGATTTGTAGCAGCCTAGAAACATGACCCTCTATCTCCTCAGGGAAGTAGTGGTCAACAGATCATGATTAGCCTTTCTCTCACATATACAAAGACTCATACATGCAAAGGCAGATAAAGTGATGCACAAAATTTTTCAATACTTTTATTAAAGCAATTCCATCCTATTAGAAAAATAAACATAAGCTTCAATTATTAGGAGTATGAAACATAGTACAGTGATGATTTTGACCATTAGAGTAAAAAATATGAACACTCTCAACATCCTGAAATAATCATGAATCTGGTGATTCCTACCCATGCCCTAAAATCTAAACCTGTGAGCATAATGGTGTTTAGCCCTTCTGCCTATCCCAGTCTATGGAAGGAGCCCCGATCCCATACATGAAAGGTAGGCAAGGGTCTGCCTGATTTCTGCTGGCAATCATCCCAGTTGGCTGGAAAGACAAGGGCAGGATCAGCTGAGCTGTTAACAGATGGATGAACATTCCCAAACAGCCATGGCTGAAATGCCCTTTACCCTTCTTTGGCCTATGCAGTGTTTATATAACAAAATGCATTGTGTTCTAAAAACAGGCCTGACATCATGATATGTCTAAGGTTTGAGGTTTGAGTCCATATCATTTGGAGCTGCAGTCCTAGGCAAACTATTGTGTATAAACATGACAGCCTTGAGCAGGGCACAGAGTGAAATATTGTACACTGAACTGAAAACACGAACAGCAATGCTTTTGATTTGAATACAAAAGTAACCATGCTAAAAAGTGAGCTGTGCTAAAATATAATAAAATAAATAAAATGTGTATGCTGGTAAAAGTGCACAGGCTACGGGTCTTGAGATGAAATAAAGGTGCCTAAACTAGGCACAAACAGGAGCCCACGACAAAGAAGAGCATGAAGATAAGGTATAGTAGATAGCACTAGAACAGGGGAGCAGAAAGAGGAGGCAGCAGCAGAGAGCACAGGAGGAGAGCAACAGAAGAAAGTAAATACAGGAGGTGCAGAGGATAGAACTGAGAACAAAAAGAGGAGCAGTAGTGAGCCCTGTAGGAGTGCATGAATGGGAAAGCCCCAAAGAAGAGCACGGAAGGAGGAGGAAGTGTAAGAAGTGAGCACAAAGATAAGATTTATTAGCAAGGCAGCAGAGAAGAGCGCTGGAGGAGAACTGACAGTGAGGCTACTAAAAGAAAGCACAAGAGAAGAAAAAAGGGTTAGCAGAGAATGCTGGAGGAGAACACAAAGAGGAGGTACCAGAAGAGAGCACTTGAGGAGAGCACTACAAGGAACCGGCAGTGGAAAGTACTGATGAACAGTACCAAGAGGAAGGGCAGTATAGAACACTGGGGGCACACTAGAGGAGTGCATCAAATGAGACATCTTGAAGAGAGAACAGAGAGGAAAGGACAGTGAAAATCACTGGAGAAAAACACTAAGAAAAGGTGGTATTGGAGAGCACTGAAAGAGAACATAGGCAGAACGGTACAAAAAGTTCAGGAGGAGAGCACAAAGAGGAGTGGGCAGCTGAGTGCATTGGAGAATAGACCAAAAAGTGAAGGGGGCAACAGAGAATACTGAGGAACAACAGAAAGAGGAAGCAGCAGTGGAGAATGCTGGGAAGGAAGAGTAAGAGCAGTGGAAAGCACCAGAGTAAAGTAACAGAGGTGGGCAGAAAGAGGAGGGGAAATGTAGAGCAATGGAGGAGAGCATGAAGAGGAGGGACAACAGAGCACGTTGGTGGAAGAGCACAAAGAAGAGGGGGCAGTGGTGAACACAGGAAGAAAGTATTGAAGCAGAGTAATACAGGAGAACAGAAAGAGGAAGGGGAGGAGAGTAACACAAGAAAACAAAAAGAGGAGGGGCAGCGGAGAGTAATAAAGGTGGTGCAACACAGCTTGGTGCTTCATTCTCGCAAACAGCATGTGTACACTTTTTATATAATAACTTTGTTATTCTGTGTGTACTTTATTAATTGGATAACTGTAGGTCATTTTATTTACCTGCGGTGTGAGCCACACATATAACTGAATTATAATCATTGTATTCACTTGTGCTAACTGTATCCATCTAGTCCTCGTTTTTGTCACTTTGTGACATTGGCTTGATTTGAGCTTAGGCCTCATTCACTCAAATTGTCTCTTAAATAAAGCATTGCAGGTTTCAGGTTTTCTCTCTTATCTGCAGCTACGGTATCAAGAAGCGCTTGTTAGTAATAACAGGGTTTTGTTTCTTGTTGGGAACCGTTTGATTAGTAAGCATATTTAGAATTTGGATGTGGATTCCAAGTGCATGGGGATGGGAGAAAGCCTCCTACATCAGTCTGCCCGAACTGTTGTTAACTTCAAAGCCATGCAGCTGAGTATTTCTTGTCAGATCCCAGGAACCTAAGGAGTCTACCTGCTCCCAGAGGACATTGTCTTCTGATTGGACCATTTAGAGGAATTTGATTGGAAAAAAACCGCCAGAGCTTCCTGTGGCTTATTAATTGTGTGTTCCTTAAAATAGTAAATAGGCAGAGCGATAAATGAGATTTGGATCCTTGTCCTCAGTGATGATCAATGTTAATTCTAAACTTGTATTATGAATATTGTGCTAACATGTCTGGTCACTCTAACTTCCCCCACTGTGATATCCCAGACAGTGGCTGTAGGACATTGGTAGCTGGACCAACTAGAAATGGAGATGCTGTATTTGTTCCCCAGCTAAACTGATCCAGAAGTTGTGCAGGGGTTTTGCTCTTTGGCAAATTTGACGCACATATCCTCAGCACTTGAGAGAGATAAGTGCAAAGGGAGAAATATGTGCATATACTATCCTGTATTGTGAAATACCATAAAAATGTTGAAAAACATTAAGGTGGTCCTTATGACATAGGCGGTGAGTGATAAAGTGGTGGTAATACCACCAACAGGCTGGCGGTAATTACTGCCAAATTATGACCATGGCAGTGATAACTCCCATAGACAGTCAATATACCACACCACCTGCCAGAGGGTTAACACCACTTACCATGGCTGTAGCCATCAGCAGCCAAGTGGAAG
This sequence comes from Pleurodeles waltl, assembly GCF_031143425.1. Taxonomy (NCBI): domain Eukaryota; kingdom Metazoa; phylum Chordata; class Amphibia; order Caudata; family Salamandridae; genus Pleurodeles; species Pleurodeles waltl. The sequence goes on along the minus strand of NC_090450.1, from coordinate 304,617,630 downwards.
ACAAGGTACCACCCAACATATTATGAAATAGCACACCGCCACGATTTCCGGGGCAGTACCAATGTCATCAAAAGCCTGGTGGAAACAGAACACAGAAGATGAAATACTCACCCTCAGAGACTAAGAGAAGATTAAGGCTGCCATGGAACCGTAACTTCAAGTCTTCACGATTCTATTCTACTCCATGCTCCACCTGGAACACCAACTCCGACGAAGACCATGATGGTGAATACAGTCGCGTAGCACACAGATAGGGAGGGAGGAAAAGGAGAGTGACACACTGTCTTATCCAGGTGACTGGTTGACACCTGTTCGGTATAAGTCAATAAGGACGCTCAATGAAGGACCACACGCCAATTATAAATACAATTTAGCTTTACTAGAATTGCAGGTAAAATGTAGGCATTTAGCACATTAACAATAGTAGAATAAGAATAGCAATGAAAAGTATCTATTTATATATAAGTACACTACAAGGAACATCTATGTATATATATGTAGATATAAGCAAAGAGTTCATTGACAGATATAAGTTTTGAATAACTGTATACTAAAATGCATCACACTACGATATTCAGGAAGCAGAATATAAATGAGTTGAATACTTCAGATAAGCTTTGATTTACTGCACACCAAAATGCATGTTTCAGTTATTGTAGCAGTTCACACTAAGAGGTTTAGAAAGCAAAATATAAACGAGCTGAGTACTTTAGGTTATAAACACAGTGCAAGCATAAATAATCAGTCATAATAATAAAGCAGAGAAACAAAGGCCTTTCATCCCTTTGTGGAAACTTAACTTAGTCCACGACATGCTGGGAAGCCCTCTACCGCCTGCTTGGACCTCTCTCCCCCTCAAGCACCACGGTCAGCAAACTGGGAGGTAGCGCTGGGCCATGGCAGCTTCCACAATTCCATCTGCAAGCTTCCAATCCCTCACCCACACTTCAGTGCTTAAATAACTTGAAGCTTGGATTCTATCTCATTCTGGCATTTTCTAGCTATGTTATCAGTACTTGGCTGCTCTGCCATTCTCCAACCTTTGTTTTCATTCCATCTTCTCCCTGTACTCTCGTTCTCAAGGTTGAGACGGAGTCTTCTACACAAACAAGCTTGAAAATAATATCATGAACTTTTCCACGATGTTTGGGAGGGGGTTTCAACAGGCATTACACTCATCTACACTGCTCAAACTAATTAACCCTTCGCGTCACAATGTCTTCCGCACCTTTCCCTATATTGATCACACACACACGTACAACACACACCAGACACACACACACCATACACACAACCAGCTGCAGAGGAAAAACAATATCATAGGACCCACGTCATAGTATTAAAAAGACTACAACATTCCAGAACTGAAAGTGCAATTGGATGAAAACAGTCACCATATTGTCCATGTGAAAAGATACACATGAGTCACTGTGCAGAAAGGGCCATTGGCCAGTCCAAAGTACAAAAGGCTCACATAGCCACAGTCCAAGCCCCAACTCTTTCCCTGATGTAATCCCCACTACACTGTGCAGGGGCATCATGGTGGGAAAGGCCAGGCACTTCGGGGGAAAGAGGGGTGAGGGGCACCGCAGCTGAAGTGGGGAACTTGCCCACTGGTCCTGGAGGGGGCTTCATGCCCATTTCTCTTGCTGGGGAGTGCAAGGTCACAGTCGTTGAGGTGGGGAACATGCCCACTGGTTCTGCAGGGGGCTCCCTGCAGATCTCACTTTGCTGGGGAGTGCAAGGACACAGTCTCTGAGGTGGGGAACATCGTCACTGGTTCTGGAGGGGGCTTCATGCTCATTTCACGTTGCTGGGGAGTGCAAGGTCACAGTTGTTGAGGTGGGGAACATGCCTACTGGTTCTGAGGTGGCTCTATGCCCATCTCATTTTGCTGGGGAGTGCAAGGTCACAGTCTCTGAGGTGGGGAACATGCCCACTGGTTCTGGAGGGGGCTGCATGCCCATTTTCTTATGCTGGGGAGTGCAAGGTCACAGTCTCTGAGGAGGGGAACTTGCCCACTGGATCTGGAGGAGGCTCCTTGTACAACAGTCCATGGGGGTGGCCTACATGCCCTCTGCTGGAGATGAGGGCTGCTGTGTCCCAGCTGGAGGTGAGGGCACCTTGACCACTGCTGTTTGGGAGGGGCCACTTGCCCCTCTTAGTTGGTGAGTGGGATTCTTCCCTTTCCAGGGTGGTGGAGTGGGATCCTTACCTTTCCTGAGTGGTGGAGTGGGATCCTTCCCTCTCTTGGGTGGTGGAGTGGAATCCTTCCCTCTCTTGCCTCCATGACTAGGAGGTTCCTCTACTGTCCCTGTGGTCTGTTTGGCTGAGGTGCTGGGCTGAGTTGTTCGGACCGTGCACTTACGGACAGGACAGGGGTGGTGGGGGAGGGAAGAGGTCAAGACATGAAAGGAAAAGCTTTTTAGGGGTGTTGGGGCGGGATGTGGGAGGAGGTATGGGAGTGGAGGTTGAAGGAGTGGCTGTCAGAGGTGTACGTCTGCTGGACTTTGGTGTAGGTGCATGGGCTTTGTACTGATGTGAGGTGGATGGCTGTTGGGTTTCTGTGTGTGTGCGTTTGTGTCTCATTGAGGTGGGGGAGACAGGGTGGGAGAGGACACTTGGGACGCATGGATGGATGTTGTGGAGGTGTCTGCAAGTGAGGTGTGTGTGCTGCTTGGTGTGGAGATGTTGGTGGTGGCTGTTGAAGCAGTGCATGCAGGTGAGAGTGCGGATGTGACAGTGAAGGAGGAGGGAAAGACAGTGGAGGCAGTGGATGTTTTTGTGTGTGCAACTGTCTATTGTTTGTGTGAGTGCTTGTGGCCTGAAGTGTGCTGCATGTGTTTGTCTGTGCCACTCTTGTGTGATGGTTTGTGTGCATGCTTGTCTGTAGATGTGCATGGGATGGGTTGGGGTTGAGGAGATTGGGACTGGGAAGTGGTAGTTGGAGGGGGGGCGGTAGGAACAGAGACAATGACTGCCATCAGAGAGGAGGCCAGAGGGTGGAACGATCTCTGTTGGGCCACCAATACACAGTGAATGCCCTCCAGTAATGCATTGCATTGCTGTATCTGGGATCCCAGCCCCTGGACGGCATTCACAATGGTTGACTGCCCTACAGAGATGGTTCTCAGGAGGTCAATAGTCTCCTCACTCAGGGCAGCAGGGCTCACTGGGGCAGGGTCTGAGGAGCCTGGGGTGAAGGAGATGCGCACCCTCCTGGGTGAGCGGGCACGGGCAACTCGCTGAGGGGCTACTGGGAGGGTGTTGTTGGTATGGGTGGTGGTGGCTGTACTTGTAGCTTGGGTGGTCCCAGAGGTGTTTGCCACCACCAAGGAGCTTCCATCACAGGAGTCAGTGTTGTCACCTCCTGTCTCCACCGTGGTGCTCCTCTTGCCCTCTGTCCCACTAGTCCCCTCGGCGTCGGTGGACTCTGCCTTCTAGGTCCTGTGGGATGCAGCTCCCTCTGTTGCCAGTGCCTCTGCTCCTCCATCAGATGATGGCAATGCACACATAGACAGGATGACAGAAGTAAAGAGGGGTGGGTAGAGAAAAAGGGAGCACTGGGTCAATTGCAGCACCAACACCACAGATGGCACACACATTACTGTCACATACAGGGATCAGGATTGTGTCCCAATCATTGCACTGGCATTACATTGGCTAGGTACCACAGCAAGATGAGAGCCAAACACCACAACTGCACCCCTCTTGGGACCCCCTATGCCCTGTCTGACATGGTATGCAACCTAGCTATGTTACCAGATTTAGCAATACACCCATTACCCTTAGGCTGGATCATACTGTGTTCTTTGAGCTGGCATTAAGGGGCAACCACTAATTGACACCCACCACCAGGTTCCCATGCCACCTATCATATATAGTTGTAATGCACACTGTACTCACCCCCTTGTGGCTGCTGTGATGCCCTCAAGCGCTCATCCAGCTCTGGGTAGGTTCCGATGGACACCCTTTTTCCTCATTGGGAGGGCATCCCCAGCTGGCCCTCTACGGTCTCACAGGGTCCACACCACCTTGGCGATGGCATGCCGCAATCCCTTCTTCTGATGGTCACTGACCTGCAGAGGAAACACAGACATGAGGACACCATTTCTCATACAATCCAGCCTGTCACACATGGCCCACAAATCACCTTCCATCCCCATTGGTGCACACATTACTCAGTGTCCGCCATGTACACTACCACTAGACATACGACCCCTGCCAAATGACACAATGCTTGCACACACATCTCCATGCAACCCTGTCACATGCCTCGTGCCCAACGTGTGCTCACCTGTTGGTCTGGAGACCCATACAGCTGCCCCTGCTGAGGTAGGACCCCATCCATCAAACGCTCCAACTCCTCCGAAGTGAAGGCAGGGGACCTTTCACACGGGCCATGGCAGGATGCAAACACAGGACAGCAGCACACACAGTGTAGGTGTTGTCCTGTGGAAAGTCAGGAATCGAGTGAGGTTATGGACAGAAAATGGCAGTCATGTCTGCTGCGGTGTACACCGTCACCGTCGCTGGTGATCCCCATTGGCCACTGTACTCCATAGAGCCCCATGTTATCCAATGAGGAATAGCACATAGGTGCAAGACTGCCTTCCACCATGACGTGTAATGCCGGCGGAGTTACCTCATTTCCTCCTGTCCCTATATACAGGACAGGCGGACGACATTTTATGGTGGTGGACAACAATCAGATAATCGAGAACAGCGTAAGTTCAATTTTTTGCACATACATTTCCATTCCCAATGTCCCATCACGTTCCTGCTCTATATGCACGGAGGTGGTGGATTCGTTTATTTAAATTGTGACAGCCTACTCACTCTGTGTCCTTTAGATACCTACCACTGCAGAGGAATCGGAGGAAGAGACAAGCCCCCGTGTACAGACCCCTTGTGGACTTAGCTACACTGGAGGAGAGGCATATAATACTCACCTATAGACTGGAACGGGCCACAATCACAGATCTGATATCAGCTATCCGTCATCCCACTGGGATCCCCCCTCTAGTGCAGGTTCTGTCAGTGCTCCATTTCCTGGCAACTGGTTCATTCCGAGTGACAGTGGGCTTGGCAGTTTGAATGTCATAGCCAATGTTCTCAATCGTGCAGGCAAGGGTTTTGCCTGCCTTGGTGAAACACATGTGCAGCTACATTGCTTTCCCCCAGGTGGAAGATTTGGCTGCTGTGACGGCAGGATTCTATGCAATGGGACATATACTCAACATTATTGGGACGATTGATGGTACACATGTTGAGTTTGTCCTTCCCTGCCAGAATGAACAGGTGTTCATGAATCGGAACAGTTTCCAATAATCAATGTGCAAATGGTGTGCCTTGCTGAACAGTACATCTCCCACGTCACTGCCAAGTATCCTGGCTCGGTGCATGACGCCTTCATCCTGAGGAATAGCAGCATTCCACATATGATAGCACAACTACAGAGGCACAGGGTGTGGCTAATTGGTGAGGCTAAGTCCCCATCCAATATATGTCAGTGTATGCCTTTTGGTGTTGACCCCATACCATTGTGTAAGGCTAATGTTTGTCCCTCAATACTTGCATGTGACTTTGGCTATCCAAACCTATTGTGGCTCCTGACCCCGGTGAGGAATGCCAGTACAGGAGCTGAGAATCGTTATAATGATGCACATGGGTAAACCAGGAGAATTATTGAGAGGACCTTCAGCCTCCTGAAGGGCAGGTTCAGATGCCTCCATCTAATCGGTGGATCCCTGTGCTACTCACCCAAGAAGGTCTGCCAGATAGTAGTGGCATGCTGCATGTTGCACAACCTGGCCCTCAGATGATATGTGCCTTATCTGCAGGAGGAGGAGACTGGAAATGCCCCTGTGGCTTTAGTGGACCCTGAGGACAGTGAGGATGAGGATGTGGGCTACCGAACATCAGTTATACGTCAATACGTCCCATGACACACAGGTGAGACAGTGGAACTTACCATTCCTCTGATTATTGGTGTGTTATGTGTGGCTGTAGCAGGATGGCATTCACCACCTTTGCATCTCTACTTACTGTCACCTATGGCTTCTCATTTTGCAGTTGTGGGTGAAATGACAGCAGTGTACTGATGTGATGCCTACAGACAGATACGGGTCTTGAAATGTATGCTATCCCAGTGTTCAGTTCATTTGCAAAGATGTATCTGTTTTCATATAAGCACATTTTCATCACATAAAACACTTTTACTTAGGTTGTGTTCAAGGGTGTTTATTGTAGTGCAAATGATTGACAGAAAAGTTCAATTGAATGGGATGATGGTAGAGGTTAGTCCAGGGTATTGTTCCAGTCTGTTTGTAGCACAGGTCCAGTGTCCAAGGGGCCATAGGAAGGGGAGCAAAGGCAGTTCAAAGTGGACAAGATCACAAGGTGGGACACAATGGGGACATTCAGGAGGTTCTTATTTCCTGGTGGTGGACTTGGGTTTGGCAAGTGTCTCTGGCTTCTGTCTGGGTCGCAGGGAACGTTTGTGGGGTGGTTTACCTACTGCAGGAGGAGGGGTGCTGGTGGCCTGTGGGTCATGTGGCAGGGCCTCCTGCCCACTAGCTGAAGTGGATGTGGTGGGATGGTCAGCAGACTGGCTAGTGGTAGGGGCCCGCTGGTGTGCTGTCCATTCCCTCATGATGTTGGCCATATCTGCCAGCACCCCTGCAATGGAGACCATGGTGGTGTTGAGGGCCTGCAAATCCTCCCTGATCTCCTGATGGTGTGGTGTACCTCCTGCAGCCACTTGTTCTCCTGCATGTTGGTAAGGATCTTGTCCTGGGATTGTTGTTAAGACCCCAGGACATTAGTGAGTCTCTCCTGAAAAGTCAGTTCCCTGGGCCTGTCCTCCCCCTGGTGCACAGCAGGCCTCCCAGTGTCCTTATTCCCATGTGCCTCTGTCCCCTGAACGGTGTGCCCACTGCCACTGATGCCAGGTCCCTGATTGTCTTGGTGGTGAAGTATGGACTGGGGTTCCTGTACAGGTGGTCACACTGCTGATTGATGTGTCCTGGGGACAGAGATGTGGGGACATTGGATGGGTGCTGTGGTATTGGATACTGATGGGGGAGGCTCTGTGGTAGACTGTGAGTGGGCTGGGGTGGCCAACTAACCAGTGATCCCTGATGGGCCAGGTAGTTCATCCAGATCCTGAAGTGATGACAGAGTTACTGTCATCACTGGGGGCGTCTTCTGTTAAGGGACTGGTTAGTCGTGGCACCTCCTCGCCACTGAGATTGACTGAGGCACCTGTGGGGATGTAAGTGATATATTATACTTCATGTCTGTGACATATTGTACACCCCTTGCTTCCCCTCTATTATTGCTATTGCCCTGCCACCTTTGTTTGAGTATGGTGATGGATTGTGTCCTTGTTAGTTCTCCATGCTGTGCATGCTTTGGTGATGGGTGTCCATGCAGGGCTGGGAGGGCTGTCCATGCATTGGTATGGCATGCAGGGCTTTGCATTGGGGTTAGTCATATGTGTAGGTGCAGAGTGTGGGATGGAGTGGAGTGATGGGAGTGAGGGTGAGGGGGTGATATAACATGCAGGTATGTGGGGTGATAAATAGTAAATATTAACTCACCAGTGTCCAGTCCTCCGGCTACTCCAGTGAGTCCCTCAGGATGCAGTATTGCCAAGACTTGCTCCTCCCATGCTGTGAATGTCGAGACGGAGCCACTCACCTGAAAAGCAGGATGTCTGCAGGGGAGATGATATGCCCCGACCTCCTGGAACACCCCTTGGCACTTCCTGGTGGACACAGACATCCTGGCAGGTGTCCCAAAATGAAAGGGGGAGTGGAAGAGAAAGAGATAAAACACTGCCACATCTTGCAGGTCTAGCCAGGCACCCTGTACCTCCAGGGGGCAGGTCATTGTTGACAGAGTGATAGTAGAGTTAGTGCACTCAACTTCCTTGAAACTGGGGGGCATATTTATACTCTGTTTGCACCGAATGTGCGTAAAAAATGTTGACGCACAATCAGCGCAAACCCTGCCCCATATTTATACTTTGATTTATATTTAATTTTGCCTCAGACCTGACTTGCACCATTTTTTGACGCACAACCCTCATTTTCCCATATGCCGGCTAACGTCATTCCATTAATAAGGCGCCCGCATGGCGCGTTGGAATGGCGTTAGCCGGCGGTAAAATGTTTGACACACAACTGCGTTGGCGCAGATGTGCGTCAAAAAGTATAACCACGGGCCTGAATCTCTCTTTCTGATATGGGCATGGGAGCAGTAGAAGAACACCAGGATGCTCCAGCACTTTTCTTGGATAATAATAACTGTGGGCACAATTACTAACACTGCATTACCAAAAACCCAAATTGAGTACCAGAACAATAAGTACTGCGACACTAGGGCTGGCTTCACTGAGATTCACTGTTGCACACTACAATTAGAACAGTGGTTGCACTTATCATGCACAAGAAAGACAAACAAGGGCATTAATTATATCACATATAACTTTCCTGCATGCATAGAGTTAAACTAAAAGGGACAAAAACAATCCAAGAAATACAAATGTCCACTCTGGGTTAAAACAGTTAGGGTGGCACAGTTTGGTTTGGTTTCACTGTGTGTGTGAAAAACCCTTCAAAAGCAAATTCCTTAAACCTGAAACACAGGTATGAATGACACAATTTAAATCCAAGAATTATGCTATTAGAGAAAGAAAAGTAAAGTAAATGCTCTTTTAAAATTGCACTGTCACTTTTTGTAGTACTTGAGCTCAAGCAGATTTCCTGAAACATTTAGGCAAGTAACTACAATAATAATGTAGAATGTTCAGAAAGGCATTTGTCTCATCAAGATAAGCACTCTGCTAAAATACGAGGTCTGAAATACACCAGCTGTTCTAGGAAAGCGCAGCGCTCAAAGAACAAACTCCCTGGAGAATACTAGTCACTTAGCTGCAGTCTTTTCCGGAGTGCTGGAGGAATGCCTGGTGTCAGCTGGTGCAGTAACGAAGAAAATAATTGCCTCAAAAGTCCTGAATACGAGGATAACAGCAGGGGCTGGACTGCCAAATTAGATGCTGAGATCAGGAAGCAAAACAAAGCCAAGCAGGGAGGCATGCTTCACTCTGCTATTTATAGCCAATCAGGAAAGTAGTTGAGTTTCCATATGTGGATGAGTCACCACACCCAATTAGAAGCACATGTCTACACCATACCCAATTAGAAGCACATATCTACACCTGCCAACATTAGCAAACAAGCATTGGTAAAACAAGCATTGATAAAACCAATTGTGTAACACAGCACATTATGTTTACTTAGAAACGTGAAGGATTAACCAAGAACAGAGATATGATTTAACCCTAATCCCTGGGGATGCTGACAGATAATGCAGGAGGCACCTTGGGGATTCCTGACAGTGAGCTGTGGGAGGCGGGTTCCACCACCATTTCTCTGGATAGCGAGCTGGTACCTTGCTGCCACAGAACGTTCCTTCCCCTGTAGGTCGTTCCACCTCTTCCTGATGTCATCCCTTGTTCTTGGATGCTGTCCCAAGGTGTTCACCCCGTCCATGATTCTTCGCCATAGCTCCATCTTCCTGGCAATGGATATTTGCTGTACCTGTGCTCCAAACAGCTGTGGCTCTTACCTGACTATTTCCTCAACCATGACCAGCAACTCCTCATCTGTAAAACGGGGTGCCTTTGTGAGGACATGGGTGTTGTGTGGTGTGTGTTGTGCAGAGGGTGTTAAGTGATGTGGTGTTGTGTGGATGTGGGGTGAGTGATGGATGAATGGGGGTTTGTGGTGTGTGTGTGTAGTTGTCTCAGTGGTCTTCGTGTTAGTCCTGTGGTGCTTATTGGTATTCCTAAAGGGTTGGGTGTGTGTTTTATAGTGCTATGGGTGTGTGGGGGTGGTGTATGTATGACTTTCAGGTGTGTGTGTTTAGTTTTGGCCAATGTTGTTTTGTTTTCTATTAAGGTGGCCATTTTGAGCACGCCAGTGTGTACCGCCAATGGTTTACTGCCATTGAATGTCCGCAGTGGTGATTTGTGGCTCATAATGTGGTGGGCGTTGGTTTGTTGGCGTAACTGTATGGGTGTTCATACCGCCACTTTAACACTGACCTTTGGGCTGGTGGATTTGTATTTGTGGCAGTATTCTGTCGGTTTGGTGTGTATGTGTCATAATATGGCAAACGGTTATTCGTCACCGTGGTGGTATGTTGCCGGCCGTCACCGCAGCGGTAAGTGGGATTTACCACCAATGTCATAATGAGGGCCTAAATGTTATGAGTATGCTTACCTAGAACATGGTGTGAGTATTTGGTGCTTATTAGGGTCCTGATTTATTTAGATTGATTACTGCAAAGGTTCTATAATTATTTATATCCACTCTAGACATGTTTTGTTTTTAAAGACAGAATCTGTAGCGTGCTAGATGTTTGTGGTTGCATAATTATGGAGATCTGGCTCTGCTTCTTTAAGCACCCTGACAATTCTGGATTCTGGGGGGGTCACTCCTAGTAGCTAGACCTCAGGTTGGAAGACCAGTTGCAGGTTAGCATCCCTGCCCTGGTGGGAGAATTGTGCAGGACTGCTTCTATAAGCAGCCTGGCAATTCTGGACACTGGGGGTGTGGCTCCTAGGGAAAGCGTACAGAGCCCCAGAGGGGAGTACCAGTGTCAGGCTGTCATCCCTGACCTGGTGCAATGGAGAGTGGTCAAATGGTCCCAGGCACCTGGTGCTACTGCCCCCCACTCTCCACACTCACTGTGGATGGACAACCTTGAAAGGCTTGGGGCCTGGCTCTCATCCCAGACAGCTGTCAGTAGCCACTGTGGCATGCTGTCCTTGTGGACAGAGTTGCCAATGGGGGGACAGGAGTCACACCCCATGAGTAGAATGGGCCACACCACTATGTTGGCCATGATGGTACTGTCTGCCTACTGGGTTATGTTTGTGAGAAAAGTAAGGTTAGGTGGTGCATAGACAGTATCTGCAGGTAAGGAGAATGGTTCCTATGGGTTAGCTTGAGGGTATGGACAGAGGGATCTAACTGAAGCCACCAAGGTGTAGAACTGGAACGTGCCCCTGCTGTTGTGGGCCAGGGTCCCTCTTCTATCGCCCCAATCAGGGAAGTCCTTCAAGGTATTGATTGATCTCCCCTGGATTTAGGCTGGTGGGGGGTTGTGTTAGACCTGGCCCTTTTTACAGGGTCATCGCCAAACTTTCTGCCTCCTATTGTTCCGACCAGTTTTGTTCGTTTTAGGTCTCTGGGCACTTTACCACTGCTAACCAGCACCAAAGGTCATATGCTCTCTGTGTAAATTGTATTGTTGATTGGTTGATTTATGATTGGCATAGTTGATTTACTAGTAAGTCCCTAGTAAAGTGCACTAGAGGTGCCCTGGGACTGCAAATCAAATGCTACTAGTGGGCCTGCAGCACTGATTGTGTACTCCCACATGTGTATCCCTGTAAACATGTCTCAGACCTGCCATTACTGTGTCTGTGTGTGTAGTCTTGCAATGCCTATTCGACTTGAGAAGTGTACCCAGTTGCCAGGCCTAAACTTCCCTTTTTCTACATTTAAGATACCCCTAAGGTAGGCCCTAGGTAGCCCCATGGGCAGGGTGCAGTGTATGTTAAAGATGGGATATGTATTGATGTGTTTTACATGTCCTAACAGTGAAATACTGCTGAATTTGGTTTTCTCTGTTGCAAGGCCGATCTCTCTCACAGGTTAACATGGAGGCTGCCTTTAAATATTCCTAAAGTGTAGATTCCCTTTGAGAGCAGATCGAAATATGAAGTTTGGTGTCCCTGAACTCGCGATTTCAAAATACATCTTTTGGTAAGCTTGTTTTTTAGACTGTCAGTTTGAAAATGCCACTTTTAGAAAGTGAGCATTTTCTTGCTTAAACCATTCTATGTCTCTGCCTGTTTGTGTACTCCACATCTGGGTCAGAATGACAGTTTGTCTGTTGTGAATTTCCTCTAGACAGTGACACAAAGGTTGCTGGAGTGTATCCTGCATATCCTAATGAGCCATCTGGGCTTTAGCGGAGGGAGGAGTGGTCACTTACACCTGAATGGGCTGTTCCTGCCCTCACATAATGCAATCTCCAACCCTCCGGTGTGTTTCTGGGGCCTGGCCTGGGCAAGGCAGGATCCTGTAAACAATTGAGACTTTACTTTGAAGTTTGCCTACAACAAGTTTACAAGTTTAAAGGTTACTGACACGGTTAATTAAAACCATCGCAATTCCAAAATACATAATAAAATACTTTGCCTACTCATTGTGTTAATAAAGACCCATAATAAAAACGTAAAAGCTTATTTGAAAGTAAAACATGTCATGGTAAAGAGTTATGCATATCTAAAATGTTCTCCACTAATTCCAACCTTGGTCTTGAACTTAACTTTGGACTTTCTTGTTCCCTTACAAACACTATAATCGGAGATAAGTGAAGCTGAGTGAGAATCCTAAGTAGTACCTAGGGCTATTTCCTGGCTGGAACTACACTTTCAGAGCTTTACTAATTATAAAATGATGGCCCTTGCACTCTCTGCTCCAAGTTTATTCACTAATTTTTAGCATATTTCTGGGCCTGTACCATGAATTTGGCCCCTCGACAAGAGAACGCGATTGAAAGTCCGCTTAGCCATCTAATAATGGCCGGTCTGCATGAACGTATGTTCAGTGTCTTAAAAATGTTTTTCAGATATTGGGGGTCATTCTGACCCCCGCCGGCGGCGGATGCCGCCGGCCTGGCGGAAACCGCCAGAAGACCGTACCACAGTCGAAAGACCGCGGCGGTCATTCTGAGTTTCCCGCTGGGCTGGCGGGCGACCGCCAGAAGGCCGCCCGCCCGCCCAGCGGGAAACCCCCTTCCACGAGGATGCCGGCTCCGAATGGAGCCGGCGGAGTGGAAGGGGTGCGACGGGTGCAGTTGCACCCGTCGCGATTTTCAGTGTCTGCCACGCAGACACTGAAAATCTATGTGGGGCCCTGTTAGGGGGCCCCTGCAGTGCCCATGCCAGTGGCATGGGCACTGCAGGGGCCCCCAGGGGCCCCACGACACCCGTTCCCGCCAGCCAGGTTCTGGCGGTGGAAACCGCCAGAACCAGGCTGGCGGGAAGGGGGTCGGAATCCCATGGCGGCGCTGCTTGCAGCGCCGCAGTGAAGGATTCCCAGGGGCAGCGGGAATCCGGCGGGACACCGCCGGTTTCCCGTTTCTGACCAGAATGCCCATGGAAGCACCGCCAGCCTGTTGGCAGTGCTTCCGCGGTCGTTGGTCCTGGCGGTCCATGACCGCCAGGGTCAGAATGACCCCCATAGTGTCCTATGGCTTAGCAAAGCCGAGCATACACAAAAAATATGTTCTAATGACTCTTGTCTGTACCCACACAGTCGACAGGAATATGTCAGATCCTGCTGTCTCCATGAAGGGACCCTGTCCTTTGTTTCCGTCTATCCAAAGCGGAAAAGCATGAACCGATGTTTCAGCGACTGGTTGAAGGTTGCTGCTAGATATTCCTGTGCCCGTAAAGTTTTGTATGATGTTATTATAGTCCAGGCGTGTTGTCTGCTTGCCAGTTTTTGTTTGTCAGAATTTAGAGATTTCTTCTTAGTGACAGCGTTTGCCTTCCAAAAAAACTCCTTTTTATCCAGGTTCCGGTCCAGGCTTCTAGCAACCCTAGTACTTTAATGCAGTTATTTAAGTGATGAACCCAGATGCTTTTGTCATTGTGACGCTGTTGCTCCTCAATTTCCTTCCAACATAGGTTGTTTAAAGTACCATTCTCAGCTGCACGCATCCTCCAGCATAGTTTAATGAAGGCACATCTACTCTGAAATTCATAGTTTTTCAGACCCAATTCTAAACGAACCTGAGCTGGAGATCCTAGTCGTGGTATCCAAAAAACTGTTTTGTAGGCCTTCGTCTGGGCCTGATTGAAAAAAGCTGCCTCCTTCCACAGCATGATTTCGGCGCAGTAAATGATGGTAGGCATTAGCCGCGCTGCCATGACAGAAAGCAGGTGAGTGTATGAAGGGCAGCTCAGTTTTTGTTTTAGAACTTTAAATCCATAGGTCAATGAAAGGGCGTTTGCTTGAGCGACCCAAGCTGCGGGTTGAAAGTCAAGAGATGGTCCATAGTGAATCCCAAGTACTTGTATGTGGGTGCAACCTCCACTCAGGATCCATTTATGAACCATAAAGCAGATTTAAACTTCCTGTCAACTAGGCGGACAACCTTAGTTTTACTCAAATTCAATTCTAGGCCTTGCTTTGTTATGTATTTATAAAATGCATCAATGCTATGCTGTAGCCCAACCGGTGTTTGGCTGAGTAAAACTATGTCATTTGCATACTGTAGCCATGCAATTCCTTTCTTGGCCAAGACTGGTGGTTGGCTATTTACGGGAGCTAGAGCCTCGGCTAGGTCTGCAAGATATAAGTTGAACAGAGTGGGAGCCAATACACACCCTTGTTTAAGTCCTTTTGCTGTTGATGGTCTGTTGGTGAGGTGGCTGCCCTCTCCAATTTTTACTTGCACCCAAGTACCTGTGTACAAGTCCATCATTGCGCCAAGAAGACTGCATGGTAAGCCCCAACCTTTCAGTTTCTCCCATAGGCGGGCTCTTGGTACGCAATCAAAAGCTGCCTTTAGATCAATAAAGCATGCAAGTAACCTTTTTTTCTTAAGCCTGGCTTTGTTTCCCAGCAAGGCCAGGGTTGTCAGGTTGGTGGAAGCAACCATACCAGCTCTGAAACCTGTCTGGCATGTGGAATTAATTGTCTGTCATGAATCCATTCTACTAGTTGTTGTAGTAGACAGGATGAGTAGAGTTTTGCTTCCACGTCTATCAATGCGATTAGCCTGTAGTTTGAAGGATTTGCGGCGTTGCCTGCTTTGTATATAGGGCGAATAATGCTGCCTTTCCATGCATCTGGGAGACCCGTAGAGCCTCGAAGATCGTTAAAAAGCAGTGCCAAATAATACACCCAGAATGAAGGGTCTCCTCTAAACAAGGCGTTCGGAATACCGTTCTGACCAGCTGCCCCTTCTATTTTTAGTTTCTTGATAAGGCTTATCAGCTTTTCTTTGTCAATGGTCATCAGTGCGTCCTTTCCTTCATTTCCATTTGGAGATAAGTCTGTTTGTGTTGTCACTCTGATGCCAGAATTAATCTTGCTTAAGTCATTGGCTATCTGTGTGGCCTTCTCCTTCACATGGTGCTCTGGGAGTGAGAACATTGTCTGTACGTGGGCTTCCCATGTGGCTGCGTCAATACCTGCATTCGTGTGTCAATTTTTTCCCTTAGTTAGTCCGTTTATTAGTTCCCAGAAATTTTTGTTCGTTTTCTGTTTGTTGGACATAAGCAGCTTGGTCCACAGGTCCTCGTGATAACTCTGTTTTGCCATCCAGCAGTTTTTCTTATATTTGGCTCTTAACTCAGAAAGCCTTGTGTCATCGGATTTCCTCCCCCAGTGTGTGGCCTTTAGGACTTTTTTTAATTCTCTAGAGACGTGCAATGTCCTGTTGAACCATGTCTTTTCTCCTATGCAACTCTTGACTTTGTTTTTTGGCTCAGTGGCGTAAATTGGGAGACGCTTTTTGATGGAAAATGTATTTATTAAAGAATCACACAAGTACGTCCACGCGATCACTCGTTCTCCTTGGGGGTGGTCTTCTAGTTCCTGCCCTCTTAGCGATTCTTTGAGCTCTTTAGTTGTGCCCACACTGCGGTACACTTCTTCCATTACATTGTCGATGCCCGGCCCCTTCCATTTCAGTTTTTTTGTATCATAAGTCACTGGGGCTGAAATTATGATATTGGCGATGGGGAGCCGATTCCATTCATTCCGGATCTTAATAAGTTGTGGAAAGTGATCGCTCTCTGTGCGTTGTTGGATCCTATATGCTGAGACCAGTGACAATGCCGTTTGCCTCCTTCAAGTGCAGAAAGGGGTAAAAGTAGTGGACCCAAAACCCCAGAATTTAGATTTCTTCAAGATCACTTCTGGAACCAAGAGGAACCTCTGCCAAGAAGAAGAGCTGAAGAGCTGAGGAGAAGTGCTGCCGCTGCCTGTGACTGTGCTTTGTTGGGCTACCCTGCAGTTGCTGCTTCTGCCTGTGAAGAGGAAAAAGCCTGGAATTTGTTGTACATTCCTGCTTGAGAAGAATCGCCAAGGTCTTGAACTGAGCTTGCCTCCTGCTTTGAAGTCTCAGGGCCATCAAAGACTTCCTCTGCCAGCATCTGAACTCTCTACTGAGACTCCTGCCCTGCCAAGTGGTGCCCTATCCAGTCCCTGGGCCCTTGAAAGGTAAAGTTGGGAGAACAAGAGTTGAAATCTTCACACAGAACGCCGTGTGGGGAACATTTCGATGCACCATCTGCAACAAGGGTAATAAAGGATGCGCCATCTGCTTTGTGGCTGAAATTGACTCTCCACCTGCATTCGGCTGGGAGAGCGATTCTTTGTGCCTGGAGAAACGACCCACTTGCGATTGCTGACAATGAGGAAAACCCCACGCAGCATGGTTTTCTAGCATTGTGTGACCGAATTTCTCACACAGTACCCATGGCCGTTGAAGTCATCGTGAATCGGTGCAGATCTGCTGTGCCCTGTCTAGAAATCGATGCATTTCTGTGATGTGCGGGAGAAAAACGTTGCATCACCTACCCGACTGGTGAAGAAATTACGCATGGCCTCAGTTGCAAGTAAGGAATTGATGCATCGCTGAATTTTCCGACGCACGCTCACCTTTACGGCTTTATTTTTTACGCAAACCAGGTACTTTGTTTAAAGCCAACATTTCCATTGTTTTCTACGGAGTAGGAGTCTTAATCTTTTGAAAATTCATTTATTGACTTGTGTATGTTGGATTTTTGTTGTTTTGGTCTTGTTGGATTTAGAGCAATATTGGCTATTTGTGGTATAATGGTGTGGTTTTCATTTTGTAGTTTTTTAACTGTATTACTGTGAGTGTTGGTACAAATACTTTACACATTGATTATGAGATAAGCCTGACTGCTTGTGCCACACTACCAAGGGGGTAAGCAGGGGTTATCTAAGTGTGTTTCTCCATTGCCCTGACTAGAGTGAGGGTCCCTGCTTGGACAGAGTGCAAACTGGCTGCCAACCAGAGACCTCATTTCTAACAGTTTCCGAACAATAAATGTTAAAAACATTACAGCAATTCATCAGTGATTTTGTTGCAGTTTCAATTTCATGTGCATTACTTAATCTTCCATTCCCTAAAAGTGTTAGTTATTTCCATCATGATGTGCTTCTGTGTGTTTTTTGTGCATCTTATTACTCTTGTATAGAGCATAATTTGACCTGAGTCGCTCGGGTGTTTATGAAGGGGCACAATTGAGAGCTCTTGTGCTGAGGCGGAACGCAAGGAATGTTTCTCACAATGCCGTCAGTGGGTTTGCCTCTCTGCAGAACACACAGAAAAATTATCACATATTCCAGTTGCAACTAAAATTCTGTGTAAATGTGTGTGTGACAGGAGTACACAGTTGTCAAAATATTAACAAGGCAAAAGTAAAAAAAAATTAAGGGGCTGATGTAAGAGGCCCTAGAGCATCCTTGTGCCACATTAGTGTCATTTTTTTACACTAATGTGACCCAACCAGGCCACAATCACAGAGCCAAATGTACAAAGTGCTGCAATGCATGCATTGCGCCACTTTGTAACCCTTTGTGTTACATTATGCCTGCACCAAGCATAATGTATGCAAAGGGGGCATTCCCCCATCGGGGGGGTCGAAATATTGGCACAAAGAAATCTAAAATATTTTTTGTGTCATATAGTTTGACACTCTTAACACCTGCTCAAAACAGGCATTAAAAGGAGGCATGCCATTGTTTTCAATGGGCCTCAAAGGGCTTTGCGGCATTAGCGTCAAGATTTTTGACTCTATCCTTCAGAGCTTTGAACTAGCATCAAAAACTTTGATGCTAATTCCCCAAAGCACCTCCCTGGTGTGCCGTATCTTAGATATGGCTTATACATGATGGTATTGGGGAGGGGGTCTAAGAGGCACAAGAAAAGTGGTGATGTACTGGTTGCAGCTCCAGCTTTCTTAAATCAGGGCCTACGTGTTAACATGCAAGTGAGTGCAGTGCATTTTTGGGGGCTATGAAGTGAAGGAGATGCAAGGAAGGGCATTTAGGAGAGAGTGAATACAGGGTGCTGGAGCGGAAAGAGAGGAGGTTTAAGATATACAGATGGATGAGATGCAAGAAAAAAGGGCATACATGTCTAACATAAAGTGCACATAACTGAAGACAAACACTACTTCCACAGGTCTCAATAATATTTAATTCAGAGTCTTATAACTTCAAAACTGAAACAGTTTTAATATCACCTATTTACAACAAAATTATTGTTGTTGCTCATTTATCTTAAACTGCTAACAACCGTTGGGAAAGGCAATAATCCTGGCAGGTTTAGATGTATATCAGTTGTTATTTGTGTTATGTATCTGAATGCAATAACAGAAAGCTCAGAGAGAAACCAGAATACTAGTTAGGTAGCACACTATGGGAATCACCGAAATTTAGTTTACATGCTGAAGCCACCATAGCACTTTTAGAGACCCTCAATTTTTTCATCCCACTTAAAGCCCTGTCTGAACATATTTGTATGTGAATGATTGCAGCCAGCAGCTGTGGGTGCTTCTTCAAACCTGATTACAGCACTTTCTTCCGAAGATGATGCCACACACAGAGCAAGACACTGGGCAAGCACCCACTTTACAGGGCCTGAAGTTGTTGTACTGTGCAATTTTCAAACTACCATAAATGTTGAACATAATAATGCAGGGAGTTATGGGGCAGATAGTAATGTGTTTAAATATGTCAAGACTACACATTCAGAATTGCTTTATAAACCTTCTTGCTTTCTCCCTAAATTCTTCCTTAAAATTCTCTTTAAAATGCACCATACGGCAAAAAAACTTCAGATTTTTGCCCCACCAATTTTAATGTCACCAGCCGCCACTGAAAGAGCAATTAATTAAAAAAATGATAGAAATTGACTAAGTCTCTAAAAGATACCCCAAAGGCTTTGTCTTGGAGATCATAACATGTTTTTGACATTTGTCATTATAAACATCAAGGGGCAGATTTAAGGAAAGTGGTGCTGCACCCAGTGCAGCGCCACTTTCGTTGCACCCCTTAGCGCCCTCCTACTGCCACCATGTGTCCTTCATATCTAAGATACCGCGCACCATGGCGCAGGATGGGGGGTAACAGCATCATTTTTATTAACACTATTGATGTACGCTGCCGGAGTGGTGCCAAAATATTGGTGCTACTCCTGCAGAGTACATAGGGGCCCATTGTACTCAATAGCGTACCCCCTTTTAACGTCTGCTCTGAGTAGGCATTAAAAGTGCAAAAAAAATGACAAAAGAAAATCTTAGATTTTCTTGAGCCATTTTTTCAGCTTCTGTAACGGGGGAACACCCCCTTTGCATACATTATGTCTGGTGCAGGCCTAATGTAGCGCATAGGGTTACAAAGTGGCACAATGCATACATTGCTCCACTTTGTAAATATGGCACGGGGATTTTGCCCATCTAACAAAACATTAGCGTACAAAAATGACACCAATATGTTGGTAGATGGTGCTAGGGGCTCTTAAATATGCCTCTAAATGAAGTTGTCAGTGCACTCAATCAGTTAGCCACTTTCTCTTCTTAATATAATTATCATGCCACCATCATCATTTAGAGGGCAATCTCAGCAGTGAACTGCAATTTCACACTGATTTTATATATTTGAAATTTTCAAAAACACCAGCTATTCCCTTTATATGTGCTTGGCATAGTCCATTGCACTGTTTCAATAAAGGACTGCGTCACCTTTCCCACCCAAGTGAGGACCAGCAACGTAAATACTTTCACAATGGAAAAACTCATTAGTGTTACAGTAACTGGATACCAGGGTATCAAATACATCTTCTTTATGTTTAAATGTAACTAGAGAACCGTATGAAAATACTTATAGTTAATTTCTGTCAGTGTCTCCACTTCGCCTAAATGCTAATTGGGCAAAGTCCTCCTAGTTATGACTGTAACCATCATATTAAGTTTGTCAGATAATGTCCACAGCTCTTTACATTATTCCAATTTTATTTATCTGTAAAACATTCACAATTGGTCTGCAGCTTCTCTCCACTGCCACAATATATTTTAATTTGTCTGAATATTCCTCTGTCTCCTCACACCCTTCAGGGAACTTGAGGCCAAAAAGTATGCTCACATAAATTTGCCACTCTCAAAAGGTGCGTTTTTATCTTTTGTTCTCTGTAGTATCAGTATCAAAGCAAAGGTCATTAGGACTAAGGCCCTCATTATGAACATGGCGGTCCGTTCCGCTCTGCCGGCGGTGGTGGTAGAAACCGCCAACGGAGGAGCGGGCCAGACCGCCAAATAATGAAGCAAACGAAACACATGCATCCCGCGAACCACCCACCGCCAGGAAAGGAGTCCTGCTGACGATGGCAGAGTCCGCCCACAGGCCGTCAGAAAGGCCCAACCCGCCCATCAAATTATGAACCACCATTCCGCCGCAAGTTCCAGGGCGGGAACCACCGCCACACAAAGCCAGGCGGAAAAGAAACAAATAGAAGGAAACACTCACCAGAGTTCTGCAAAACGTGCAGCTGTAGCCATGGACAGAGAGCTGCAGATCATGCCAGCCTTGCTCCTTGCCATACACGACCGAGACCGCCGACGAAGACAACAACGGTAAGTACCGCAACCTATGGCACAAGGGAGGAAAGGGCACTGTTACATACCCACCCACTCCACCCACACTGCAACGCCCGCCAACCCTTCCCAGCAGCACAAGTCAGATCCCCACAGCAAGAGGGACGTACCCGACCGAAGGCCACTGCAACTGTACATAGTACATACAATAGCTCCACACCCACAAATAATTAAAAAAAATACCAGGGTGGAACTGTGTGCAGCCCAATCAGAGGCCACACCAAAACTTTAATATGTAGCTCAGTGAGCAAAACAGTGCCAACAGGGCCAAAGGCCAGTCCATAAAAAGTATTTTGTCCTTGGCCACAACTGGCCACACCTGACACCCACAAGTGCTGGGTACTCCACTGAATGGGGCACCATATGGGGATCCAGGTACCTCACGGAAGGTGGACAGGGAGGGGTGGGGATGGGGATTTCTGATTGGGGTGGGACTTAGACGTGTGTGAGGAGGTTGGAGGGGGTGGGCTTCTCCTTTGAAGGGGATGGGAGCTGTTTGGCTCGTGTGGAGCTGGATGCCTTAGGCTCTGAGCGGGCCTTCTTCTTCACCGGAGGAGGGGCACGGGAATGGGAAGGCTGGACCGGGGTGGGCTGTGATGTGGAACTTGCGGAAAGGGCAAGGAGGTGGGCACATTTTGAGACAAGACGGGTTGGGCCAGTGGGTTCGAACAGGTCTGCACGGGAGAGGAAACTTTTTTGGGAGCAATTGGGGTAGTCGTGGATGAGGGCGTAGGAGTGGAGGCAGAAGGAGTTGATGTATGGGGTGTAGGTGTGCGTGTAGTGGGTGCAGGTGACTGCTCAGTATGCTGTGGTGTGGTGGATGTCTGATGGGTGGGTGTCTTTGTGTGTTTGAGTGTTTTGGGAGGTGGGGGGTGGACACAGTGGGAGAAGACAGACAGCTAGTGTGGATGTATGTTGTGTGGGTGTCTGCAAGTCTGGTGAGTGTGCTGCATGTGGTCAACTACAGTGGAGGTGGTGAGTGCAGGTGTGGTGAATGGGGTGCATGTATGGCTGTCTGCTATTGTGGTGAGTGCAGGAAGAAGAGCAGTAACAGTGAGTGAAGGTTCAATGCATGAGGGTGTGCATGTAGAGGAGACAGACAGGGAGGTGGAAGAGGCGGGCACACTGGGGGAAGTGGACGTTGTTGTGTGTGCAGGTATCTGTTGGCTGTGTGAATGCTTGTGGTGGGAGGTGTGGTGCTTGTGTTTGGAAGTGTGCTTCTTGTGTGTTGATATGCCTGTAAACGGGTCTGATTGTGTGCTTTGGACAGGTGATGGGAGTGGGCTGCTGGAAGGGGCAGAGGAGGTTGGAGGGGGCAAGGAATGGCCAGGGAAACTGTCTGCCATCCAAAAGGAGGCCAGAGCCTGAAAAGATCTCTGTAGAGCAGACACAGCACGGTGAATGCCATCTAGATAGGCACTGGTCTGCTGCACCTCAGAAGCCAGACCCTGGATGGCATTAACAATGGTTGTCTGCCCTACAGAGATGGTTCTCAGGAGGTCAATAGCCTCCTCTGTGAGGGCAGCAGGGCTGACTGGGGCAGGGGAGGAGGTGCCTGGGGCGAAGGAGACGCCCACCTTTCTGGGTCGGGGGGCACGGGTAACTCGGTGGGGAGCAGAAGGGACGGCGCTGATGGTATGGTTGGTGGCAGAAGATCTCACGGTAGTGGTTTGTCCACTAGGGTCCGCCCCCGCCGGAGGACCCCTGTGAGAGAACAGGGCTGATTGCAGAGGCCCCCTTACTTTTACCTCCATTTTCTACTTTTTGCTGGTGTTTTCCTGACTCTGATGGTGCCCTGGGTACTGCTAACCAGTCCCAGGGCCTGTGCTCTGTGTAAAATCAGTATGCAGATTAGGCTAATTATAATTGGCTAAGTCAACCTACCTATAAGTCCCTAGTATATGATAGGGCATGGAGGTTTAGGGACCCCAGTGTAGGTGGTGCACCCATAGGTGCACTGCTGTGGTGCCCAGTGTCATTTTAAAGGCAGGCCTGCCTTGCTGGCTCCTTTTAAATTAAAGTTACATGCAAATTCGACTTTGGAATTAAAGTAGTTCCAAAGTCTTAAACTACCTTATTTTTACATATAAGTCACCCCTAAGGTGTGCCCTATGTGCCCCTAGGGCCGAGTGCCATGTAACAATAAGCAGGGATCTTGTAAAAATAGTTTTATAAGCTCTGGTGAGGTAAAACAGCCACATTCGTTTTTCCTCATTGTAGTGAATGGCCTCCATAGGCTGAAATGGGGAGACTTTATTTTAATTTAAAAAGTCCCCTTAGGTAACAGATACCAAGAGTTTGGTATCAAATGAATTGTTATAATAAATCCCACAACTTCCAGTTGTTGGATTTAATATAACTTGTTCAGGTAAAGAGTTTTAAACGTTACCTGAAAAGTTGCCAACTTCAGCCCTGCAGTGTTTTTGCTGGTGTGCTCTGATTGGCCAGCCTCTGGCAGCCTGGCCAGGCTGCCTTGATGATGTGTGAAGTGGCCTGGCTTCACACAAAGAGATGTGCCTGTGGGAGGAGATCTCCCCTCAGCAGATGGTGAGGCAGGAAGGGGGAGGGCTGCCAAACTGGTCTTCAAAGGCAGAGAAGGACATTTGGAGCAACCCAGCAACACACTCACATCCTCCAAACCCAGACAATTAGGTGCCCCCTTGATTAGATTAGGTGAGGGCAGGACAGAGGTGTGTTTAGGATTTTTAGCCATACCAGTGGGTGGGCTCAGCCAGATGTAACCTCCAAAAATCACTTTCAGCCATAATGGATTTTTGAGGAATGTTGCTCCCTTGGATTGATTTTTGCCACACTTCCCAGGAAGTGGTCATCACAGGGGGAAGGACCCTGCACCTGGTTGGAGAACCAGTACCTGCACCCACACCTCAGATCCCCATCAGATTCCAACCAGGAAGAACTACAGGAGAAGAAGGACTGCCCTGCTGGACCCCTGGCCTGCACATGGACCCTGTACTCTGAAGCACTGCACCAGCTGCACACTTGGACATCACCACAAGAAGGACTTTGGCTGGCTTCAACTGGTTCAAGGAGGGACTCCCTGTTTGCTACAGGTGAAAAATTGCTAACCAGAGTCCCCTGCACCAACTCTTGAAGAAACCGACCAGCTGACCACTGTCCAGTGGCCAAAAAGGAGTATGGGCCAGGTGCATTCTGGGAGTTGTAGTCCACACCCCCAAGGATCATCTCAGAGCTTCTGGAAACTTGGGGTAAGCTGTGGACCCCAAAAGGACTTTAAAGGAACATCTGGAAGAAGATCCAGAAGTTTGGAGAACTTTAGAAAAAAAGCTCCATAGAGGGACCGACCCGCCACTGCAACTCTAGCCGGCTTGCCTCAACCGTGACCCGGCCTGACTTACAGGTTTGTCCCGGTGAAGAAAATCTCCAAAAAAGAGACTAAGTCCGAACATAGGAAGTTGACCCAGCCAGCGTATCCGAGGAGCGCTCCAAGGACATCGGATCAAGATCCAGGTTTGCCTCGGTCGAAGGATTTTCACCTCGAAAAAATGACTAAGTCCAATGGTCATCCGGCCTCCACTGTCCGCCGAGGTGATTTGTGCATATTTATTTGGAGGGCAGGATGTGGGTGTGGTTGGCGGTAGCGGGGTGGGGTGGGCCGGGATTTCTGCCGACAGGGTCCTGGCAGGGAGTGGTGGTCTGGGACTTTTTGGCGGGGTTGGGTTTTTCTATCATTATATGGCGGGCTTCCATTAGCCGCCGCCGGCGGGAGTCTGTTCACTGCCACCAAGGCGGTCGGCAGTCTTTCCCACCATGTTCATAATGACCGCCTACATTTCGACAAAGCATTCTAATACAATAAAACCTGTACAGTATAAACGTGACTTAAGACCCACAAGTCCTGCGTAAACATCACACCCTAAACAAACCCACTCCTAAAACTCCATTTGACAGCAAAGATAAAACAGGAAATTCCTACGGCCAATTCTAGGTAGCGCATTTCAAATAACAGCTCTGTTGCCTCAACTTCTGCAAAGTTCTGTATTTTAAAAACAAGGGTCTTAAAAACTTAATGCAAATTGGGGTGAAAGAAACACAATCAATGAGTAAATAAATGGGACAAGGAACATTTTACATTTGGGGCAAGAACAGGCACCATTACCATCCCGGAACACATATCACTAGTTACCAGACAAAATATTGGGTTACACCCCAAACTTACCTTCAAAATTTAGTTTTGCACTTTGGGGTCTGGTAACTGAGCTTGTTTAGGTGAAATCATTTTGAGGCCTAGAGTGCTTATTGAGAAGCTGATGGAGGGATACTTCCTCAGGTAGGCCATATTAAGATCCCAACCATACCCTCAGATTCTCTCAGAGTTTATTAGTAAAAGGGGCCAAACTACAAGTGTACCCCACTCAGCATGCATGTTTTGAAGTTTCCTCAGCCTTTTCCTTGCTTCCTTTGCCGACCTTCTTTCACTGCCTTTAACCTTGTCCCAAAACAGTTTGGACACCTTTTCGGCTACACTTTCAACCCGAAAGCCTAATAAAATTTCTTAGGACCTGGGAAAAAGCCAACAGGTTCCAAGACATCAAATTCAGCGACCTCTTTATACACTGAACTACAGTACAGGGAGGTAACCGCAAGATCCTCCTGAGGATGGCCCCCTCCAATGGGTCCCTTTTGCAAGAGGTGTCGAGGGCAAGTACCTCAGCTTCATACAGCCCAAAGCATGGTATTCTCGCATTAGAAGCCTTCAATAGGGGGGTAAGGGACAGACCTCCCTACCTCTAGTTAAATTGGACCAGGCAACCAGCTTGCCGCATAGACCTCTGCTTAATACAACCCACCAGTGTGTCCCATTTTAAGTTACAGTTAAAGTATAGCCCTACGTATTCATAAGAATTCACTACTTCAACATCTCTTGAATAATATGCCATTTAAAGGAGTTAACTTTGTTCCCAAAAATCAGTACCATAGATTTCTCCAGATTGATTTTGATAGAATTCTGCTTACTATATGCTTCAAGGGTATCTAGTTTCCTCTGCAAACTGACTGGGGTGTATTCCAGCTGAACCAAACCATCTGCATGTAATGGGAAAGCAATATGCTGATTCCCAACTTTGGGGGAGATTGACTTCTCTTGGGCTATTGTTGCTGGGAGGTAAGCTAAAAATAGGCTAAAAAGCAGGTGGACAAGCTAACACCCTTGCCGTAGGCCACTCTTAATGGGGATTTTGAGATAGCCTACAAGCTTTGCCTAACTCAACATATGCCCAATTCTCTGTGTGTAAAGCTTGCAAAATACCAAGGAGGTGAGTTGAGAGTTTCCTGGCGACAGGTTTCTCCCAAAGTAGTTCCCTGTCTATCATGTCACTGCCTGTCCAGAATTCAATAGAACAACAACATAGCATATGGTGCACTTCCAGGGCCTTCTGAATTATGACCCAGAGAGAAAAGCAATGGTCTATAGTTGAGTGACCCTTCTGAAATCCACCTTGTTCTATTGGAATACTTTTGTGTTCTGTAGCCCGTCCTCCGGCCTAGAAAATACTTTTAGAGAACACCTTGACTGAGCAGTCCAAAAGGCTAATCAGTCTATGATGTGAGGGATCCAAACCATTTCCCTTTTCTAATATGGGCTTCACTATTGGTCCCCTCCATGACTGGGGGTAGAGGGCCTTCCAGGCTATATAACCGAACTGAAAGCAAGGATATTGTCGGAACCTGAGATTTTTAGTTGATTGATTACCGCCTTTCCCTCTTTTACTGTGAACCAGATAGAAGAGAAATTCATATCAACAATACAGTTAAGACTGGCAGAGTTAAGAGGGCTACCATACAGATCAGCCAGATACGATGTCCAGGTATCCTAAGGAATCATGTATATGAGCGCTGCTCCCCGAGGACCACTAGATTAATTTTCTTTCCCCCCCGGAACTTTCACTGATCCCCTGATTCAGTAACCTCCAGCATCTCATCCCACTTGCTATGGGAGAAGGAGCCTTTGTTTTTCTCTTTGATCAATTGTCTGTATTGACGCTTAAGTCTGGCCAGCTCCTGGTTTGACCCACCTTCTGAGTGCAGCCCAACTTGTTCAGTCGTTCTTCTCACCAGGAGTTGCATTTGCTGAAAGGCAGAATCAAACCAACTCTTCCCTTTGTCATGACAGGTTACCTAAGACCCACCTTTTGTAATATTTACAAGTATGCAGTCTAACACATTAGATAATATCTCATGAAACCGCCGTATTTGGTTTCCGCTACTTGTTATGCTGCAAGGTGGGTTGGGTCAAGGCAAGTTATAAGCCTCCTGGGTAGGATTTGCCCATGGACAACACCTTCTCAAACGCTTCAGGCTCATGAAGATAAAGAACTCCATTAGTCAGTAATCCATTTACATTCTCCCTGTTGTGCAGACTTGGCAATGGCTGGATGTTCAGTCAATGTCAGATGTACTGAGAGACAAATGGGAGGACTTGGGCCAAGTCCCCATCTCTGATATAATTTCTGAGGGTAAGGTTGGGATCTTAATATGGCCTACCTGAGAAAGTATCCCTCCATCAGCTTCTCAATAAGCACTCTAGGCCTCAAAATGATCAGTTACCAGACCCCAGCTTGTCATATTAATGTATTTACAGGCAACTGTACCATCTGCTACCGTGTAAGTATTGAGAAATTCAGCTACCATATAGAGGTACGAGACCAAAGGCCTAGCCATTGGACTCTGAAGTGACTTGTCATCCCGTTTTAAAATATGGCAGGGGTATTTTATTCCTAATGATAGGATCCCATGATTAATCTTCCCACAAAATGCTTAAATTGTTAGTTTCTTGTTCCTTTAAATGAATTAACATGATTGCAAATATGGAGAATCTGTGCAGAACCTTAGTAGCCAAATTAAACACATCTATATACAGCAAATATTTTGTTGTCAGATCATGTCATATGCACTTTAGTGCAAGTTACGTTCATAAAGAGCTATGGTGAGTAATGTGTGAAAACGTACAGCAATTTATACTTTGCTGTTATAAACAATAGTTGTGAAAAATACTGACCATACAGACTTCATATAATCACTGGTTTGATCTGTTGCTCTTGTGAGAAACATTAGGGGGTACTTTTCTATTGGGAGAGTTTTGGGAATGCTTGGTGAGAGCAATTTTGTAGATTCTGGAAGTTTCCCTAACTGAAGTTTAAGTAAAACGTCTGAAATGTCTGATGTTAGGCAATATTTGAGGTTTGTAGGGCACCGTTAATAAGAAAATGTCATGGAATCCATGCAAGATACAATACAGTGTACTTATCTGGGTTTCCAGTTTTCATAAATGTCTAGGTTGGCTATGAACCCTTGTTTCTGGCTGACCCTGAGCCTGAATAGTGCATGATTCAGTATGGCAAATGAGAGGAAATTAGGATTTCCCCCCTCTCTTCTGGCCTGTATGTCAAAACTGATGCAGGCCCCAATTGGGCATGTAGGTATTGGGGCTTTAGTGGTGGGGGTGTTGCCTGATTCTTGTGTGGGCAGCCCAAGGCTCACCCAATATTTGTGATGTATTTTCTTCCACTTAAAAGGTTAGTTGTAGTTCAGAAAACATATCATCCCTATCCAAACCAAGTTTAAACTGCACACAAAAATTTAACAATTATAGTTTCATTCACAATTTATCGACCACCTTCAATTTATTGTAATTAGCAGAACTCGTTATACACTCGTTTCAGCTAGCTAACCCGACAACACAAACTGTTTTTTTCATTGAATTTCAATGTTGTTTAAAACTTTTAATAAAAATGTGTTTCAAACCATAGAGTCCAGTGTCACAAGTGGAGAGTTGTTATATGGAGGAGTGTTGCACAGTACAGTGGAACAAAGTATTGTCAAGTCTGTTGTCATAAAGAGAAGTGTTGTAGATTGGAATACAGTGGAGTAGAGTGCAGCAAAGTATTGTACAGTGTAGTAAAGAGTTATAAAGTGTAGTGGCATGATGTCTCATATAGTGGAGTTAAGTATCGTAGGCTGAAGCCACGATTTGTACAGTGGAATGGCATGTTGAACAGTAGAGTGGAGTGTTAAAGAGTGAAGTAGAGTGTTTTAGAGTGGAGTTGGGTGAAGTAGAGTGTCATAGAGTAGAATATAATCAAGTAGAGTGTTGTAGAGGACAGTGGAAGAGAGTGTCATAGGGTGGAGTGCCTTGACATATGGTGGAGTAGCATATTGTAGAGAGAAGTTGAGTGGCATGTCTTTGAGTGTTACACAGTGTAGTACAGTGCCGCAGAGTGGATGGGTATACTGTAGAGTAGAGTGCCAGAGAGTGGCATGGAGTGTAGTACAGTGTTGTAGAGTGGAGTTGCATACATTGGAGTATAGTGTTTGGACAGTGGAGAATTGTAGAGCAGAGTATAGTGTCATAGAGTGGAGCGGCGTGTCATAGACTATAGTGACATTGAAAGCAGTAGAGTCGAGTGATGTATCATACAGTTGAGTAAAGTGTAATAAATTTGAGCCCTGTTTTGTACAGTAGACTGTAGTGGGGTGTCGTAAAGTATTGGAAAGTGATGTTGACTACAGTAGAGTAAATGGGCTGTCAAGGTTCCAACTGTGAGCAGGACTGGTCATGTCTTGGTCATGTCTTATAGCCACCCTTTAGTGATATCATAGATGTTGTTATTTTCTTTTTATCACGGTACCCATTTGAACAATGTTTTTATCATAATTGGCAAAGTTTAAATCAGATCTAGACCAATGCTTGTTGTCAAGATGTCTTCTGATCACCTGGGCCTCACCCAGGTAATCCAGGAAGCACAAGTCAACTGTCTTAAACCACCTGGGTCTCACTGAGGTAATCCAGGAAGCACATATCAACTGTGAACAGCTACTGGTTCCTTAACTGATCCTCTAACTGGAAAAAAGACAGTTCAGAAACATGTGGGATTACAATAATGACTAACGAGTTCCTCTGTTTTCATATGTGTTTCCTTGCACCTGGTTCGGGCTGGCTATAAAAGATGGTTTTTCAGTCTAAATCCTACTTAGCCTTGTTTAACTTAAAAGTGACACTTACCTGTCTCCAGTCTTCGGAAGCCTTCCCCTTGCAGCAGCAGTCCTCTCTTCGCAGTGGCATCCATAACTTCACAGCGACAGGCTTCTCCTCACAGCAATGCGCTTCCTGAGTTCCGAACTAGTATTTCCAATCTTCTCTGCAGTTACCACAGTACCTGTAAAAGGCAGGCAGCTTGCAATTCATCTACCACATCACTCTTTCTTGTGCTCGCAAAAAGACAGGAGTCACCCCAAATAAGGTAACACATGTTTTTCTGTTTAATTTGGGATCTGGATTAGTGCTGATTAATCAAATTTATCTAAAGCCAGCAATAATATTCACATCAATCTTGTGACTGAAAAAAAATTTGAGAAAAGTTGTATTTCCTGTAATAGATGCATCTTCCTGGATCTTATGATCATAATTGGTTTTCAATCAGAGTTTTCGCGGTCAGAATTTGATGCTGCTCTCCTAAATGCTTTTGGGACAATTAAGAACTATAATCTGATTGCCGTTGCATATTTGCATGTGGACCTTGAACATTTGAGACTTGAACTACTGAAGAATTTGAAGTAGTTTTGTTGTGATTAACCCAGTTATTTTCTCTCAGTAAAATCCTTACACAGGATAATTCCAGTTAATAATAATTCCTGAATAATTCTGAATCCCACTGGGGAATGTTTCTAGTGTGAATTATTGGTATGTTGAGTTGACATTAGATGATGCGAAAGATCGGTTTAGTTTTTCCTGTTCTAAAGTCTGGTTTCATTACAGGAAAATCCGAGTCCAGACTCTTGTATCTGAATAATCCTGTTTGCCAGTATCCTGAACCCAGATCCAGAATCCAGATATCCTTGAGCTCAGCAGAGCCTAGAGTAGAGAAATCTGAATACGTAGAAGTTCTGCTATTTCTCTCTTTCTCTCTCATCCCAACTCCCCTTCCTCTTGGAAACTCTTATGTTTGCAGTGTGTCCTTCATTGCTTCCCTGTCAGTTCACATTGGAATTCAGGGATTATCATCACCCCATTTGAACCACCTGGAGTTCAGGTGAGTGGCTTGCAACAGCGGCATACAGTCTAGTTGATTTCTCTAGAGTGGAGTACAGTACAGTGTTGTAGAGTGTGGTACAGTGGATTGGCATACAGTGTTATGGAATACAGTGGCATTGAGTGGCATAGAATGGGGTGGCATGCAGTAGAGTAGCAGAGTATAGTGGAGTACTGTGTCAGAGTAGAGTGGAATAAAATGGGGTGAAGTGGCATACAAAGAGTTGTGTACAGTGCTGTATAGTGGACTAGAGTATTGTAGAGTAGAGTGGAGTAGAGTGTTGTACAGCGGCATATAGTATAGCACAGTGTTGTACAGAGGAGTGAAAGGTATGGACAGGGGTAAAGTGTCAGAGAGTGGTATACAGTGTAGTAGATTGTTGTAGAGTGGATTGCATAGAGTACAGTAGTGTGTGAAACAGTGGAGCTGCCTAGAGTGGATTGTTGTATAGTAGTGTAGGGTGAGGTACAGTCACGTATAGTGGAGTAAAGTCAAGTGGAGTGGTGTACGGTAGTGGGGAGCAAAGTACAATAGAGTGCATTAGTATGTTGTAGGGTAGAGTGGCATGGAGGGGAGCGTACTGGTGTAGCATAAGTAGTAAACCTTTATAAATTGGAGTGGGTCCTGTAGAGTAGATTGGAGTGCTGTGTTATATTAAAAAGTATCATATAGTGGAATGGAGTGTCGTACAATGGAGTGTATGGGTATAGATGGATACAGAGTTGGACAGCAGAGTGCACAGGGATAGAGTGGAGTAGAATGTTGTAGATTGCTATGAAGGGTGGTAGACTTTTATAGAGTGGAGTTATAACGAGTGGAGGAGAGTATCATACAATGGAGTGGCACAGAATATAGTGGCATTCACTGTGGTGGCCTAGAGTGGATTCTGTAAAGTGGAGAAGCATGTAGTGGAATACTGGACTAGTTTACAGTGAAATACTGCACAGTAGAGTGTAGGTGAGTGGAGTGTCATAGAGTGGAATAAAATAGCGTGGAGTGGTCTAAAGTGGTTTTGCGTAGAATTGAGTTGCGTGCAGTGTATTACGGTAGTGAAGGGTTACATATGTTGAAGTGACAGTGTAAAGTTGAGGAACTGTTATAAATTGGTAGTAGCATCTCACACAGTAGAGTTGAGTACTGTATTGTATAGTGCTGAAAACTGTCATAGAGTGGAGTAGAGTGTTGGTCAATAGAGTGCACAGACATAGAGTTGAGTAAAAAATGTGGACAATGGAGTGTAAGGGGATAGAGTAGAGTACAGTCAAGTAGAGTTACATTGAGTGTAGTAGAATTTTGTAAAGTGGGGTTGTATAGAGTTGAGGTGAGTACGCTGGAGTGGCATAGAGTGGACAAGCACACAATGGAAAGCATAAAAAAGAATAGCATAGAATGGAGTAGCATAGTCTGGAGTGGCATACAGTGGCATGGCTTAGAATGTAATAGAGTATAGTTTAGTAGCTTACAGTGGAGTGGTGTACATTGTAATGGAGTGTTGTGTAGTAGCGTACAGTGGAGTAGTTTATACTCTAGTGGAGTATTGTGCGGTGGGGTACAGTGTAACAGCATATATTGGAGTGACATACAGTGGAGTGAGGTAGATTGGAATACCATACAGTAGAGGGGTAAAGACTGAAGTTGGCATACAGTGGAATAGTGTAGATTGGAGTACCCTGGAATGGGGTAAAGTAGGCTAGCATACAGTGGAATAGCATAGAGCAGAATAGCGTAAAGTGGAGTGCTGTAAGCTGGAATAGTGTACAATGGAGAGGGGTAGAGTGAAATAGCATAGAGTGGAGAGCCATAGAATAGAGTGGCACCCAATGGATTAAAGTGGAATGAAGTAGTGTAAAGTGAGTTGCATAGAGTGGAGTAGCGTATAGTGGAGAGGCATACAATGGAATAGCCTAGAGTGTAGTGGTGTTCAGTAGAGTGGCACAGATTGGAATAGCTTATAGTGGAGTAGCGTACAGTGTAGTGGCGTGCAGTGAAGTGGTGTTGACTTGCATGGCATACACTGGAATCAGGTACAATGTAATAGCATACAGTGGAGTGGCATAAAGTGGAGTGGCGTCCAATGGAATAGTGTAGAATGGAGTGGGGTAGATTGGAGTGTCATACACTGGAGTGGCATAGAGTGGAGTAGCATACAGTGGAGTGGTACACAGTGGAATAGCATTCAGTGGAGTGACATATAGTGGAAAGGTGTACAGTGAAATAGCATATATTGGAGTAGAGTATGGTGGAGTGGCATACAGTGAAGTGACATACACTTAAGAGGCATAGAGTGGAGTAGCATACACTGTGATAGTGGACTGGTGTAGACTGGCATTTTGTACAGTGTAATAACGTAGTGTGGAGTGGTGTAGAGAAGTGGTTTCTAACGTGTGGTCCACTAAGCCTCCTCAGGGGGTCCACGACTTCTTAGAACATTAAATAATATTAACAGATTAATAAAGTGTATATAGATAAAGTGGCTAAATTTACAATTGAAATTTTTAAATTGTGCTGTAAATGCCAAAGAATTTGAAATTGGAGGCTAAAAATGTAATTAGTATCCTCAGATTGATTCATGGGAGCAGTCCAGGTGCCTCAAACGGAATATAGTATGGACTGTGTGTGGCTTCAAGTGAATTTAGGAAAGCTACAACCTTCCCATTAAAATGTTTTTTTTTTTTTTTTGTTATATTGGTTTGCAAATTAAATACAATGTGTTATTTGTGGATGTATTTGATAAATGTTTGTTTCTAAATTTTTAGGTGTTTTTTTTTATACCTTTCATATCATCAACAATGTTTAGGCCGGAATCCCCGCTTCCAGTAATGACTCAGGGCGTGGGACACTGGATTCCAATAATGATTTAGTGGGGGTCCCCAGGTCCCAGTAATGATAAAATGGTTGTCCACAGAAGTCAAAGGGTTTGGAACCATTGATGTTGAGTGTAGAGGGAAGTGTTGTACATTGGAGTGGCATAGAGTGTAATAGTATGTAGTTCAGTAGTGTACAGTGGAGTGGCGTACAATGGAATGGTGTACACTGGGGTGGCATATGGTAGCGTGGGGTAGAGTGTGATAGCACACAGTGGAGTGCCATATATTAGAGTAGGGTCCAATCACATAGTGTAGAATGAAGTGACTTAGAGTGGAATGCCATTCACTGGAGTGGCATAGAGAGGAGTAGCATAGAGTGGAGTGTTATACAGTGGTATAACGTAAAGTAGAGTGTTGTAGAGTGGAGTGGCATACAGTTCAATAGAGTAGAATGGAGTGGCATATAGTAGAATGGCATAGAGTCGAATAAGATATTGTGAGTAGTGTCCAGTGGAGTGGTGTACAGTGGGTGCCATAGACTGGAGTGGCGTAGAGTTGAATCCCATACAGTGGAGAGATATACAGTGGAGAGGCATAGAGTGGAATATCATATAGTGGAGTGGTTACAGTGGTGTGGCACATGGGTGTATGTGAAATTTAGCCACAATGTAGATTATGGTGTGCAGACTAATACAGAACAGCAGAATGTGTTGCCTTGTGTTTCTCCAGATTTACCAATCAATGCAGGCCCACCCATGGTGGTTTTGCATTCCTTTGTAAATCTGACTTAATTATTTTACTGCCCATGCATTACCATGAGTGACACAAGGGTACAGCAATAGAATAACAGGGCTAGGCCTTTTAGTACATTTTAGGCCATAGGATACTGTGATAACACTGCAGTATACCATGTTACATGGCGATGATATGCCAGTATATAATTGGATAATGACTTGTTTTTTTAAGAATGAAAAGGTAGACACATTGGGGGTCATTCTGAGCTTGACGGGCGGCGGGAGCCGCCCGCCAAGCGGGAACCGGCAGAATACCGCTGCGCGGTCAAAAGACCGCCGCGGTTATTCTGAGTTTCCCGCTGGGCTGGCGGGCGACCGCCAGAAGGCCGCCCGCCAGCCCAGCGGGAAACCCCCTTCCATGAGGATGCCGGCTCCGAATGGAGCCGGCGGAGTGGAAGGGGTGCGACGGGTGCAGTTGCACCCGTCGCGATTTTCAGAGTCTGCTTGGCAGACACTGAAAATCTTGGTGGGGCCCTGTTAGGGGGCCCGCGACACCCGTTACCGCCAGCCAGGTTCTGGCGGTCAAGACCGCCAGAGCCAGGCTGGCGGTAAGGGGGTCGGAATCCCCATGGCGGCGCTGCCTGCAGCGCCGCCATGGAGGATTCCCCAGGGCAGCGGGAAACCGGCGGAACACCGCCGGTTTTCCGTTTCTGACCGCGGCTGTACCGCCGCGGTCAGAATGCCCATGGGAGCACCGCCAGCCTGTTGGCGGTGCTCCCGCGGTCGTTGGCCCTGGCGGTCCATGACCGCCAGGGTCAGAATGACCCCCATTGTTTTTACCACACATAGGTACCACACACGTCCCTACCTATTACCACTTTCTTAAAGTGGTAAGAAGTAGGGAAAGTTATTTAATTTTTTTTATATTATTTTAATTAATTTAACAAATGTGTACGGCTGTATAAAATGTTTTGAAATTCCATTAAAGTCCTGCAGTGAGATTTGTTAGTAAGTGTCAATGCATTATAACTTAAACAATACTTACCCTACTTAACGGCAGTACCCAAAAAGCATAATCTCTACACCATAATGTATAGTTTTGCCAAATTTCATTTAAATCAATTCAGCCGTCTATGGAAAATGCATTGGTTGAAAAACATATTTTGGGCCGCCCTTTAAACTTCTAATCCTCTTAATGATTCCCCACAAAAATTTAAATCATCTCAAATTCTAGAAAATGCTATAGGCCTGAAAAGGTTTGTGGTCATTCATGAAATGGGTGGAAAGGTGTTTAGAGAGGTAATATCAAAGAAATTCCTATCTTTGGAAATATTAACAATAACTACAGAGTGGCAATCCGATTGAATGTGATTTCTTTCTTTTTATCTATTGTTTTTGTTACGTATTTGTTTTTTTAAACAAACTTTATTATTTTTTGAACAGATATTAGTATTTTGATGCAGACGTACTTCAGGGTTAGAGAGACAATAGTTATAAAAGGTTGGTCATATCAGCACAATGGTAACAAGAATGTCAGGTCACAGGTTCAGAAGGAGAAATAATAATTAGGCTATACAATTCAATACCACTGCCCAAGATATATTGTCTGTCATATCTAGCAATGAATGCCAGAGAACACTGTAGGAAAGTACCTTATTTCTTAGTATGGTTACCCCTTTTTTCTGCCTGATGTCAGTGTGCTTGACTGTGTTCACTGGGATCCTGCTAACCAGGACCCCATTATAAGTCCCTAGTACATGGTGCCTAGGTACCCAAGGCATTGGGTTCCAGGGGATCCCTATGGGCTGCAGCATATATTTTGCCACCCATAGGGAGCCCAAGCAAAGGGTTCTGCAGGACTGCCATTCCAGCATGCGTGAAAAGGTGCAAGCACCCTTTCACTGCCAATTCTTACTACACCAGGTCACTTATAAGTCAGCCCTATGGCAGGCCTTCTAGCCAAGAGTGCCAGTTGCAAAGTACCTGTGTGTGATGGAACCCCTGCACTATCAGAGCTGCCCCCACAAATTCCAGACCCATTTTCCTGGAATTATTGAGTGCGGGGGACACCATTTTACGCATGTACTATGTCCAGCTACATAATGGTAACTCTGAACATAGGTTGTCTGGTATCAAACATGTTGGAAACATACTCCAATTCAAGCATTTGTTGCATAATTCCATGCACTCTGGAGGCTCCTTAGAGGGCCCCCAGTATTGCCATTACGGCCTTCTGAGGGTTTCTGGGCAGCCAAAGCTGCTGCCACCTCCCAGACATGTTTCTGCCTTCCTGTTGCTTGAGAAGCTCAAGCCTAGGAAAGCAGAACATAGGATTTCTTTTGGGAGAGGGGTGTCACAACCTCTCCCCTTTGAAATAGGTGTTACAGGCTTGGAATGGGTAGCCTCCCCAAGCCACTGCAATGCTTTGAAGGGCACATTTGGTGCCCTCCTTGCATAAACTAGTCTACACCAGTTCAGGGACCCCCAGTCCCTGCTCTGGCTCAAAACTGGACAAAGAAAAGGGTAGTGACCACTCCCCTGTCCATCACCAACTCAGGGGTGGGGCTTAGAGCTCCTCCAGAGGGTCCCTGGGTTTTGCCATCTTGGATTCAAGGTTGGCAGGGGACTCTAGGAGTATATGAGGGGACAGTGCCAGCAGGTGATATCAGAGCCCACTCCTGATAGGTGATCAATCCCCCTTTCAGGGCTATTTAGGGTCTCTCTCTTAGGTGGTTCCTCAGATTGAGATTGCAAGACTCCAGCAGAATCCCTCTGCAACCTCCACTTCAACTTATGACCGACAAAACTGCATCATCTGGACACTCCAGGACCCAACAAGCAGCAACAAAGAAACAAGATGCCTCCTGCAACATTGTATCCATGGCTCCTTCCAGCAACTGCAACATTTTCCC
Source organism: Pleurodeles waltl (assembly GCF_031143425.1). Taxonomy (NCBI): domain Eukaryota; kingdom Metazoa; phylum Chordata; class Amphibia; order Caudata; family Salamandridae; genus Pleurodeles; species Pleurodeles waltl. The sequence continues at coordinate 304,580,322 of NC_090450.1, read as the reverse complement.
GGTTGTGCATCCTCTGAGGACTGCCCGTCTTCAGCTTGCATCAGAAGGTAGAAGGAATCTCTCATAGAGTGAAGGAGCCACTTCCCTGCTTTTGCAGACACCAGCTACAACAATGATTGGCTGCGTGGATTCCCTCTCCTGCTGAGCTGTGTGGATCCTGCATCTTAGGTGGTAGACTGAAGTGGTCCTGACGGTCCTCTCTTCCAGCTGTCCATCCTGGGTCGAAGTAAGCCCTTGACTGCCCACGCAGGACAGTACCCTCATGCACTGTGTCCTTTGCAGCTACAAAGGCTTGTTGGCATCTTTTCCACAAGATCTTCAGACATCTTGAAGCTCTAGCTCCCAGCACTCCATCCTGTGATGCACAGGTCCCTGAGTGGTTCTCAGGTGGCGTGGGTGCCCTTTTCGTAGTGCTGCGTGGTCCTTTTCTGTGACTTTCATGTCCCTGTCCTGTGGGACTCCTGTGAGTGCTGCCTGGGCTTCTGGGGGCTCTCTTTTTGTTGAGGGCTCCCTCTAACTCCTCTCCTGGATAGAGTCCACCTGGTCCTTCCTGGTTCCCGCCGCTCCACTTTCCGCCAACCACAACTTTTGCACGTGGCAAGACTTATTGGTGGAATCCGAAGATGAAAACACAACGGCAATCCTCTTTCTGGCATGGGACATCACCTGCATCCACCAGGAGCTCGACTTGGTCTTGTTGGATGCACTGGGGACTCTCCTTCAGCGTTGACTCACCTCTTGCACCTTCAGTCTGGTGGGCAGGGGCTCCTGCTCTTCCTGGACTCTACTGTGCTTCTTGGACTTAATCCCCTTCTCCCACAGGTCCAATTGTCCAGGAATCCACTGTTGGTGCCTTGCAGTCTCTTCTGGGTTTTGCATTCGTCTTCCTTTCTTCCAAGTGGGTGTTCTGGGGAATTTACAGTGATTTACTCCTATTTTTCTGATCGCTGGGGTGGGTTGTGGTACTTACCTTTGGGCTTTCCTATTAGACGAAGCTCCCCTCTACACACTTCACTTACCTAGGCGGGGGACTGACTCTCACATTAAATTGTTTTAGTAAATGGTTTGTGCTCCCCCTAGGGATTTCTCTCTATTGTGGGTTTCACTAATTGCACTGTTTTCTAACTGTTTTTCTGCCTATTTCTGCATATTAGTGTATATAATTTGTGTATTACTTACCTCCCAAGGGAGTATTGCCTCTGTGGTATTTTTGGTATTTGTGTCATCAAAATAAAGTACCTTCATTTTTGTAAAACTGAGTGTTCTCTAATGTATGTAAGTACTGGGGGCCATATTTATACTTTTTGACGCAAAACTGCGCTAACGCAGTTTTGCGCCAAAAAAATTAGCACCGGCTAACGCCATTCTGAAGCACCATGCGGGCGCCGTATTTATTGAATGGCGTTAGCCGGCGTTAGCCGGCGTTAGCCGACCGGCGCTGCCTGGTGTACGTGAAAAAAAAACACGTACACCAGGCAGCGCCGGCGTAGGGGAAAATGGCGTATGGGCGTCTAAAAAATGGGGCAAGTCAGGTCGAGGCAAACAAATCGTCTTAACCCGATTTGCGCCATTTTTTTTCGACGCCCATCCCCCATCAACATGACTCCTGTCTTAGCAAAGACAGGAGTCATGCCCCCTTGCCCAATGGCCATGCCCAGGGGACTTATGTCCCCTGGGCATGGTCATTGGGCATAGTGGCATGTAGGGGGGCACAAATCAGGCCCCCCTATGCCAAAAGAGAAAATTAAAAAAAATACTTACCCCAACTTACCTTTTCTTCCCTGGGATGGGTCCCTCCATCCTTGGGTGTCCTCCTGGGGTGGGCAAGGGTGGCAGGGGGTGTCCCTGGGGGCAGGGGAGGGCACCTCTGGGCTCATTCTGAGCCCACAGGTCCCTTAACGCCTGCCCTGACCCAGGCGTTAAAAAGAGGCGCAAATGCGGGGTTTTTTGCCCCGCCCACTCCCGGGGGTCATTTTTGCCCGGGAGTATAAATACCACGCACATGCCTCGGAGTCATTTTTTAAGACGGGAACGCCTCCCTTGCATATCATTAACGCAAGGGAGGTGTTCACGCCAAAAAATGACGCTAACTCCATGAACTTTGGCGCTAGACGCGTCTAACGCCAAAGTATAAATATGGAGTTAGTTTTGCGTCAAATTTGCGTCGAAAAAAACGACGCAAATTCGGCGCAAACAGAGTATAAATATGCCCCTAAGTGTGACTACAGTGGTATTGTATGATCTTTACATATCTCCTAGATAAGCCTTTGCTACTCATCCACAGCTAACTCTAGAGAGCCTGGCTTCTAAACACTGGCTACACTACACTAATAAGGGATACTTGGACCTGGTATTAGGTGTAAGTACCATAGGTACCCACAATACACCAGGCCAGCCTCCTACAAACACCCCTCCCACTCTCCCACAAACTAGACATCTTCCCTATAAACCAATTGTTGGTGAAACATGCAGCTATGAAACCTGATAGTATACAACATGATCATCAATGTCCTGCAATGTCGTGGTGCTTTAAAATATGGCAATAGCTGTGGCCCAGAGATCTGCACATCCTTCTGGGTCTGTGTTTATTAACCCATGTTGGTGTGGTACTGGCCACACCAGGGAAACACAAAGACAACATTAAGCACAGGGTCGTCTGCCCTACAAGGTAATAAATATTATCATTGTCAATATTATCAGGGGCTTTGAAGGACTCCAGTAATGCATCCCGCTCCATTATACTCGGTTTATTCTGCAGACCCATGTACTCTTCTGTGCATAGAGCTGTGCTCTCCACCAGTCCCCACCTCTCTACCTCCTCCCATTATTATAGTAGGTACTCTTGTTGACTTCCACCAACTGATCAGTAGGCATTTAGGCAGCAACATTGACAAATCAACAAATTGCGACATCATTTTTGTTGATTGGTTTACATAATCATGTGACCATAAATATGTCTTTTAGTTGTTCATGTAGTAATTAAGAAACTTTACATGTGCAGGCTAGTTTATTTTTGGGGCTTCCGTGTTTCTTTTAGTAGGAGTATGTGACATATGAAGTCCAAAGTGAATGAAAGCCGATCTTTGTTGTCATAAAAATTAAGATTATGATTTTTTTCCTAATGGTCAAATATCATGCCCTTCATGTAGTAGTTTGTGCAGCTCACTGCTAGGTCACGTTTTATATTTTGTTCCACTGGGTTGCAGAAGAAAGGTGTTTTTTTGTTCGGTTTGTTCGGACAGTTTTATTTTGAGAGTTAGACAGAAAGCAAAGAAAACATGTTGTTTAAGATGTATTATGTTCATTATGTATTTGTTTGTAGGTTTCCATTAGCATGTGACCACAAATGGGTCACTGACCATGTAATGAGTGATGTATTATGAGAGGTCATAAGCAGTGCTTTGGGGGGAATACGTTATAGTTAGCTCTGGTGCCTACAATTTCTATGGTTTTGTGCATCTTAAATCTGAGCCTAACTATCAGACAACTATAACCTTTGTTCTTCAGTGAATTTCCTGTTTTTTTAAATATAAATTGAACCAAAATTTCATATCTAAGTTCAAATTAGTATTCTATTTTTTACAACTTCATAAATACATTTTACAAATCATAATTCAAGGTAATCTAATTTATGTACTGTTTTTGTAAATGGAGTAAAACACAATTTCATTTTTGTAAAACATTTTCTGGATCCACAGATCGCTGGTGATTAAAAGAAAAAGTGCCCATTAGGGTGCTCTATTGTTACTAGTTCCATATTCCAATCCATGGGTTCATCAAAATGGTGAAATATATAAATATAACATACAGCCCCATCAATATGCTAGATTAGAGATAACATGTCAATACATTAATATTTGGAAACCTATGTACCTTTTAAAACATACTAATTTATTTTACAAGTTCAGCAATACAAGGAACCAGGGCTGGATCTGCGGTTCTGCTGCGATGCCTGAAACATACCCAAAGCTCAACTTCTGATTGGCTACAGTATGTCCCGCCCATGCACATGGCATACCAAATCTTGATACCATCTGGAGAGAAGACCGTGGTGACAAAGATTGTTCAGTGCAACATCTGTTCCAAACGTTTATCACATGGAGCAGGAAAGAAATATTCATATGGAATTTTTTCCATGTGGAAGCACCTGAGAATAATCCATGAAAGAACGCATGATGAGAGAAAAAGCAGCTGGTGTCCCATCAACATCAGGAACATCTGGAGAAACATTGGCAGAGGTACAAATGATCACCATTCCTTTTTATTCAGAAAATACTTTCCACCATGGTGACTCATTGTTGCAAATGCAACATACCTGCCAATTTGAACATGTCTTCTGTGGTTGCTTGCATGAATGCAGTCAATAGCCACAGGTGTACATTTTTTAGGGCTTCCTATTTGATGTATCATTTTTTTTTTAAAGTCTTAAGCTAGTTTCTCCCTTCCCATACCTGCTTTGCAACCCTAGTATTTTTTGCTCAAAACAACTACCAAAAACATCTGGCCAAAAAAATAGCTAACTACATGTTTTAGGTTTGTGCAATTGTATGTTTAAGTGTTTGTGAGTTTTTGTATGTATATTTGTATCAGACCCAGCATAACTGAATTTAATGTAGTACATGTGACTACTTTAATAATCACCATGGAGAATAAACCTATAAAATATTAAAGAAGATACTTGCAAATGTTTCCAATGTCATCTAGAATTCTAAAATGTAAATGCATGTGTAAGTGGCTGTATTGGTGTCTCGGTGATTGTGTCAGTGGGTGTATGAGTATTTCAGTTATAATGTAACTGCCTCTCTGGATCCATGAGCAGCTCTGTTGGTTGGTATGTACGTGGTTGTGTGGATGTGTGAATAAGAGTGTGAGTGTCTGTAAGAATGTCTGACATTATGTGAGTAGGTGTGTACATGTTAAAATGGGTGTGAGAGTGACAATATGTGTAAGAGTTTGTGTGACTGTGTCAGTACCTGTGTGAGTAACTGTATGGGTGTGTTAGGTTTCCATTAGCATGTGGCAACAAATGGGTCACTGACCATGTCATGAGTGATGCCTGTGTGGGTGTGTAAGTGCATGTGTGACTGTATGTGAATGGGTGTATGACTGGTTCTATGGGTCTGTGAATGGGTGTGAAAGTGGATGTATAGGTGATTGAGTCAGTGTCTGAGTGTCTGTATGGGTGCGTTAGTAGCTGTGTGAGTGACTGTATAGATGTGTTAGTAGAGATGTAAATGTCTGTGTGGGAAAGTGCTTGGGTGTGTGAGTGTTTGAGTGAGTATGTAAATGTTTGTGTAGGTCTATGAGTGGGTGTGTGAATGCCTGTATGGGTGTGAGAGTTTGTGTGTGAGTATGGCCCTCATTATAACTGTTTTGACCACCGAGGTGACGCCAGCCAGGAGACCGCCAGTGATGTCGGTCTTGAGACTGCCATATTATGACTCCTGGCAGCTCTCTACCGTAAATTGGGCAGAGAGCCACCAGCAGCCATACTGGCAGTCGGTGGTCTAATGGAGGTTGCTCCGGTGGCAAGGCCATGTCATCACAACACGCCCGCTGTATTACAACTTTGTAATCGGTGTGGAGGTGTTGTGGTGAAGGGCAGTGCCGGCAGAGCAGGCTCCCTGGACCCCCATTGGATGAAGACCAGATAAGGTGATCTACTGACAGAGGAGGGGGGTGTTGAGTGTTGTGTGCATGAATGGGGGTGTTTGTGAATGGAGGGGTGTGGTGAGTGCTGTGTGTGTTTGTGTGCGTGTGTGTGCAAGTGTCTTTGTGCTTGTGTGAATGCATTTATGCGGGGGTGGGGGGAGTTTTGTGGCCGTGTGTGTTTGTGTGTGTGAATGAGTGAGCGTGGATGTGTGCATGTATGTATGTATGTGTGCATGTGTGAGTGTATGTCTGTATGTGCGGTGTGTGCATGCGTGGATCGGGGGGTCGGTATGGGGATCGGGGGGTCAGTACTGAGATCAGGGGAGAGGGGTCAGTACAGGGATCAAGGGAGGGGGCATCCCTGCTGAGGGGGTGGAAGGGTTCTTGATGGGGTCGGGGGTTGGGGGGCTCCTATAGGGAAGAGTGTACCTCAAAATACCACAGGTGGTGTTAGGTGGACCATCGGGCCAAAGGTGGTCAACCTTCAGCTAGGCGGTTCTACCTCCCTGGCGGTACAGGTGCATTGCAGCCAGTTCACTTCCCTTGTCATAATTTGGTGGTCCTGCACGCTGTCGTCAGTATGGCCGCCCCTGTCGGCGTGATGGGGCAGGACCACCAGGGTCTTAATGACCCCCTTTGTGATTAAGCATCTCCAGCTATAAATACCTGAGTGACTGACTATATGGGAGTGTGACTGAGTGTTTGAGTGACTGTGTGGGTGTGTAAGTACATTTGTCAATAATGTATGGGTGTGTTAGAATGAATGTAAATTTCTTTGTGGGTGTGTAATTGAGTACATGGTTTTTTGACTGGGTATGTAAGTGTCTGAGTCAGTGGGTGTATGTATGGTTCTATAGTAGTGTAGTGGCTTTCTAATTGTGTAAGTGGGTGTATGTGTTTTTAACTGTACTCTGGAATAGTCGTACAATATAAAGTAATACATCAACACTGTCATAACTAATTGGTAAACCACATGACTCCAAGAAATGGTGACATCTGTATAAAAAAGGAAAAAAATATGATTTAGAATGATAATTTGTAAAATTATAAAATAAACTTAGAATTTTCAATCATACAAAACTTAATGATAGCAACAGATCACTACATATTTTTCTATCATATAATGCAATATTTCAATAAGAATAAACATATAATTTTCCCTTTTTTACTGTTCTCAACTTTTATACTGTATGAACTATATAAAGAATTATCCTTGAACAGTGGGGAAAAACAATTTTATAGACTGTTCTAAAAAAAAAAAAAATGTGCATAGTATGTCATTGCAAACGAGCAAAATTGTACAATGCACTCACTACAATTTTTAAATGACCATTTTACCCATACTTGCTCTATTAATCTAAAGAAACATATGCTGAAAATGATAAATTCATAATTAGAAGTACTACTAGATATATGAGGCTCACCAGCAAAGGCAAAACTTTATAAGCGCATCACCCGAGGTACGAGGTAAGCCTCAAGATGTCATAAATATTATTAATGCATCTACAATACCTAGACTAGTCCACTTTTACAACTGTAATCCTCCTTAGAACTTTGGTACCAAAAAGTAAAGAGAGGAATTTGGTAACTTCCAAAGCACTCTTTGCTTGAATTTCAGGTTTGTATAACTACATTCTGTCCATCAACTTTTACTTTTTAGATAGACAGTGTAATGACCAGATCTAATAGCAACTCCTTCATGTAAAATGATAGCAAGTATAGTATATATTTTATCAAAGAGAGATATTTGACCTGCTTTAAAGTTAGGAATCTCAGTATGTAATTTAGTACCATCTGCTCTCATCGTTATAGCGTTAAAAATAAATACTTCCCATTTCTTACTACATGTAAAGTTAACAGAACATCTGTTTGACAATTTGGACATTCATAATTTTGAATAGCTTTTTTCACTAATGTGTCAAACCTAACACTTTTGGAATCTGGTAACGTTAAATAAATATAACGCTCTGATTCTATTTGTGTAGTGGACGTGTATGAGCAGCCTTTACATTCACGGTGTCACAGGTAACTAAGCCTAAACAAGCCATTTACAGGAAATTCTTCTTCTTCCAAAACACCAACTATCACCATTAAAACTCCTGGGCATCCTATTGAGTATTTTGAGTAAACTGTACAGATCCAATACATAGATCTACAACTCTTGAATTATTGATGCAGAATGTATTTTCACATACATACATCCATGCACACATCCACGCTCACTCATTCACACACACATAAACACATGGCCACAATCCCCCCGCATACACGCATTCACAGAAGCACACAGACATTTGCACACACACACACAAACACAAACAACACCCCCCACCCCCCTCTATTCGCACACACACCCCCATTCATGCACACAACACTCAACACCCCCCCTCCCCTGTAGGTAGATCACATTACCTGGTGGTCATCCGGGAGGGAATGGGGTCCATGGGGCCTGCTCCGCCAGCACCACCCCATCACCACAGAGTTGTAATACGGCGGGCGGTGTTGTGATGACTTGCCGGTGCCAGGGGAGCAACCTCCACTAGACTGCCAAATGCCAGTATGGCTGCTGGCGGCTCTCTGCCCAATTTATGGAAGAGAGCTGCCAGGAGTCATAATATGGCAGTCTCAAGACCGCCATCATTGGCGGTCTCCTGGTGGGAGTGACTTCGGCGGTCAACTGTTTTGACTGCCGAAGTCATAATGAGTGCCAGTATGTGTAGATGGCTTCCTAGTAAACACCATCCTTCTTTTGAATGAACACCTGTTTTAATCTCTTTCAAAATATTTTCATATTCAATGTCTGATACTTGCCCCATATTCCTAATAAATTCTTTGTTTTTTAAGTTGATTCAAATATTCACATTTCCAATGCTTCCCAAAGAATTCCTAGTTTCATCATGCACCAGTGTTTTAAACAGAGGCTGACCCTCCACAGGTGTAAGTTGTAGTAGATCTCCAAAAATAATCAAATGTTTTCCTCCAAATAGGATATCGTAATCCACTCTCAGAATCTGTTGCATTCTGAGAAGTATGAAGGCAGGCATTAAGTTTGAGATCATGCTCACCTCATCAATGATTAGAAGTTTTAACTTTTTGAACACAACACTTCAATGCAAGTTTCACCGGATAACTTTGGGTATTCCAATTTGTTCTCATGTTCAACAGGCTGCATCAAAAGTTGATGTAAAGTAATATCTCTGACTGTGTGCAGCTAATCCAGTAGGTGCTGTAACTAAACATAATAAATTACAGTATGTAGTCTTCTGTAGGAAGGCACTAAGAACTTGTGTTAAGAAAACGTTTACCAGTACCAGCTTGACTGCTGCCATACAACAGTATAGGCTAAAAATGTTGGGCATGCACACTCTTTCTTGTCATTAAGCAATCCATGCTCAACTGTGGCTTTCACTTCCATATATATTTCCATTTGCTCATCATTTAGTTGTCAAACTAAATCTGTCAAATCAATTGTTTCCTGTCTTGCTTGCTCCCTTGCAGTCTCTACTTCATTCTTTACAATGGTAGCTTTATTTTAAATTATTGGCTGTCCAAGTGTATCTTGACTTTGGGGTCCTGAACTTTGGCTGCTTTGTGAAATCGCCTTAGCTACCTCAGCAGCAATTATGTCTTCCTGTCCAATGTCATCATTTAACATCTTCAAGTAGTTTGGAAATACTAAGCACTCAGTGCCATCCTTTGCAGCATTGAAAGAGTCGTTGTTGCAGTCAAACTCCCTTGGTAATTCTGATTCAGAAAGCTGAGGTTTAAACCATGCCAAATAGAAGAATTCACTTGTTTCAGCAGTCTGGAAACTCAGTTTCATATGGTAAATTAGACTGCCTTTGCTGTGTCACACCAAACACTCATCACAACGAAGTACTGCAAATTTACTTTCATCTATATTTTCTATCACATTGTTTCTATATGTGTAGTACCCCTCCATTCACAGACAAACATTTTCAAGATGTATACTCCTTCTTAGATAGTAAGGGACTGATTTAGATTTCGGCACAGGGGTTACTCCGTCATAACAGTGACGGATATCCCATCCGCTGAAATCTAAATACCATTGTTTTCTATAGTATTTAGATTTTGACAGACAGGATATCTGTCACTGTTGTGACTGAGTGACCACTCCACCGGGATCTAAATCATGCCCTAAATGTCCAACATGTCTGCAATCTCTGGCTCAAACTTGACAAGATATTGAATTTCTGGAAAATACTTTAGAAATCTATTTTGAGTGGCGGCTAGACCTAGGCTCACCTAAACAGTTTCTCTCAACTTAGAATATAAACTAGCTGAAGTGAACCGATAACACCATTCTTATGATCCAATTTCCCAGTGTGAAAGCATCTTCAAATTGAAGCAGCACAATTTCTTTGTTAGCGACTTTTCAACAGAAAGCTCTTCCCACACTGCTTTCATCCCGCCTTCCCAGATTTTGTTATGTATGAAGTTACATAATGAACAACAGCTATACAATTGTCTCCCACAAACTGAATATCCATATTGGCATTCCACATTTTCAAGATAACAGGATTGTAGTCATTAATATATTTCAAAGCCTCTGTTCTTCTCGGGTTGTAGGCGTTTTTGGGTGATTTATTAGTAAGTGTAAGTCTCACTGCACATGTAAAACTGTTCACTCTTTCCTTAGAAAATAACAGGTCTTGGAAATCCAAAACTATATTTTATGTAAATGTTCCTTTCGCTCTGTACTTCCCACATCTGTGAGATTGAAAATTCAGTACTTGCGGCTATAGGCTTTTTCCTTCAGTGTCTTTTGGGATGCTTCATGTAACATATTGCTCAATAAAAGAAAGTATAGACTCGTGTGTATGTTCCAAATGTAGGTGCATCTTTTATCCACAACACCACATGAATGTGAGAATCACCTCTTAATTGGTACTCTTCTCACCAAAATAAATCAGTAACTTTTCCAAGAGGTGGATTTTTTTGTTGCAAATGAAGGACAACAAAGCTTGAAATCTGTACTTAAAGTACCTGCAGACATTTGCAGAATCTAAAAATCAAAGTTCTCCTGACATCCACAATTCTATGCCTTTAATGTTAAGGTTTGCATCTCTGTAAAAACTAATGTAAAGAATCCTGCACATACTCCTTTACAAACCAAGTAGGTGCACCTACATTTTGCAACATACTCTTGAGCTCACCATAACAACGATACCAGTATTCATTGTTCTTATTTTGACATGCCATCAAATTGATCAAATTATATCAGAGTTTCTCATCTTTTCCATGAATGTTTTCCACAACGTCTTTTGGCAGACATATTTTGTACATTAACTCCTGTCTTAAGAAAATGATTAACAGCATATGACAGTCCGCACAAATCACTTTCAAATAACAGATGGAAAATATATGGAATGCTTTGTCAAATTCTAGGGTCCTCTGAATATAATCTTTCTGACCTATTCTCATCTGCAATTAATTACACAGGGCGGTCATAATACCGTCTGCCTACACCAGTTGGAAATTGCCTCTCAATTTTTCACCCACACCCTCATTGGAGCTCCTTTAGCTTGTTTACTCTGATCCAGTTTCATGGAATCCGACATAACCTCTTTTGAAAGCAGAGGATGTATATTTTAGTGCTCGTATATTTCTTCACATTTACTTCAATCCACGTTTTCAAACTGTCCACTTGAAGGCTACATTTCTCCCTTCATACAATTTCCATGATCATTTACATCTTTATAATACACATTAATCTGTTTCAGATACAATGGAGCTTTCATCATCTTATTAACACCCACAATTTCCTGCACATTTTTTTGTTCATTGTGGGCATCCATTCATTAGAATAATAAGCAGTTCATCCAGATCTCTTTTTTTACCCACAGTTTCAATACTGCATTTAAAATCTAGAGGGAAATATACTGCTGTACCTTTCAGGACTTTATGAAGCTCAGTGGATAGCAGTTTCCCAGTCTGTGGTTCATTACAAACTATTCCATGGAAAGGGTACATAGATTTTATGAGTATTCCTTCGTAACATTTAGATGTTGAAGTTCCTCTGGAACACAACTTATTGTGTAGCGCTCTAGCAGGAATTTTGTTGTCCTCCAATTTGCCATAGCAATTCTTACATATGATCTGGTGTGTCAACAAACTGAAACATTCCTCTACAAATAAATACACAGCAAATTCTATGTACTTATCTCTGTTTCCTTACGAATTTTTGAGAACACATCAACATTTCAAATTTGGCTTTTGTAGTGAATACCCCGATAGCAAATACAAACAGGTTTGGTTTTTCTGTAGAGACTGCATTAAACTTTGCTATTTATGATGCAAATCTATCAGTACTAATATCTGTGTTTTCTTCCTGTACACCTGATAATACCATCTCATACTTTTGCCTAGACTTCACTTCAGGACCAAAGAAACAAAATTGAATATCTTTACAAACATCTTCAATCTCTGATAGTGTACCATACAAAAGTGCTTTGTTCATGTCTCCTGGACACAATGCAGGACTTTTTACAAAGTAAAGTCTTCTAACTACATTTCACACTTTTGAACGATGAACAGCAAACACTGTTAAATGAGGAAAAGTGCTTCTGTACACTTTCCTGGACAGACATGCCCATGAGTGTCCTTGCAAATTAGTATATTTCCTCATTTTGTATGGATCTAATGCTTGCAACATTACATTTTTTTGCTTCACATTTCTATCAGGAAATAGACATAGAAAATATCTTAATATATCAATTGATTCCAGCTGAATATTACAAATATTACTGAAGTGCCATTTATACACAGAGGCTCATCTACAACTTCCTTCTACCTCTTCAACTATCTATTTCTCTACATTTCTAGGAACCATCCCCTCTTTTGCAATAAGAGTACCATCTTTTATCTCACAGCATTGGTCAGTTGTTTCAACTGCATGCACTATTACGTTCTCTTGAAAGTAGCTTTCTTCATTATAGAAAGCTTCTGTGCTAGATGTATGTTTACATTCTACTTTGAACATTTTGTAAAGATTAATTTTATTAATGAGCCTTTTTGGCTTCTTTTCTTCATACTACTATGTTCTGTTTGGTATCAAGACAAATAGTTGGTGCTTCATTCAAATGCTTTATCAACCACACTCTCAATACATTGTTTAGCTTCAGTGCTGCCTTCTCTTTTTACACTTCTTCATGTTGTGTACCAAATTCTGTATTACCCCGCTTCTAAACATTCTTATTCATATTTCTTTAAATTGTTTCTGTCTCCTTGTCAAACTATATGTTTTCTCATAAGATTTCTCACTTTCAACGTCACTTACTCATTCTTCTTTGTGAATTGATTTTAATGTGATTTTGCATATTTCCATATACTGTTTAAAGAAACTCAATAGTTGTTTTACCAGCAGCCCTTTCTTTCCAACATGTTCTCCACATCATGACTCTGGGTTTTAAGCAGATGGTACTCTTTCTTCTGTTTTTTTCTTCTTTGTGTCTTTCTCGGATTTGCAAATCCTGCCCTTTAAATACAGGTAGATATCTGAAAAGCAAATTTAAAATATATTTACCTTTACATAGCTATACATTAGATAGTATTAGCTATGAGCTACTATAAGCAAGTCAGTAGCTACTGTAACAGGCTGTGTAATGCTGTCAGTATGGATGTATATGTGTATATATGAGTTACTGTACAGATTGCTGATAGGTGTATGAGTAGTTGAGTGCATATGTGAGTGAGTGAATCAGTGCCTCTGTGGGTGTGTCACTGAATGTGTAAGTAACTGTGTCAGTGTTGACTGGCTGTGTTAGTGAGTGTATGGGTGTCTAAACGGGTATGTAAATGTTGTATGGATTAGTGGCTGGCTGTTAGGGGGTGTTTGGGTGTGTAACTGTGTGAGCAAGTGGCTCTGGTAGTGATGGATACATAGGTGCTATTTGGATGTGTGAGTGGGTGTGTAAGTACCTCTGTTTCTGTCTGACTGGGTGTGTAACAGGCTCTGTGCATGGCTCTATAGTTTTGAAAATAGGTATGTGAGTGGCTTTATGGGTGTGTAACTGCGTGTGTAAGTGACTGTCTGAGCGTTGGGTACATAAATGGCTGTATAGCTGTGTGAGTGGGTGTGACAGTACAGGTCTGTGAATGACAATGAAAGTGGAGCTATAGATAAGGGAACTGATTTGTGAATACTGGTGTGTCAGTTACCATCTGGCTATATGAGTGGTAGGTACATAACTGTTTTTTGGGGCTGTAACTCAGTGTATGACTGCTTGCCTGACTGTATGAATAGGTGGAAATTACATACTATTAAATTACATACTTTAAACAATCACCCACATCTCCTTCCAAACACACTCATAAATAGTAGCTGAATAAAATAACAATATTTTCTCTAAAGACATTTCTCTTTCTTCTTTGCTGCTCACTATGGAGCAGATTTAAGAAAAGTGGCGCTGCACCCAGTGCAGCACAACTTTCCTTGCACCCCTTAGCACCCCACTAAAGCATCCATGCGTGTGCCGTATTTAAAATACATCGCACCATGGCGCAGGGTAGGGGCCAATAGAATCAGAATTTTTTACACTATTGATGTACTGTTCAGAGTTAGCTCCAAACGTTTGGCGCTAACACTTGAACAGTACATTGCGCCCATTGTAACCAATGGTGTGCCCACTTTTAACATCTGTTCTGAGCAGGCGTTAAAAATGCAAAAAAAAAATGGTGCCACAAAATCTTTTAGATTTCTTCGCACCATTTTTTCAACCTCCCTACTGAGGGAACACCCTCCTTGCATACATTGAGCCTGGTGCAGGCTTAATGTGACACAAGGGGTTACAAAGTGGTGCAATGCATGCATTGCGCCACTTTTGAAACATGGCGCGGCAAATTTGGCCCTGTTGGGCCACATAATAAAAATAAATGAAAGTAATGTGGCGCAAGAAGGTGCTAGGCGCTCTTAAATCAGGGCCTATGTTTTTACTTAATATCCTCATCTACCCTCCCTTTGTTTTCAACTTACTGTTATGTAGAACCTACACATTTTCCTTCGGCTTATGTATACAGAACTTTTTATTTACATACATTTTATAAGAGTATATCCTAATTCACATACCTGTGAAATTCCTTCGCTGTTCTGTAATTTTTGTCTCAATATCGCTAAGAATCACTTCTCAGAGAAATTCTCAAGTCAGAAATATAGCAGTTGGCTTTCCCTCTCAATACCAAAGTACCAATAATGGCTACCATTCTGACTGTGCTTTCACTGATACTCCTGTAGTTAGCAAATCACAACCTTCTTTTAATCTTTAAATTTTGTCATGCAACTTATAAATGATCAGCATTTTTTAATCCTTTCTAGGTCTCTTATAAAGAAGCCCAATTCATGGATCCACTGCGGTACTCATCGCGGCCTCCAATTTAAATTTACACCAGATCCACGGATCCTCATGGAAGCATGTTAAAGGATAAAAAATTCTGCTGTAAATGCTTTGCATTTAAATTTAGCTTTTGAAAAAGGTTTCTCAATTAGAAGCCAAACACTTCCTAATGAGCAATCTTTGTACCCCACTCTGTTTTTGACTTTCACAGTGCAGTTTCTTTGGTTCCCTCTGCCCCCACACTCTTTTAGCTTCATTTCCATAATAACCATGTTTAGAACACTGTCTGCTAGCATTACGTCAAAAGTTCTCAAGACTTTCTCTGACCAGTGAACTAGCTTCAAATTAAACTGTAGTATGTGTGGTTGGCTGCTTCCCAAACACCATCACATTTTTAAAAAAAATTCCAATGCTGAGAGGAAGTGGCGCCTGGAACAGACATCAGCCACCCACACGTCCCTCAAGAACGCCATCCACAAGCACCACCAGCTCATCCGTGCCACCAAGAGATCCTCCTTCAAGGAACGTATCGACAACAACGCGCACAACAGCAAAGAGCTCTTCAACATTGTGAAGTAATTCTCAAAACCCAGCACCAATGACATCCCACCTTCGCAAGACATCTGCGACTCCCTCGCCACCTTCTTTCACCGCAAGATCGAAGTCAGACATCCACGAAGGCTTCAACAACAAGATCCCACCAGCAGCCACCAACACCTCCGACTCATCGCACCCAAACCACACTAACCTCCTGCTCTCCTGGACACATGTCAACGATGCTGACACCATCAAAGTAATGAACACCATTCATTCCGGCTCTCCATCTGGCCCCTGCCTGCACTACATTTACAACAGAGCGAGCTCCATCATCGCTCCCCAACTCCGTATGATCATCAATAGCTCCTTCGAGACCGCCACCTTCCCGCAAAGTTGGAAGCACGCCGAGATCAACGCCTTACTCAAGAAACCCCTGGCGAACCCTAAGGACCTCAAAAACTACCGGCTCATCTCCCTGCTTCCATTCCCAGCAAAGGTTCTCGAGAAGATCGTCAACAGGCAACTGTCCTAACACCTGGAGGAAAACAACACTCTGGACCCATCCCAATCCGGCTTTCGCAGCAATCACAGCACCGAGACTGCCATCATCGCTGCCACCAATGACATCTGGACCCTCCTGGACAAAGGCGAAACTGCAGCCCTCATCCTCCAGGACCTCTCTGCCGCCTTTGACACTGTCTGCCACCACACTCTGTGCACACGCCTCCACGACACAGGGATTCGCGACAAGGCCTTTGACTGGATCACCTCTTTCCTCTCTGACAGAACACAGAGAGTCCGCCTCCCTCCATTCCTATCTGAAGCCACAAAGACCATCTGCAGAGTTCCACAGGGTTCCTCCCTCAGCCCGACACTCTTCAACGTCTACATGGCACCCCTCGCCAAAATCGTCCGATCTCACAACCTCAACATCATCTCTTACGCTGACGACACCCAGCTGATCCTCTCCCTCACCAAGGATCCCGCCACATCTAAAACAACCTCCACGAGGGTATGAAGGCCATTGCCAACTGGATGAAGAACAGTCGACTAAAACAAAACTCAGATAAGACAGAGGTCCTCATCCTCGGACCCACCCCCTCTGATTGGGGCGCCTCATGTGGCCGCCCACGCTGGGAGCCGTACCGATGCCCACTAACCATGCCCGCAACCTGAGTTTCATCCTTGACTCATCGATCTCAATGACCCAACAAGTCAACGCCTTCTCATCCTCCTGCTTCAACATCCTCTGCAAGCTCTTCAAAATCTACAGGTGGATCCCTACCAAAACCAGAAGGACAATTACCCAGGCCCTCGTCAGCAGCAGACTGGACTACTGCAACGCTTTCTGCGCGAGAACCACGGCAGCTCTCCAGAAAAGACTGCAACGGATACAGAACGCCTCTGCACGCCTTATCCTCAGCATCCCCCACCACAGCCACATCACAGCCCACCTGAGAGACCTACACTGGCTTCACGTCAAGAAAAGGATCACATTCAAACTCCTAACCCACGCCCACAAAGCACTCCACAACGGCGGACCAGCATACCTCAACGATCGTCTCACCTTCCCCATCCACCTACGGCAGACCAAGCATCTACTGACCTTCAGGAGACTCCTCAAGACCTGGCTGTTCAAGCAGTAGCAGCTCCCCCCCCCCCCTCAAGCACCTTGAGACCCTCACGGGTGAGTAGCACACTCTACAAATGCATTGATTGATTAATTGATTGAATGCCAATCACAGATTTTTTTAATTTATCCTTGAAGTCACTACCTAAATTTACTTGTTTACACCTATCTCCACCATCAAATCAAATATGTTTTCTTATATTTTAGGGGCTGTCCTCCAATTTAACTGCCTTTCACCTTCAAAACTGCCCCATTCAACTTCAGCCTTCTCCTGTGTGCTACTCCTGCTTGTCTCTAAAATGGTCAGAGTGTGGATTGTGGGCCATGGCTTTGTGTTTTGGGCCAGAGAGAGTGCTAGAAAGAGTGACTTTACCAGGGATACCAGTTTACCTAATGTAGACATTGCATTGGCTGACCAGAGAAGGTTAAAGTAGCTTCTACTGTTACCTTTGGTTGAAAGCATTGTGGATTGCCAACATCCATAACTCATGATTGTGAACTGTGGTGGCAGTGACTAAGGCACAATTACTGGTTTTGGACTGGAAATCCTAACTAAGGACCCCTTTGGTGAATTAATGGTACTTTTCCCACAGATTGCCTTGGTCTTCTCCAACATTTGCCAAGGACAGACGTGGCAGTGGTCAACCAAATTGTGCCCACAGATAGAGAAATCCAGGAAACATGTCAATAAAACTTTTTCTGCATTCCTCCAAGACCACAACATGTGCTCTGTATACCACAACAATTTACAATTCGATATGGAAGGAATATATGGAAAAGATGGAGTCTATTTCACAGACAGAGACAAAAGGGTGTTCCTCATCAACCTAAAAGACTGCATCTACTTCTATTTGTAACAAATATCCACACTTCATAAACTCAAGGGCTGAGCCAAGGAGAAGAGCTGAAGAGCTGTGAGGAGGAGTGCCGCCCCTTTGCTGTGTGTGCTTTGCTGGGTTGGCCCGCTGTTGCTTCTTTGACTTGGGTGTGTATCTTGCTTGTGAAGTTTCTCCAAGGGCTTGGACTGAGCTTGCCTCCTATTAAGAAGTATCAGGGAAATCAAAGACTTCATCTGCCATTAGAGTTTCCCATTGGGAGCAGATAGAGATATTCAAACTTAGGGGCTCTGAACTCACAATTTAAAAATACATCTTTTGGTAAAGTTGGTTTTTAGATTGTGAGTTTGAAAATACCAGTTTTAGAAAGTGGGCATTCTCTTGCTTAACCATTCTGTGCCCTTGCTAGGCTGCTGAATCCACATCTGTGTCAGACTGACAGTTGGGCTGTTTGTGGATTTACTTTAGACAGTAACACAAAGGGAAATGAGGTGCGTCCTGCATATCCTAATGGGTCTTCGTGGGCTACAGTAGGAGGGAGGAACTGACACCTGCATTTGAAGGGGCTGTGTCTGACCTTGCACAATACAGTCTCCAACTCCCTAGAGTGGGGCTGGGGCATGGAAAGGAAGAGGGACGGTATTGTGCACTACAAAGACTTTCCTTTGAAGTTTGCATACTTCAAAGGCAGAAATTAGTATAAGTCTTGGAATGCTGACCCCATAACATTAAAACACTTCTGGATCAAGAGGAACCTCAGCCAAGGAGAAGAGCTGAAGAGGTGTGAGGAGGAGTACTGCCCATTTGCTGTGTGTGATTTGCTGGGTTGGCCGGCAGTTGGTGCTTTGACTTTGATGTGTATTCGGCTTGTGAAGTTTCTCCAAGGGCTTGGACTGAGCCTGCCTCCTGTTAAGAAGTCTCAGGGACACGAAAGACTAAATCGTCCAGTGAGCTGCAATTTTCAGAGCAATTCGACATAGCAGGATTAGGATTGTTACGACCAGTGAGAAATAAATAAACAACCCAAGCATATCGGAATAACAACATACATAAGAATCCTACCTAACCCCTAACTCCTAAGCAAGAGCATAGCAGTGACAACCCAATCTGTCTGTAGTTAGTCCATGACAGGAACACCCACCTCCATTATCTGGAAAACAGGGATCTGTCCGCAGTCTCCTTAGCTGGTTGTAGAGACAGGGCTGAGGTCAGAAGTGTAATGGCATACATCGTAGATGGATATCCTTGCCGGAATGACCTCCCTGTTTTCTCTTGGCCTATACAATGTCTTTATTCAACACATATTTCTGTTCAAATGCCAATAAAAATGGCACAAATTAATCTCATAGATTCCTTTGCGCCATTTTTATAGCCCCCCCCCTAGTGCTGGAACTCCCCCTTTGCATACAGTATGTCTGGTGCAGGCATAATGTGGCACAAGGGGTTACAAAGTGGCGCAATGTAAGCATCCCGCCACTTTGTAAGTATGGCGTGGCGTTTTTGCCCTTCCAACACCACATTAGCGTCAAAAAATTATGCTAATATGACTTTGGAATGGCACTAGGCCATCATAAATTTGGCCCTATATGTTTTAATGGTACCTGAAGGTTCAGCTGTGAAGTAGCGAGGGTCCGGTTGGCTTGCTCTGAAACCCTGTGGGGAATTTGCAAAATGTGCCTGACAACCATTGTATCCACTGGCCACAATAACCACCCGCTGGGATGTGAAAGTGAGGACTTAAAGGTACCATTTTGAAACCAACTAGTGAGCTGTTCTTCTGTGACGTTTGAGACTGTCTGCCAATTGTTAAAATTAGCTGCTGTTGGGTTAGTGGGCCAATGCATTTCTTTTATTTTTGCTACCCGCAGGCAAGGTGTTTGCTGAACTGTCATTCAGAAATTTCATTTGTAAGGGAATAAGGCTTGCTCTAAATAAAGCTTCTCTTCCCTGTATTTGCCAATCTCATGTTCTCCATATACTCTTCAAATTAACAGTGTTTCCCCAGAATTCATAGCCCTCAATGGCCAGCTGGAAAACAAAGGAATCCGAATAGATTAATTTTGTGCTGTTAGCAATATTTTCTTCATTTTAGAAGGAGATAATTTAAAGTAATACGACTCTGCATTCTTAGCTTCATGCCCAGTAAAATATGCAAACTTTTCTACATATGTTTTGGAACTCCCCACTGATGGAGTCTGAAATGCTCCCATTGGATGCAATTAAAAGGTGATCTTGGGGTATTAGCACGGTCCAAATAGTAATGTCCATAATGATGGTAACAGAACATTTCCCCATAATTTGCTGTGTTCATATATACATCTTTACTTTCAAATACAATATAATATTGAAGTTCAGAAAGTATCCAATCAACTGTTTTAACATCCCAGTCACCAGAAAAGATCCCAGGTGTAATAATATCATATCATAATATCATATTAACATTAAGACATATGGAATTTGAATGACCTCAGTAGGTCCAAATATATCATATGTTACTTTATCCCAAAGAATCCCGTCAGGAATTGGATCAGCTGAAATGTTCAAAAGAGACAAGCCTCTTCGGACCTTCTCAGAAGAACGATCAGGTGCTGAATCCAAAGCAGGAAGGAAAGAAATGTCAGCAGTATCCATAGATAGTACCATAGACAAAACAAGTAAAAAACATCAGCAAATTATAAAGCTTACATGTTCTTGAGACAGATGCAGTCACACATGAAGAGGTATTTGAAGAAAAGTCGTAATTGTGGACAACATTACCAGAAGTAGTTTTGCAGAAACAGGAGCCGATGCAGAACTGATCGATGGACCCAGTGGTGGTTGTTCTTGATAAACAATGTCATCTGTTTGTGTTAACTTGGAATAGTAAAGATCCATATTTTAGATGTTTCTTGTCATTGAAGTAGTGACAGGAAGTAGCAAAAGTAATGTTCCTCCCTCCTCAAGCTTGTGGATGCAATTGTAGCATTGGTATTTGCAGAAGCATTGTTGAGAGCTTGAAGAGGTATATCCAGATGGGTAGTGAGGAAGGTAAGGGAACTACCCAGGAATCCTCATGGTCTTCTGTGCAGGATCGACCCTCATGGTGCAATTTGACATTGTTAGTTGAAACATAGCGGTTTTCTTTAGAACCAGTCAGTGGTGATAAAGATGGCAGTTCTGGTATTGTGTATTCCCCAGACTGGAACCAATGCTCTATTCAATGGACCAAACTCCTTTTTCCACAGCAATCCTTTCTCATACTAGATCTCCGAGTTTAGGAATCCAGCCAGTAGATGTTGTTGGCAAATCCCTCATTCCCAAGGTGGTGCCATAGGCAGGTGAACTTTCATAACTGAGTTGTTGTGTTTCCTGTAAAACAGCAACAGGTTAATTTATGTCAAAAGGTGTTTCTGCCACCTCTGTGCCAGGGCCATCATGATCTGGGACATACATAGGTATCCTAAACAGGATCTCGTAAGGGGAAGGTCCTCCCAAGTACCTTCTGGGTGGACTATTTAGCGCTCTTTGGACCCCATAAAGGTGATGAAGCCAACTATGACCAGAACCTAATACTCTTGCCATTATGGATTGCTTTAAGTCTCAGTTCTTCCACTCCACAACAGAATTTACCTCAGGATAACATGGAGATGAAAAATAGAGTTGAACACACATCATTGCCATGGTGTCCCTAAATATCCAGTGGCAAGGGCAAGGTCCTGGTCTGAGTGGAAAGCAGAAACTGTATATGTCCCGATTTAGACCTGCAAATCTTAAATAACATTTCCGGCGTCAGCCGATCATTATGGTCAGACCCACAGGAATATAGAACATGAATCAACAGCGACTAAGATGCAGTTGTATGCACCATCAAGTTGTAAGGGACTGCAATGGCCCAGGTACATACACTGTAGTGGTATGTTGGACACTAGGAGGAGTGTCTGCAGTGGACGTTTGATGGAAGAGCCTTTAATTTTTTGACAGCTATCACAACAAAGAACATACTGTTTGGTCTATTTATATTGTCCTGGCCACCAATAGCTTTTTTGTAGCAGGGAGAAAGTAGCCAACACACCAGCATGGGCAGAAGCAACACCCTCATGCACTGGGTTAATGAGATCTGATCTCTGATCTCGGTTGGGGATCACACAATCACCCACCCCTGGGATAGTTGCAAATGCAATATTTTTGGCACTGAGGTGGTAGGTATATTTAGCAGGGTATGCTTTTGATAAAGGCTTTCCTACAGCCGAAGCTTTCACAGCTATTAATGTCTCATTATCCAATCCTGTATGAGAACAAGTAATTGCAGCAACAGAAGCAATAGCTATTGTGGATTTGGCAGCTTCATTTTCCAAAGTATTTCGTAGAACATGTACACCTACACCTTTATGGCCCATTGTATGAACTACATGAGATTCTGGTAGTCTGTCCTTAAGATCAGCTACCCTCCCCCATAAGTTTTTGTGTTTGATGGTATTCCCTTTTAAATCTCTAAACCTGTTCGCCTGATGTAAGTAATCATTGGAGGACTGAAAACAGGAATCACACACAATCAATATAGACTGTTCAGGATCTGTAAGTTCCAGTGCCAAAATTAGAGCCTTAAGTTCTGCACGCTGTGTTGTGCAGTTCCCTAGGGTCTGCATGTAGATATGTTGAGGGTGAAATGTTTCATCCCTCACTACCCCGCTAACAGCTGCATGAGCATCAGTGTATTGGTGTTTAGTACTTACAGCCGGTTGTGCAGAACTATCAGTATAAATTACTGTTTTGAAATGATCAAGTGGCATGATGTGAGAGGGCATTGGGGTATTCTAGTTCATACTAAAGAAATTCTTAGGTCTGTAGTTTGGGGTAAAAAAAAAAATCAACCTCAGTGGCAATCAGGAAGGTTGCCCATTAAATCCAATGTGGATGTAATGATTTCGCATTTGGAACACTAGCTTTGGTAACCGCCCAAAGGGCTGGCAACGAGGGAACAATTATGTGACTTGTATGCTATGGATACTGTGTCACCCTCATTGAATGTGACATAGGTGAACCCAATGGCACCAGGAATTATTCTGATGACCAAATTTGTTTTGTTGTCACACGTGTAAGTGTTGTGCTTCTAGCATGTCCTATTGTAAATCTCTATGTATGCATGTATGTTTGGGTGTCCAGTGTATGCTTGAAAAGCCTGGATGAATTTATTGATAAAGAGGTTTTATGCATTGTGAATAGTCATTAATGTATGTTCTGGCAAAATTAAAGAAACCCAGAAATGACTGTAGTTTCTTGATGGTGTTTAGAGGTTGAAGATGAGTGTATTGTTTGAGAAATTGTGGGGCTAGGCTCTTGCTCTTATCAGGTAGCTTGTATTCTAGAAATAGGACACTAGGAAAAGCAATTTTGGTTTTCATGAAATGAAATTTATAGCCTTGGGCAGCGAATCCTAAAATGATATGATCCACCCGATCAAACATGCATAGTTGTCGTCATCTGTGAGATAGATGTCATCCACATAGGACAATGCCTCAGTATCAATATGTTTGTAATATTGATGTTACACATGCTGAAAACATCCCGGGGCTGTTCTCATACCATTGAGGAAAATGGAAAAAGCACCTCTGGGAGCCAAGCACTGAAGGCACTTAAATCCCAGTTTTCAGGTGCTAGATTTTGGCAGAAAAAAAAAAAAACATTCGAAATGTCCAAGGTTGTTTTGTATTTTTTATGCACTATATTGTTGATAAGTGATGTGCTGTGTGTATTTTCAATTTCAAATGTGCATGTGTGAAAGTTTAAATGTCTGTAATCTAAAATTATTCTATATGAATGGTCCAGATTTGCTCTGGGGATTAATGGGTTATTCATTGCAGAGACCCAGTGTTCTATGACTCTATTCTCCACTCTATATCTAATTGGTATTACATGGTAGGGGGAATCTCTGTCCCACCCTAAGTGGTTGTGATACAGCCAAGGAGCCGTTGCCAAAGCCCAATCAGCAATGTGTACTTTCTTTACTACATCTGGAAGTAGAACTGAGAAAGAAGGCAAAAGGACAACGTCCCCTTGTGGGAGCACATCAACAAAGTCAGGTGGCCAATCTTTTTCCACCAATAAAATATCACAATTTAGTGTTAATCTTCTCCAGATGATAACTTTAATAGTATGTGCTATGTCTCCCTCGATCTGAATATTTAATCTGTATACCCGGTCGGGTGGGGCAATGGGCCTGTCCGCTGTTTCTACTTCAAGGAAGTCATTAGTTGGTGTTGCATATTGTGACCTCTGCCGCATTGTCTAGCAGATCCACCGCCCACATCCTGTTCTTCAACAACATTCTCAATACAAGTGACTGCTATTGTTGCCATGTTTTTCTTTTTAAATTGGGGCTTTTGCTGTGGAAGTTTCTCTTCCTTTTTTGTGAAAGTGTCTGAGGAATGTTGTGAGTCCTTTTTTGGCTTCATGTAGTTGCTTTGGTGTTCTGGCCACCCTCCTCTGTAACTTCGTTTATCCGGTGTGTCATGGAAGGAACAAGATTGGTGACTGTCAGTATACTGAAATCTATCAGGTGTTTTTAAAGTTTCCCTATTTCTAAGGTTGTACTGTTTCTCTGAGGTCTCTGGTGGCAGAGATTCTCCTCTTTGCATTCTTATAACTTTGTTTTGTTTTTGTTTATCCCAGTGTTTTTTTTAGACCTCTCTTGCTTAGTACTCTCCTTAGTGGAAGTACTGTTTAATTGAGGTTTAGTTGTGCTGGCCCCCAGACTTCCCTGACCTATACTAGTATAAGTTTCGTAAATATTCTTTAGGAGATCGTGCTCCTGATCCCGCTGAGGAACTTCTTGGAGCTGCTGGCAAATTGCCACTGCTGCTGCTTCCGCTTTATTATTGCTTAAAATGATTGAGGACACTGTGTCAAAATTGGGCATTAGTATCATCCCCACGTAGAGGACCGGAGTTGCCCCATGTTCATTTTGAATTAGTTTCAACTCTTCCAGTGAATTCACAAGTGTTGATGTACCACGTGTATGGTATATATTGCGGAAAATACTGTGCCCCCAGTGGTACAATCCTGTATTGAGGGATCCATTCTAGATGGCAAGCACAGTGTGAGAATACTATGTTTATCTCGGGATCCTGTATTGGGAAAAACTGTTTCCAGCTGGACTGTTTTTTGTGCAACCCAGAACGGAATCTTCTCCTGCTAAGTGGGCGCTTTTCCCATTACTGAATGGACAGCTTGTGGATTTATCGCAGTAACAGCCGATTCATTTATAGCTGAAGCAGCCCTCAATGGGGCGGTGTTTAAGATCTGCATTACAAATTGTATTAAATGTCTATATATTGCTTCCTGCTTATTGTATAATGTGCGTACTTCAGCTACTTTCCTAGACTGCACATTGTGATGTGGTGTATTTGTGGCCAATGTTGGCCAGGTTGGTCCGTCATTGCTTAAAAGACCTAAACTAACAGGTAATATTAATGTGGAAGGGTGACATTAAACTAATTTTGGTTTTCCTGATAATTTTAAGGTATTTCTAAATATTGGCATGCTCTGTACTAGGGTGGTACATTTACTATTCTATATATATGATATGTATTTGAGTCTGAGTTTCTTGCTGCTATGTGACCCATGAGTAAAATATTTCTGTTCTGTATGTGTTGTGGGTTCCAACGACGAATTTGACATCCCTACCCTCATTTGATAATCTGTTTCCTAAAAGAAACTATGTGACTGGTTGTCCACAGTTCTCTCTATTATTCACTGGTTGTGCCGTATTAAGGAATATGTATCAGAGTTGGGTACATCAATAGGGGAATCCTTTTAAGGTTCAAGCTTGAAGAGCCTACAGCCTAGATAGGTGCTCCCTGTTCAGCTGAGGAATATTTTCCCTAAGACCACAGATGTCTCAGTATAACAGTACTTAGGGTACCTTTAGCGTGTGTGAGACAGAGATACTCAGAGGACCTGTATAATTAGTGCCTTACCCATGTTGATGCTGCCATGCCATAGGACTTTAGTAATCGGAATGAGACTGCTGGATTTGGGGCAGCAGCACCACTGCTTGTGGGTGTCCGAGTCAATCCCACATCGGTAAGGCAGCTGTCGGCTCAACCCTTTTGACTAGCTAGCAGCACCTCACCCAAACATAGAAAACAAAGGTGTTTTGTGGAAGCCTGATGCATGACACTCAGTGACCTTTCAGGGGAGGTTGTAGTCGACAAATCTCACCCATTTCTCTTCTTAGCAAAGGTGTTATACACACACATAGGCCAAAGATCCAGGATGGTTTTCAATACATTTATTGAAAAGACTGCAATCTAGGACAAAATATATGAGCTGCGATTGTTAGGACAATGAGACATAGCAGGATTAGGATTGTTACAACCAGTGAGAAATCAATAAACAACCCAAGCATGTTGGAGTAACATGTACATAGAAATCCTACCTAACCCCTAACTCCTAAGTGAACGCATAGCGGTTATAGCCCAATCTGTCCATACTTAGTCCATGAGTGGAGCACCCACCCCCATTACCTGAAAAATAGAGGTCTGCCAACCGTCTCCTTAGCTGGTTGTAGAGATAGGGCTGAGGTCAGCAGTGAAATGGCATGCTGGAATGACCTCACTGTTTTCCCTTGGCCTGTACAATGTGTTTATAGGCTTTTACCTTAAGCCTGTTCCATCTGCCATCTATGACATTCCAGAAGCTGAAGAGGGTATGTGGGATTGGAGGCGCAACTGGAAAATGGCTAGCTGGTGAATAATGACAAAATGTCAGTGGAAAGACAAAATGGGAGCCATACACCCTCCGTGAGCAGGTTGATGACTGAATGTAGAGGAATTCGGAAGTAACTGAGGCAGGGCTGCAATGGAGACCAGCAGTAACCAAGAAAAGGCGAAAGAGGAGCGATCCCCATTTGTGGTGCGCTGACTGGGGCACAGTGAGATGTAACCAGAGGCATACCATAGTTATACTGACCCTGAGTGCAGAGAGGCCTATAGTGGACTGGCCATGGCCCTGGGGGTGCTGATGAAGCAGTGGATCTAATGAACCATAGTTTGGCAGCTTACTACAGCGGAGAGCTGGTCCTCGGGTGTGGACTCTTGAGAGACAGTGGGCCTGAGCTCTTAGCCTGATAGTGAAGTGGGGACTTTGTTGCAGGTGACAAGGTACTTGTGAAGGCCTGGATAAACACTTCCCACCCTACACTTATATCTTATCTTTGGTGCTTAAAAGGTGAGAGAAGTGTACTGAGCCTTCCTTAAGAGGTGAACAACGGGTGTTGAGTCTCTCTAGGAGATAAGGTGCGACACAGTGCTCATGCACAACTTACTGCTGGCAGTTTTCAGGGTTGTGGGATCTAAGCCACATTGCAGCTTAGTGAGAGGTGTGTCTGCAAACGGCAGATCTTACTTACTAGAAAGGAGCCTAGGAGTGGGCGATAAATTCCACCCGGCTAGCAGAGTTGGCAGAATTCTGGACACTCCATGTTACAAAGAGTCACTGCCAAATTCCGCACACTGCCGCATTTTACAGCTCATGAGAACAGATATTGGAAAGAACAAACAGCTATAGCTGGGGAACTCGGATTCAGGGGAGAAGACCCAAGGAAATGCCCCAGCCAAAGCTAAAGAAGAAATTACCAAGCCTGAAAAGCCTGATAATATCCTCTCTGCAATGAGGGAATTGAGGGAAGCTCCAGAATTTAGAATTGATTCGGTGGCAGTGGAACCCACTCTGATCAGCAGAAAATAGCTGAAGGAGTGACTGTAATTGAGACAGTGTTTAATGAGCTGCCACTTGCTGTGGGCAATTTAAGACATGGTTGCATTGAATACAGCACAAAATCCATGCACTAGAAGCTCGGGCAGAGAATGCAGAAGGGAGGTCTTGCTGCAATAAATGTAGCATCATCGGTCTTTTGGAGTGAACAGAGGGTCTCAACATGGTTTTCTACCTTGAAACTTCGATACAAAGGATTCCACCAGAAGGACTATCATTACTTTTTATGGTTGAAAGGGCTCAGATGATTCCATCTGGCCCTGGGTGTGCTGCCTCGCCCAGTAGAGATGCAAATCTTGTATTACAGAGAAAGAGATCTGATGATTCAGGCTTCTATTAGAAATGACCTACTCATAGTGGATAGTTGTAGGAGGCTGGCCTGGTTTGTAGTGGGTACCAGTGGTACTTACACCTTATACCAGGCCCAGTTATCCCTTATTAGTAGAGTGCAGTAGTGCTCTAGCAGCTTCGGCTGATAGAGGTAGCTATAGCAGAGCTGCCAAGGCTCAACTAGGAGACATACAAAGATCATGCAATACCACTTATATCATATAGGTACTACATCATAAGAAATACAATACTTATAGTTACCAAAAATAAAAGGTACTTTATTTTAGTGACAATGTGCCAAAAATATCTCAGAGGATATACTCCCTTAGGAGGTAAGTAACATACACAAAATATACACAACTAACCAAATCAGGTAAGTAAAACAGTCAGAAAGTAGTGCAAGCACTGTAAAACACAATAGGATGCAATAGGCCTAGGGGCAACACAAACCATATACTAAGTAATTGAAATGCGAACCACGAATGCACCCCTAGGTGAGTGTAGTGTGTAGAGGGTTACTGGGAGTGTGAGAAAACACCAAGGGTGTAAAGGAGACCCCACCCCAGGACCTAGGAAAGCAGGAGTAAAGTACTACTATTTCCCCCAAAACACACTAAAGTTGGGATAAAGGATTTTGCAAGGACTACAACAGACTGAAGACGGATTCCTGGACTTGAAGTCCTTTAAAGGAAGGGGACCAAGTCCAGGAGTCGCTAAAGTGTCCAGGGGGGAAGGAGCCCACTAAACCCCAGATGAAGGTGCAAAATTACTGCCTCCGGTTGGAAGAAGATGCTGGTTTTGCACCAACGAAAGGAGGTAGGAAGTTCTGCTTTGTGCAGAAGATGTCCCACGGCGTGCTGGAGGAAGCAGACTTGTGTCCTTGGCAAAATACCGCAAACAAGCCTTACTACCTGCAAGAGTCACGCTTGAAGAAAAAGTGTGCTGCCCGGGCCCAGGAAGGACCAGGATGTCACCACTCAGGTGAGGAGACAGAGGGGGCCCTCAGCAACATAGAGAGCCCACTGAAAGTAGGGCAGCACCTGCAGGAGTCCTTAAACACGTGTTCAAGAAGACTGAACATGGCCGTCATCTCAACACTGCAAATAGAGAGGTCCCACGACACCGGAGGTCAACTCAGGGAGTTGAGAATCACAGGATGGAGTGCTGGGGACCTAGGTTCAGCTGTGCATGCAGGATTTCTTGGAAATGTGCACAGAAGCCCTTGTAGCTGAAGATCACACAGTGCACAGAATTACTGTTTGGGGAGAGGAGGCAAGGGCTTACCTCCTCCAAATTCGGACAGTTGGACCACTGGACAGTTTGGGTAACTTGGGTCCACCACCTGTGTTCCAGGGGCCACGCTCATCAGGATGAGAGGGGACCCAGAGTACCGGTGAGGCTGTAGTTTATTGCTTGCTGTAGCAGGGGTAAGATTCCGTCGATATCTTCATGGCTTGCAGTGCAGGGTGAAGGAAGGCAGCCCCCAGAGCATCCACCGCCAAGAAACAGTTGAGAAAGCTGGCAGAATTAGGTGCTACAATGTCGCTGGTAGTCTTCTGGCTACTTTGTTGCAGTTTTGCAGGCTTCCTGGAGCAGTCAGCAGTCGATCCTTGGCAGACGTCGAAGAGAGAAGTGCAGAGGAGTCCTGGTGGATTCTTTCAAGTCATAATCTGAAGAGAAGCCCAAATGAGAGAAATAGCCCTGAGAGGAGGATTGGCTACCTAGCCAGGTGTGCACCAATTGGGAGGGGTCTCTGATGTCACTTGTTGGCTCTGGCCACTCAGAGGCCTCCAGAATGTCCCCACACCTCTGAAACCAAGATGGCAGAGGTCTGAGACACACTGGAGGAGCTCTGGGAACCACCCCTGGGGTGGTGATGGACAGGGGAGTGGTCACTCCCCTTTCCTTTGTCAGTTTTCCCGCCAGAGCAGGGACTGGGGTTCCCTAAACCGGTGTAAACTGGATTATGCAAGGAGGGCATCATCTGTGCCCTTCAAAGCATTTCCAGAGGCTGGAGGAGACTACCCCTGCCCAGCCTGTAACACCTATTTCCAAAGGGAGAGGGTGTAACACCCTGCTCTCAGAGGAAATGCTTTGTTCTGCCTTCCTGGGATGGGCTACTCAGACCCCAGGAGGGCAGAACCATGTAGGTGAGGTGGCAGCAGCTGTAGCTGCGGTGCAGGCCTCAGAGAACTGGTTTAGCATTATTGGGGGTCCATAGTGGAGCCGCCAGGATGCATGGAATTGGCTCCCTAATACCAGATTTGGAATGAAGGGACAATTCCATGATCTTAGACATGTTACATGGCCATTTTCAGAGTTACCATTGTGAAGCTACATATAGGTATTGACCTATATGTAGTGCACGCATGTAATGGTGTCCCCGCACTCACAAAGTCCAGGGAAATGGCCCTGAACTATGTGGGGGCACCTTTGTCAGTGCAAGGGTGCCCTCAGACTTAGTAACTTTGCACCTAACCTTCAGCAAGTGAAGGTTAGACATATAGGTGACTTATAAGTTACTTAAGTGCAGTGAAAATGGCTGTGAAATAACGTGTGCGTTATTTCACTCAGGCTGCAATGGCAGTCCTGTGTAAGGGTTTGTTTGAGCTCCCTATGGGTGGCAAAAGAAATGCTGCAGCCCATATGGATCTCCTGGAACCCCAATGCCCTGGGTACAGAGGTACCATATACTAAGGACTTATAAGGGGGGTCCAGTATGCCAATTGGAATTGGTAAATGTAGTCACTAGCCTATATTGACAAATTTAAAGGCAGAGAGAGCATGAGCACTGAGGTTTTGATTAGCAGAGCCTCAGTGACACAGTTAGGCACTACAGAGGCATACACATTTAGGCCACAAACTATGAGCACTGGGGTCCTGGTTAGCAGGATTCCAGTGAGAAGCCAAAAACATACTAACATGAATGTAAAATGGGGGTAACATGCCAAGAAAGATGGTACCTTTCTACACAACCCCCCCCCCAAACGAGGGACAATAAGGCTAACCTTGCCCAGATGAGTCTTCGTTGTCTAAGTGGAAATATCTGGAGAGTCCATCTGCATTGGAGTGGGTACTCCCAGGTCTATGGTCCACTGTAAAGTCCATTCACTGTAGAGAGATGGACCACCTCAACAATTTAGGTTTTTCACTGTTCATTTGTTTAAGCCATAATAGAGGTTTGTGATCTGTTTGAACAATAAAGTGAGTACTAAAGAGGTATGGTCTCAACTTTTTCAAGGCCCAGACCACAGTAAATGCCTCCCTCTCTATGGCAGCCCAACGCTTTTCTCTAGGGGTCAACCTCCTACTGATGAAAGCAACAGGTTGATCCTGGCCCTCTGTGTTTAGCTGGGATAGAACTGCCCCTACCCCTAATTCAGAAGCATCAGTTGGTACTGTGAATTATTTGGAGTAACAAGGGCTTTTGAGGACAGGTGCAGAGCACATGGCTTGTTTGAGCTCATCAAATGTCTTTTGACAGCTGGCTGTCCAAAATACCGTTTTAGGCATCTTCTTTGATGTGAGGTCATTAAGAGGGGCAGCTATAGGCCTCCTGTAGTACACACTGAGGCCTAGGAAGGCTCTTACTTGGGTCTGAGTTGTAGGGGGAGTCCATTCCATAAAGGTTTGGATCTTCCCTTGCCGTGGTGCAATCTGTTCCCCACCTACCACGTGGCCCAGATAAACCACTTTCCACTGCCCCATCTGACACTTTGAAGCCTTGATAGTGAGGCCTGCCTTTTGCAGGGCCTCCAAAACTTTCCACAGGTGGACTAGGTGATCACCCTAGGTGGAGCTAAACACAGCAATATATTCTAGATGTGCTGCACTAAAGGCTTCCGATCCTTGGAGGACTGTGTTTACCAACCTCTGAAAAGTGGCAGGTGCAATTTTCAATCCAAAGGGCATAACTGTGAACTGATAATGCCCCCAATGGTTGAAATTGCTTTCTTTGGTTTTGCATCTTCTGATAACTTAATCTGCCAATATCCTGCAGTTAAATGAAAAGTGCTTAGATACTTGGCAGAAGCCAGTGTATCTATCAGCTCATGTGCCCTGGGTATAAAGTGAGGATCAGTTTTTGTTACTTGATTGAGACCCCTGTAGTCCTCACAAAACCGCATTTCTTTCTTTCATTCTTTACTATGTGGTTTGGGGACAAGTACCACTGGGCTGGCCCAGGGGCTTCCAGAGGGTTCAATCACTCCAAGGTCTAACATTTTCTGTACCTCTTGTTTGATACAGTCCCTGATATGGTCAGGCTGTCAATACATTTTACTTTTGACATGTAAACTGTCTCCAGTGTCAGTTGTATGCTCACACCAGGTAGTTATTCCTGGAAAAAGTGAGAAGAGGTCAGAGAATTGTCTAGGGAGATTTATGTAGTTGTCCTTCTGCTCAGCAGTAAGGCAATCTGCTAGTACAACTCCCTCCACTAAGCCAGCAGCTTCAGTGGTGGAGAAGAGGTCAGGGAGAGGGTCACTATCTTCTTCCTGCCCTTCATCTGTGGCCATAAGCATGGTTAAGTCAACCCTGTCATAGTAAGGTTTAAGGCAATTGACATGAAGCACCCTAAGGGGGCTTGTGGCAGTGCCCAGGTCTACCAAATAGGTGACCTCACCTTTGTTCTCCACAATTAGATGGGGTCCACTCCATTTGTCCTGGAGTGCTCTTGGTGCCACAGGCTCCAATACCCACACCTTCTGTCCTGGTTGGTACTGGGTCAGGACAGCCTTCTGACGCTCCGTCCACAAGCACGCCATTGAACTATGGGACCTCCTGGACTCCACCGCACCGGACGTCGCCTTCATCACTGAGACCTGGATGAACGCCTCCTCGGCCCCCGACATGGCCATAGCCATACCCGACGGCTACAAGATCACCAGGAGAGACCGCACCAACCCAGTCGGAGGAGGAATCTCCATCGTATTCAAGGACTCCATCAACGTCACCACTTCCACCGAAGACACCCCCCTCGCCGCCGAACACATGCACTTCCAGATCCACACCGACCCCAGGATCACCCTCAGAGGAACTCTCATCTACAGACCCCCTGGACCACGCGCCCTCTTCAGCGAATCCATCGCTGACTTCATCTCCCCGCACGCCCTAGCCTCGCCGGACTACATCCTCCTCGGAGACCTCAACTTCCACCTAAAGCAGAACAATGACCCCAACACCACCACCCTGCTCGCCAACCTCGCCAACCTCGGTCTCAAGCAACTGGTGAACACCCCCACCCACATCGTCTGACACACGCTCGACCCCATCTTCTCCGCCACCAACCACGTATCCTTCAGCCACTCCTCAGTAATACACTGGACCGACCACAGATGTGTCCACTTCACCTTCAGACGCAAGACTCTCCACCTCCGCACACAACCCATCCCACGCAGACATTGGAACAAAATCCGCATGGAACAGCTTCTCTCCACTCTCAGCGACAACCAACCCACCTTTCCACCGACCCCAACAACGCAGCCCTCAGCCTCACTCTTTGGATCACCAACTGCGCGGACAACCTCGCACCGGTCAGACGCCTCCCAAGACAGACCAGCACCAGGAAACCTCAATGGTTCACAGAGACCCTCAATGAATCCAAAAAAACCTGCCGTACCCTCGAGAAAGCCTGGCGCAAAGACCACACCGTAGAAAACATGTCTGCCCTCAAAAACGCCACCCGCGAACACCATCAGCTTATCCGTGCCACCAAAAGAACTTCCTTCACAGACAGACTGGACAAGAACACTCACAACAGCAAAGAACTCTTCAACATCATCAAAGAGCTCACCAATCCTAACGCCAACTCCAACTCCATCACGCCCTCACAAGACCTCTGCAACTCCCTCGCTACCTTCTTCCATCGTAAGATCACCAACCTACACGACAGCTTCGGACACCAGACCCAGCCAACCACCACAGAACCTACAACCCCAGCCATCACCCTCAATGCCTGGACTCACATCAACGCGGAGGAGACCAAAGCTACCATGAACACCATCCACTCCGGTGCCCCCTCGGACCCCTGCCCCCACTTCATCTTCAACAAAGCCGACGACATCATCGCCCCCCATCTCCAGACCATCATCAACAGCTCGTTTGCTTCTGCCACCTTCCCGGAGAGCTGGAAACACGAGGAAGTCAACGCCTTCCTGAAGAAACCTACGGTGGACCCCAGCGACCTGAAGAACTTCTGCCCCATCTCGCTCCTCCCCTTCCCTGCCAAAGTCATTGAGAAGACCGTCAACAAGCTACTGACCAATTTCCTTGAAGACAACAACCTACTCGACCCCTCCCAGTCCGGATTCCGAGGCAACCACAGCACAGAAACAGCCCTCATCGCAGTCACAGATAACATCAGAACTCTGATGGACAACGGAGAAACAGTCGCCCTCATCCTCCTCGACCTCTCGGCTGCCTTCGACACTGTCTGCCACCGAACCCTAATATCCCGCCTCCGCTCCACCGGTATCCAAGGACAGGCCCTGGACTGGATCACTTCTTTCCTCTCTAACCGCTCCCAAAGAGTCTACCTCCCTCCATTCTGCTCAGACCCCACCGAGATCATCTGCGGCGTCCCACAAGGCTCCTCGCTCAGCCCAACTCTCTTCAATGTCTATATGAGCCCCCTCACCGACATCGTACGCAAACACAACATCAACATCACCTCCTACGCCGACGACACTCAGCTGATACTTTCCCTCACCAAGGACCCCACCACCGCCAAGACCAACCTGCAAGATGGAATGAAAGACGTCGCAGAATGGATGAAACTCAGCCGTCTGAAACTGAACTCAGACAAAACGGAAGTCCTCATCCTGGGAAACACCCCGTCCGCCTGGGACAACTCTTGGTGGCCCACGGCCCTTGGCACCGCACCAACCCCCTCAGACCACGCACGCAAGCTCGGATTCATCTTGGACCCACTTCTCACCATGACCAAACAAGTCAACGCTGTATCATCTTCCTGCTTCCTCACTCTCCGCATGCTCCGAAAGATCTTCCGCTGGATCCCCGCCGACACCAGAAAAACTGTGACCCACGCCCTCGTCACAAGCCGACTGGACTACGGAAACACCATACACGCAGGAACCACCGCTAAACTCCAGAAACGTCTTCAGCGAATACAAAACGCCTCCGCCCGCCTCATCCTCGACATACCCCACAACAGCCACATCTCCGCCCACCTGAGACACCTGCACTGGCTTCCAGTCAACAAAAGGATCACCTTCCAGCTCCTCACCCACGCACACAAAGCCCTCCACAACAAGGGACCCGAATACCTCAACCGTCGCCTCAGTTTCTACACACCCACTCGTCAACTTCGCTCCGCCAACCTCGCACTCACCGCCGTCCCTCGCATCTGCCGCACTACGGCAGGTGGGAAATCCTTCTCCTACCTGGCGGCCAAGACATGGAACTCCCTCCCCTCCAACCTCAGGACCACCCCGCATTCCGGAGGCAGCTCAAAACCTGGCTCTTCGAGCAGCAGTAACCCCCCTCCCCTAGCGCCTTGAGACCCTCACGGGTGAGTAGCCCGCTTTATAAATGTATTTGATTTGATTTTGGTCATGCCATTGCTTTTGGAGCTCTTGGCTGGCCTGGAGGTTTTTAGAGGCCTTTTTCATGTACTCAGCCATCCTTGATCTGAGGCCAAGCACATAGTCCAGAGTGTCTTGTTTGTGAGCTTTTAATGGTTGTTCCCAACCCTGCTTCACAAGAGTCAGGGGACCTCTCACAGGGTGCTCAAAGAGGAGTTCAAAGGAGCTGTAGCCCACTCCTTTCTGGGGTACCTACCTATAAGCATAAAGGATGCATGGTAACAGAATATCCCATTTCCTCCTGAGTTTTTCAGGGAGACCCATGATCATGCTTTTGAGAGTTTTGTTAAATCTCTCAACTAATCCATTTGTCTGTAGATACTAAGGAGTGACTAACTTGTAGGTAACACCACACTCCTTCCACATTGCTTTGAGGTATGCAAACATGAAGGTACTACCTCTGGCTGATACCACTTCCATAGGCAAACCCACTCTGGAAAAGATTCCTAGGAGGGCTTTTGCCACTGCAGGAGCTGTAGTGGTCCTTAAAGGTATGGCTTCAGGATACCTAGTGGCATGGTCCACTACTACTAGAATTAATCTGTTTCCTCAAGCTGTTGGAGGGTTAAGGGGGCCAACAATGTCAACCCCTACCCTCTCAAAGGGCATGCCAACCACTGGAAGCTGAATTAAGGGGGGCATAGGTGTGCCACCAGTCTTGACACTGGCTTGGCAGGTCACACAGGAGCGACAGAACTCCTTTGTGTCCTTTGACATATGAGGCCAGTGAAACAGGTCTGTCCCTTGCCTCAGTATAGAGAAGGTTATCTTCCCGATGGACTTTGTGGGTATCAGTGACATCCCCATTTTGCAATTTGACAGCTTGCTGTCTTAGACCCTCTAGTGTGGGACAGGTCAGCTATGCCACACTGAGCTCTTCCCTAGCAGGCCCCCCAGCACCCAAAAGCTCTGCTGTTCACTAGATGGCCTGGTAAGTGAAAGGTCTTTGGAAGTGCCCTCCCCAGAATTCTCAGGACCCTCCCCTGAATCTGTCCAGGTACCCCCTCCTCTACCTCCTGATCCTGAGTTTTAACATTCTGATTCTGGTCACTTTCAAGGAGAAAGTTAAGAAGGAGATCCTTTGTAGGGTTCTTACCTATCCCTAAAATTATTTCTGTACAGAGACCCCTCAAACGTTTAAAGTTAAGACACTCATAATTTGTTTTCATAACTTGGGGAGTAGCCTTTATCATAGAAATTGTGAAAAAAAGAGGTTCTGGGTAAGAGAAGAAGTTTTGAGCATTCAAGAACAGAGAGAAAAAACTTCTTGACATTTTTTTGAAACTTTTTAGAATGTTTTTAGAGCGAAAGTAAGACTGTTAAGTTTACTTATATATATTTCTAAGTATTAGGGACATGATTTTCTTGTGAAAGGCACCAATGACAAAGTGGTAAAGCAGTTACAAATACTCATCCCACCGCTGCACCACCAATGTAGGAGGCTGGCCTGGTTTGTAGTGGGTACCAATGGTACATACACCTTATACCAGGTCCAGTTACCTTATTAGAAGATTGTAGTAGTGTTCTAGCAGCTGAACTAGGAGACATGCAAATCTCATGCAATACCACTTATATCATATAGGTACTATATCATAAGAAAGACAATACTCATAGTTGCTCAAAATAAAGGTACTTTATTTTAGTGACAATGTGCCAAAAATATCTCAGAGGATATACTCACCTACGAGGTAAGTAACATACACAAAATATACACAATTAACCAAATCAGGTAAGTAAAACAGTCAGAAAGTAGTACAAACACTGTAAAACACAATAGGATGCAATAGGCCTAGGGGCAACACAAACCATATACTAAGTAAGTGGAATGCGAACCACGAATGCACCTAGGTGAGTGTTGTGTGTAGAGGGTCACTGGGAGTGTGAGAAAACACCAAGGGTGTAAAGGAGACCCCACCCCAGGACCTAGGAAAGCAGAAGTAAAGTACTACTATTTCCCCCAAAACACACTAAAGTCGTGATAAAGGATTTTGCAAGGACTACAACAGACTGCAAAGCACTGAAGATGGATTCCTGGACCTGAAGGCCTTTAAAGGAAGGGGACCAAGTCCAAGAGTCGCTAAAGTGTCCAGGTGGGGCAGGAGCCCACTAAACCCCAGATGAAGGTGCAAAATGACTGCCTCCGGTTGGAAGAAGATGCTGGTTTTGCACCAACGAAAGGAGGTAGGAGGTTCTGCTTTGTGCAGAAGATGTCACATGGTGTGCTGGAGGAAGCAGAGTTGTTTCCTTGGCAAAATACTGCAAACAAGCCTTACTACCTGCAAGAGTAGCGGTTGAAGAAAAAGGGTGCTGCCAGGGCCCAGGAAGTACCAGGATGTCACCACTCAGGTGAGGAGAGAGCCCACTGAAAGTAGGGAAGCACCCGCAGGAGTCCTTGAACACGGGTTCAAGAAGACTGAACATGGCGGTCACCTCAACACTGCAAAGAGAGGTCCCACGACACCGGAGGACAACTCAGGGAGCTGAGCATCGCAGGATGGAGTGCTGGGGACCTAGGTTCAGCTGTGCATGCAGGATTTCTTGGAAATGTGTACAGAAGCCCTTGTAGATGAAGAGCACACAGTGCTCAGGATTACTGTTTGGGGAGGGGAGGCAAGGACTTACCTCCTCCAAATTCAGACAGTTGGACCACTGGACAGTCTGGGTCACTTGGGTCCACCACCTGTGTTCCAGGGGCCATGCTCGTCAGGATGAGAGGGGACCCAGAGTACCGGTGAGGCTGTAGTTTATTGCCTGCTGAAGCAGGGGGAAGATTCTGTCGATTTCTTCATGGCTTCCAGTGCAGGGTGAAGGCAGGCAGCAACCAGAGCATGCACCACCAGGAAACAGTTGAGAAAGCCTGCAGGATTAGGTGCTACAACGTCGCTGGTATTCTTCTGGCTACTATGTTGCAGTTTTGCAGGTGTCCTGGAGCAGTCAGCGGTCAATCCTTGGCAGAAGTCAAAGAGAGAAGTGTAGAGGAGTCCTGCTGGATTCATGCAAGTCATAATCTGAAGAGAAGCCCACAGGAGAGACCCTAAATAGCCCTGAGAGGAGGATTGGCTACCTAGCCAGGTATGCACCTATCAGGAGGGGTCTCTGATGTCACCTGTTGGCACTGGCCACTCAGAGGCCTCCAGAGTGTCCCCACACCTCTGAAAACAAGATGGCAGAGGTCTGAGACACACTGGAGTAGCTCTGGGCACCACCCTCTGGGGTGGTGATGGACAGGGGAGTGGTCACTCCTGTTTCCTTTGTCCAGTTTCGCACCAGCACAGGGACTGGGGTTCCCTGAACTGGTGTAGACTGGCTTATGCAAGGAGGGCACCATCTGTGCCCTTCAAAGCATCCTAGATGCTGGGGGAGGCTACCCATCCCCAGCCTGTAATATCTATTTCCAAAGGGAGAGGGTGTAACACCCTGCTCTCAGAGGAAATGCTTTGTTCTGCCTTCCTGGTACTGGGCTGCCCAGACACCAGGAGGGCAGAACCCTGTCTGTGAGGTGGCAGCAGCTGTAGCTGCAGTGCAAGCCTCGGAGAGCTGGATTGTCAGTACTGGGGGTCCATAGTGGAGCCCCCAGTATGGATGGAATTGGCTCCCCAATACCAGATTTGGAATGGGGGGACCATTCCATGATCTTAGACATGTTACATAGCCATATTCGGAGTTACCATTGTGAAGCTATATATAGGTATTGACCTATATGTAGTGCACTCATGTAATGGCATCCCCGCAGTCACAAAGTCCCGGGGAAATGGCCCTGATCAATGTGGGGGCACCTTTACTAGTGCAAGGGTGCCCTCACGCTTAGTAACTTTGCATCTAATCTTCAGCAAGTGAAGGTTAGACATGTAGGTGACTAATAAGTTACTTAAGTGCAGTGAAAATGGCTGTGAAATATCATGTGCGTTATTTCACGCAGGCTGAAATGGCAGTCTTGTGTAAGGGTTTGTCTGAGCTCCCTATGGGTGGCAAAAGAAATGCTGCAGCCCATATGGATCTCCTGGAACCCCAATGCCCTGGGTACTTAGGTACCATATACTAGGGGCTCATAAGGGGTGTCCAGTATGCCAATTGGAGTTGGTAAATGTAGTCACTAGCCTATAGTGACAAATTTAAAGGCACAGAGAGCATGAGCACTAAGGTTCTGATTAGCAGAGCCTCAGTGACACAGTTGGGCAGTACACAGACATACACATTTAGGCCACAAACTATGAGCACTGGGGTCCTGGCTAGCAGGCTTCCAGTGAGACAGTCAAAACCATACTGACATACATGTAAAATGGGGGTAACATGCCAAGAAAGATTGTACTTTCCTACAATAGTCAAAGAGTGTTTATGCTTCCTGACTGCACTGCTGTAATCGAGAACAAGCAGTGATTGTTCATTGAGGTGTAACAGAGGCTCTGACAGCTAGATTTGAAATAATTGCTCATCTTCCTAGCAAAGCTGAAAGTCCTGTGAGTGACCAGTTGATGATTTTCTTGAAGCCCTGGGAGGCTTGGGTATTGGCAACTAAGTGAACTCGGAGCAATGGTAAACAGCTGAATGGCGTCATGTATCAAGGTGGAAAACAAAGAGGAAGCAAGTGGATGGGAGCCCAAAAGCCGTCACTCTCACCAGAGCAGATTGCAGCTGCCAAAGAGAATTCACTGATTATGGAAAGTCAGCTTGATATGAAAGGATCACCCATCGGAAACCCTAAAGACACATCTGGATCAGCATCATTTTATATCCAGAATGTGGTTGGTATTGATCATGTCTGTGTTAAAATAGAGCAGCTTACCATAATTTAATGTTGCATGATAGTGTTGCACCTAACGCAAACCCAGGTATGTTAGCCACAAAAGGTGAATAGTTCCTGTCAAGTGGTAGTAATAAGAGTGGGAGCAAAGATGGAGGCTTAACAAACAGGTCTAATGAGTACCATTATTGAAAGCCTGGAGGTAGTGGACTGATTGAGGCATTATTGCACACCATGTCAAAAACAACCATCCTTACCTGGTTCTTTGACTAGGAGGTGCAGGTTATTCCTTTTTTCCTATTGTTTTTGGTTGTAGCTGGACCCTGTGGGTGGACATTTGTTGCAAAAGTTGTGTGCTTAGTTGTGTTCACGACAAGACGGTACGGACATAATGAGAATAATGGACCATTGATTGGAAACTAAGCACTGATGCCCCTGTGAGCGTTGGGGAGAGGGGTACAGGAAGAGAAGGTGGAAGTCCTGACCTCATTGTTATAATAATTATTGTTTTGATTCCACACTTTAAGCCCTTCAGTGCGTATCCCCCTATCTATAGTGTACTGATGTGGAAAATTACAGTGTTGGGAGCACCAACTAAGGAATTCACCGCTTATGGTTATATTAAACAATTGGGTATCAACATTCCTTTCCTGCAGGAAACTCGCAAGAGGGATATGTTGGAAAAACTGACATGGAGAGGAAAACTAGAAGGGCACTGTGAAGTCCTCCTTCTTCACTTATCTGCATGACCCTGCTAACGCGTCCCTTTATGATAATTTATTACACATCAGGACTCGTTTTAGGCCAATGAATCTTTTGACCCGGTTGAGAGACACCTTAGGACGAGATAGCTAATCTATATGTCAATCAATACATCAATAATGTCATCAATATTTATCACGACAATACATTTCACTTTAGTCAAAGTCATTAATAAATTCAAGATTCTACCATGACCTTGCAGCCATGAATAACCACACCAGTTTAGTAGAATTTTATACTTTTTATTCCCTATTAATTACAATGTAAGAGCTGATGCGTTAATCCCAACACCACGAAACATAATAGCATAGTCACGATATGGCAACTTTGATAAGATTTCACTAAAGCGAGAATCAAAAACATCAGAACATAACACGGCGTGAACATAGATCAATTTAGCTGAGTGTCAATAACGCGTCAGTGCAACAAAGCATAAATTTGGTTGTTTGTCTATTTGCGTCAGTTTAATGAACACCTGTCTTAACCACTCATCAGCATTAACATGTTGGGCTTCATGCAAAAAAATTTAGAACACCAATTTGGAAAACATCTAACTATGGTCTCTGTCAAAAGTAAGCAGTTGCTACCTAGAAAGGAAAAGCAAACAGACAAATCACAATTGCATTGTCATAATTACCCTCCAAAGTTTAGGTCAGCGCACAGGTTCAGTCTTCGTCTTCAGGACATCAGTCAGTTCGCCATCAGTCAGAACTCAGCTCCGGGGCAAAAGGGCACTTCCCTCATAAGGAGGTAAAGTGTAAAATGGACAATCTAAGGGTGAAGATGGTTTAAAGTAAACCAACAAGTCACCAAACAGAGTGACAGAGTTTCTGGATAAAATCAATAGCATTCCCTAACCCACCACCTAAATGGCTCCCTGTGTCATGGGTTTTTATCCCTTTTTCGTTGTACATTCCCCCAAAATTCTATTGGACATTTGTTATACCCCACTATCTTTAACCTAGCAGAAAACACATCAGGTCACCTAACTTTCACCCCATATTATTTTACAGACATTTTATTGGTCTCCATAATTGACCTCTTCAGAGGTGGCACGTCCGGTATGATTTCATCTTTCTGTAATTTTTTGCACATCTTTTGGTCAGTAGCTTCATTGTCTTCACAGGTTTGAATGACCTTGTACATTACATTAATCTACACTGTTTCATTTTGTTTTAACATTATTCTGCAAACAAGGAAAAGTTTTGGGAACGGATCTAGCATGGTTACATTTGTCTTCTAGTTGGAAAGAAAAAACATACAGGCTCATGTCCTTTTGTGAGTCAGCACACTGCAAGATAGAAAAATACATTTAATATGAGAGCCAAGCAGCTAAGCTCCGGCTCATGCTAATTTAAGGCCTATGAGGATTTCAGCACAGATTCAATAACGCAATCATTAGTATAAACTAATTTAAACATAATATAAAATTTTAGTCATCATTATTAGTCTACATATACATTGGAGGCCACTCCCCGTGGTCACATTTCAGGTGCACATTTAAGCAAAATTACTATTACAGTTTCTAGGCGGCATTATCACACATTAATTCATAAACATTTCATGTTAATATAGATTATATAAGCTACGCTCTCTCAACCCGATGGTTCAAATTGAGCTTTCTACAGTAAGCACGTTCGAGGCTGCAGAGTGCACAGGTTGTACAAATGGTGCCCAGCCTTACCAGATAATGCACTAATTAGAAGTTGAAGGATACATGAGGTATGATGTACCTAGATGTAAAGGCAGATCCCTACTATTTACATATCCGCATGCTGCATACACAAATTACTATATTTCTATGCGATTGTCAGATGCAGACTTTAGTGTTAGCTTCAGACATTTTAGATAAAACACTAACAGACCACTACACCGTTAAACTAGAGCTTGACGGGGTGTATATTATGCTAGAATACAAAAGTGATGCTTGCAGCCTGCGGCCCTCTTCTTAAATGCACCCTATAGAGACTCTCTTCACGCAGCAGTTTTTGTTTAGAATTAGGGTTCGGCAAGTGAATGTCTGGAAAGTTTGTATGGTATCTACGAGGAGATTGTGTCTGGATATCCCATATGGGGTCAGGAAAGTGTTAGAGAGATTGTCGCCACAGAGCATTATTTGAGTGTACTGGAAACTGAGGCTATGATGAATGAGTCTAAGCACCCATAGTTGACTCCCACTAGAACACGCAACAGGGAATTGCATGATTGGTTAGGGCTCCTTCGCTACAAACACTATTTAGCCAAGAGGCACAGCGAAGGGGACAAAGCTGGCAGGATTGATTACATCAGAGAGTGTCCCCACATTGATTACTGCAATAAGAACCCATAACAACGCCATGGTGAATAGCCAATTAGAAATTATTGAAGCCTTGTCCGTATACTACTACAGACTATAAGAGTGACACAATACACTTTCCACCGAAAGCCAAAAAGTTTATGTTTGTAATGCAAGCCTGAGAAAATTATTCCTGATGAGTGGACCCAGTTAGACACGTTTTGGGGGTCGAGAAAAATAAATCCTGCGCTGTAAGGCCTAGCAGCTGGGAAGATGTTCGGCAGTGATGGGTGTTACGCTACATGTAAGGACATATTAACGCACACTGTTTAAGGAGTTTCTGGACTCCTGAGACGGGGGTGTGCTGCCAACCTTCTATGATTGAGGCAATAATAATCACCCTGTTGAAGCTTGTGCTGGTCACTCTTGCAATGGATTCTTATCGCCTGTTATCCATGTTAAAGATAGATTTCAAAATATTAGCCAAAGTGTCAGCAATCAGACTTTCTGTGCTCCTGCTGAGACTCTTTTATACCGATCAATCAGGCTTCACCATCAGGAA
The DNA here is from genome assembly GCF_031143425.1 of Pleurodeles waltl. NCBI lineage: Eukaryota > Metazoa > Chordata > Amphibia > Caudata > Salamandridae > Pleurodeles > Pleurodeles waltl. The sequence continues at coordinate 304,536,287 of NC_090450.1, read as the reverse complement.
AAATACCCCGCCCCCTCCAAAATCAGGAGGCTTTTTCATTTAGAGGGCAGTCCGTCTTTGGCTGGGGTTGGTTCAGGGGTGGTGGCAGTTGATAGGAGAAAGCATTTGATATTTTGAAGTTGAACTTCCTGCAGTTGCTGTACAAGCAGATGGGATTCTGGGTGGAATTTAGTGAGTGAGTACAACTGGTTCACAACCGACCAACAGTAAGGATAGGTAAAGGCAGGGTTATGTCTGAGGTGTGGCAAGTGCCGAAGTGGGCAAGGAAGGAATGTCTCCTATTGCCACTGCTATTTGCACTGGTCATGGAACATACAGTGACTGCTCAGGCAGGAGGAGGAGGACAAAGGAGTGTTATTGCACAGCCATACACATTTGCAATTGATATATGCGGAAGACCTGTTAATATATTTGAGGAATTTGGTTGATGATTTCCAAGTGATCATTTGACATCTATAAGGATTTGGGTTAGACTCTGGTTTGCAGCTGAATATTCATCAATCCTGTTATTTTCACTGAAATATATAGATTTAGTAGGGGATGAAGATTTTCCTGACCTCCCATTGCAGTGATGTCCGAGGTCTTTCTGGTATCAGGGAATTTAAGTCTTTAACGCAACGTGATATATTAGGTGGTAACCTACGCAAAATGTTTTTTGATATGAGAGAACCTGTATGGTTCGGGGCCAAGCTACTTCTCTAACGAAAATGGTGATTCTGCCTCACCTTTTATTTTTCTTCACCACAGTACCATTGGTGATACCCTCTAGATACTTTAAAGACATATGCAGGATGTTTTCAGACCTGGTCTGTGGAGGTGGCAAGAATCCATAGCGTTGCATAAAGACTTCAGCTGCCAATGACGGGGCGCTGGAAGTTCCTGATTATAAAACTATTATTTTGTGGCCCAACTGCAGAGGGTGGCAGGATGGATAAGTAACCCATGGTTCGAATAGATTAACAATATGGGAAACTCAATGAGTGGAAAAAGTTTAAGATCAGAAGTGCTGAATTTCTTAGGATGTTATATGTGGCTCAAATTCCTGGAAGTGGTGCCTGTTTTATACTTAGACAAAAGAAGCCTTTGCACCTCAGAACCTGTTATGTATACTCCTTGAATGAAATAAACTGGGGGGTTTCTATAGAAGTGCATGCTGAGACGAAGCTGGTATATCTGCTAGGAGGAATATATATATTAATCAAAGAATCATTACAATTGAAGATCCGAGGCACAAAATGCAAATACCTATGGATCAATTCTTGGCATTTGGATCTTTGGTAAGACATATAAAATCTACTTGTCATTAGGTAAATGTGAGCATTCGCCATAGCTCGTCACAGAGCATGCTGTCACAAAGCGGTGCAAGGAAAGCTATTCCAGTTTTATAATGCAGTTTAATAGCATAGTCCAAGACAAATATCTCCTTATTAAAGGTCTGGTGGGAAAGAGATGCGTAAAGATGTGTTACCCTGAAGGAGGAGGTCTAAACCTTGAATACCTATTGAAGATTTCTGAAAATTCCTGATTAAAGGTTATTTAGTTTAAAATACTGCATGGAACATATTTGATCTCAAGAGAGAACTACTATAATGGGCAGAGGCAGAAGGTGATAAGCTAAGGGGGGGGTAAACTGACCAGATGAGATGAGATGGTCATCTCCCTGAAAGCTAAACCGGACAATGGGCCACCATGATAGGGATGGTGCACAAAAAGAAGAAGCAATGGAGGTAACCTGGGAGGAGGGTACCGAACTGTGTCCTTTATTCAAGAGGTTGTATGGGTAGACAGTGCAAAAAGTCTTCATCTGGATGAGCCTTTCTGTCATTGTTCCTATGCTAGTAGAAAGGGTGCTGTTATAGGACTAGTCGGATGTTTGTGTAGTTCAATTACACTTTGAAAAGAAAAGGGAGTGCAAGCTGAGTGTCTGAAAGACAAACTTTCAATTAAAATGGCATACATACCTCTGCAGTATTATAGCACGGCTTCACGCTTGCTAAGCTTCACTAAAGTTGTGGGCTGAACTCTGAAAGAGGTAACAAGGAGTGTTTGACATGGATATCACAGTGCACAACAGGTAAAGAAAAAAAATAACATCGAAAGAAAATAAAATAATACTGCATCAATTTGTTATTCTTGCTAAATGCCGGTAGCGATCAAAAGTAAAAGTCTGACAAGGGAGAACACTGTTAACTCCATAGCAGGATGTTTAATCTAGACAGCCATTAAAGTAATTAGCGAAAAAAAGAGCAGGTGTGGTTGGACAAGGATTTGGGGCTCCTTTGGTAGATCTGGTAGTCAAAGGTATGTTTAAACCTGGTTATTTTCTGAAGAACATGTGTTATTGTGGGGCCCAGAATTGAGGTAACCCAGGGAAAAGGACTCAGTCTTGCACAGTTTTGGCAGACATTCCCTGAGTAGTAGACTGTGTTATGTGCATCCAGTGAATATGCACAATGGAGACTCGATTTCGGTGTCTCGTGTCATCTTCACATCTTGTTGCCATATTGGACCGTTCAGAGACCTTTTTTCTGTTCCGGTTTGGTGGAAAGCTTTAGGTGAACAAGCAAGTGGCCAACACCTTTAAGTGGGACGGACAGTATTTTGACTGAGAACCAGACTTTGGTTTGATTGAACAATACATTTTCACAGCGTTGTTCAGTGTAGGCTTATGCTCCTTAATATTTTTTGTAATAAAACATTTCCGACACTGACACATGTTTATAATACTTTAGGTAATGTAAAATCATATCCAAAGCTCACTGTTGGCAAAAAGGTGCCCGGGCACTAATATTAAAGGCTGCCTACTGAGGTAAACCACGAAAAGAACTGACTAGAAAACAGCAGATTCTTAAGGACTTTAAAAAAGGCAGCAGATTGAGGAGGCCCAGAAGAAGAGATTCTGAGTCCTATCTGTAGTGAGCCACCCTGCCACTACCATACATTGTATACTACATACACCCGGAGGCCAGACTTGGCCCAAGGGGATGAATAAAGGTGCCCCTGTCAATTAAGGTAGAGCACATAGCCAGTAGTTGCCCTGTTTGTCGGGTCCCGATATTGCATTGCAAGAAGGCCTTGTCAGTCCTGTGATACACCCTCTCCCTTAGCCTTAACATTGGTGACGAGGTGGGCCCCACTATGTCCAATCACTTACTGGGCTGTCTATGTGGAAGGGCTGGGTCCGTGTGACCATGGAGTGAAGCAGAGAGCCAAGAGCAGCATTGTAGCACAAGGAGAGATGAGAGTGGGCGGTGTGGCCTAGGGGAGCGGGAAGGCACTGGTGGGCACACAAGAGCTGCCGAAGCCTGTGATGAGAGAGCAGAGGTGAACGTTGCCCCACTGAGGAGGTGGATCAGTGCAGTGCGTGTTGATGCTGAGCAAGTGCACATGTGTGTTCCAGGTCAGAGGCTCTGGGGGAATGAATCACTGGCACAGGAACACATGGTGTGTCATTGGCAGTTCGAGACGAGGGGAGCTGAGAAGTCAGTGAGTGCAACCCCCAGCTACAACTGCTTTGCACTGGAAAACATGAGACAGTGCAACTAACACTGAAAAGCATAGAGACATATGTGAGGTGAGGAGAGGTGTTGTTGAGCATTCATCCCAGGAGACTGAGAGGAGATAAAGGGTAGAGTGGAGTGGTGACTGGCCTTCAAGGACACACAAAGGGGACTACACAACATCAGAGTGTAGGAGCGCAGAGCGAAGCAGGAGGCATATAAAGCAGTCAGGAGTACCTGAAGGACTGAAGGAGCAAAACGGATACTGGGAGAAATTTAATCACCCTGTCAAGAGGCAGGAGTCCCAGTGACACAGCAAGGTGCACATTGCTCAGTCATGGCATTGCCGCCATTCAGCCAATTGGTGAATCCTGCAATGGCTGAGCTGAGATGGTGCAAATGGATTGGAAGTTTACAGCATTATTTTCATGCCATCTGGGATATAGAAGGCGCGGTCAATCGATCAATGATGCTGCACATGTCATCTCCATGCACCAATAGAAGAGAACTCCAGAATCAAAGGGTTTGTCAAGATGGTTGTAGAGTTGACGTGTCTGAGGGCATTGTGGTTGGAAGAAATTGTGGAGGAACCCAAGATTGGTGGTTGTCTTCAGAGGGTAAAGGAAGGCCTACAATGGCATTACTGGAAAAACTTTCTGGATAGCATTCAGGGATTAACTGATGAAGAACGTGAGGTCTGTACATTGCTGAGCAGTGTCCTGAGAAAGTGAGCAAAAGTGTACTGAGAGGTCATCAGATTGTCACACCTCACAGCCTGTAGGGAAGAACTGTAAAACTCACCCATCAAGGGCACCATGGCATCACCAAGATGAAGGTCTGCATCAGGACTAAATTATGGTTCCTAGGCATGGACCAAATGGTGGAAGAAAAGGTGAAGAACTGTAGCTCATGTATTCTTATGAGTAGAAACCATTAGTTGCCCTGATGATAGCTGAAAAAGCTAGTACCACTCTCTGATCTTCCATCAGCATGGACTTCTGAAGCTTTCTGGAACAAATGTTCACTTTAGTGATTATGGACAGCCACACAAAGTTTCTGGAGGTGGAAATTATGAGATCATCGCCTTTTGAATGTGTCAAGCCAGTTCTCAACCTGGTCTTTGTGTTTCTTGTGGTACCGGAAGAAGTCAAAACGGACAATGGGCCTCCCTTCTGAGGTCAAGAGTTCAAGGAGTATCTATATGGCCTCAACATCCGGCATAGAAGGATTACCCCACAGTGTCCCCAGACGAATGGAGAAGTGAAGAGGTTCATGAGAACGCTCAATAGGGCTCTCCAAATTGGGGATGAGTAAGGTGAAAATCTGGTGAGGTGTTTACAACAATTCTTAGGAGCATATCACCAAACTCCTATTAGCACGACTGGATGTGCATCAACTGACCTCTTGATGAGACGGAAAGCGAGAGACATTCTGCCTGTGAGTCTTCAGTGGGAACTTGCAGTGACTGATATATATCGATCTCCCAGGAAAAGAGGAGAGAGAATAATAAGAGGGTGATTTACCAAAGGAGGGCTGTAGAACCTCAAATTCATGTGGGAGACCAAGTCATAATTTGTGATCGTCATCCTGGGTGAAAATGTCTCAATCCTTTCGAGACGGAAGCCCTGGAGGTGGTAAAGGTGAAAGGTACAATGATAACTGTGAAGAGAGGAACCACCCAAATGTCCAGAAATGTTTTGCGGTTCAAGAAAATCCCTGATGTTAGAACTGGAGTTGCAGAAGAAGAGGGAGATGATTATCTGGATGCTGGGAGACTACCAAGGAATGAGGAGGAAGGAGTCCTGACAGAATCTGTCAGAGATGAGCCCTGCTCAGCACATCAAACGCTCTCTCAAGGGGGGTATCAGATGGCAGTTCCCCGAGAAGTCAGGCAGGGCGATCCCTACCAGTTGGGAACCAATCCCAGGCCGAGTCAGAGACTGAAAGACTTTGGTGGTCATTATGATATTGGCTGTAACCTGACCGCCATGAGCGCAGTGGCAGTTGGTCCTCTGCCAGGCTGGTAGTGAAGACCACCACACTATGGCCGTGGAGGTTAACTGACCCGAACATCGCCACAACAACGCAAGTACCGCAAGTGCGGTCTGAGCATTACCAACAGCGGTTGCCATCCTCAGGCCGGGTGAAGGCATTTACCTACCCACCATATTACGAGTCAGCAGGCTGCCACGGTTTCCGGGGTGGACCGACTGCCATGAAAAGCCTGGCGAAAATGACCAGTGTATAAGATGACCAGTGACACAGACAAGTCTTTGGCCAACATAAAACTAGAACTGGAAGTCTTCCCAATGTTCTACCAACCAATCCAAGTACAGGAACAGCGCAACGATGAAGAGGACAACCGTGAGTACAGCTGTCTGGCACACAAGGGAGGGAAGGGAAGAGTTACACATCCACATGCAACCACACACCCGCCAAGGTTTGCCATTCACATATACACACGTACACAAGCACCCGTCCTGATACACACACACAGCCACAAACACAAAAGCACACAGAAATCACAGACAGGCAGCATCAAAACGCACACACCACTCCCAACACACACAGCACACACATGGCATACACATGGATCCAAAACGGCTCCAAATATACAGAAATTACATTAACACACTAAATTAAAGCCTGGACAAATCATTGTAATCAACACCAATGTCATCAGTTGAGCAGATGTATTCATTGCAAATCAGAAACTGTAAAACTATATACAAGAATGGTCAATTGGCCAGTCAAACTTGTGCTAAATGCACACATGGGCATGATCTCGGCCCAACTTGACTCATGACGGCCTCATGGCCTCCACTGGGCAGGGACATCAATGGGGCAGCAGGCACCTCAGGTGTAAAGGAGTGGGGGTGGTGGTAGGGGTTTATATTTTGAAGAGGTCCTTGTGCTTTGGTTTGGGAGGAGGTAGGGATTTGGCCTAAGCCTTGGATGGAAGGGTAATGATCTTAGAGCAGAGGGGCGAAGTGGCTACAGTCATTGCCTTAGATGGAGGCTTCTTGGCTGGTGGAGGGACATGGGAAACACTAGAGGGGCCATGGGAGGACTGGAAGCTGGAGCGACTGGGCTGGGGGAGGGGAACGTGATGCTTAGGGATAACACTGGGTTGGGTTGGAGGAGGGAACAGGTCAAGGTGGACAAGGAAAAGTTTCTTAGGAATAGTGGGGACGATTGTGGGAACAGGATTGGGAGTGGAAGTAGTGGGAGTAGTTCTGGGAGGAGGGGGAAGAAAGGCTGGTAGAAGGCAAGCAAATTATGTGTATGTATGTTGAGGTAATGTCTGCAAGTGAGGTCAGTTTGCTGCATGTGGGTGTGATGGTGGTCAGTGCAGATGTAATGCATGAGGTGCATTTCTGTGTGTCTGCTTTGGTGGTAACTGTTGGCAAGGCTGAACCTGTGGTGGGATCTGGGAGTGTGGATGCAGTTCTGGCAGGTGTGAGTAGTGATGTGACGGTGACGGAAGAAGTAGTGGGGGAGACAGTGGAGGCAGTGGCTGTTGTTGTGTTTGCTGGTGTGTGTTTGGTGTGCACATGCTTGTGATGTGACCTGTGGTGCTTGTGTTTGTCTTTGTGTGTCTTGTCTGTTGTCTGAGGTACAGGTAGGTCTGATGGTGTGCTTGGGATTAGTTGGGGGAGAGGGCTCTGGGAATGGGCACAGGTAGGTGGAGGGAGGACAGAAGAAGTATGGACACTGGCTGCCATCAAAGAGGAGGCCAGAGCCTGAAACAATCTCTGTGGCCAGCCAACGAATTGTGTATGCATTCCAGGTAGGTACTGCTTTGCTGCATCTGGGATGCCAGCCCCTGGATGGCATTCAGCATGGTTGACTGCCCAACAGAGATGAATCTCAGGAGGTCAATAGCCTCCTTATTGAGGGCATCAGGGCTGACTAGGGCAGAGGTGCCTGCGGTGAAGGAGATGCCCATCTTCTTAGGTGAGCAGGCACGGGCAACAAGGGTGGAGCTACTGGGAGGGAGGTGCTGGTAATGGGGGTGGCAGACAATGTAGTTGCTGGGGTAGTGCCAGAGAGGTCCGCTACCACCAGGGAGCTTCCATCGAAGGAGGAATCAGAGTCATATGTAGCAGTTCCTGTCTCCCCCGTGGTGCTTCTTTACGCCCTCTAACCCACTGGTCCCCTCGGTGTCGGTGGACTCTGACTCCTGGGTCCCATGGGCTGCAGCCTCCTCACTCACCGGTGCCCTTACTCCTTCACCTGATGATGTTAATGCACACAACGACAGAGGAAGACAAGGAGGGAGGGTCGGGGAGAAAGAAAGGGAGCATAGGGTCAATAACCTCACTTATACCACATATGAGTCACACTTTACTACAATACACAAGCAGTATACAGCATGCTGTGCCAAACACCGGACCAAAGGAATGGCTACTGAAAACAAGATACCTTGCTATTTGAAGCCCCTACAATCCTCCATCGATAACACTACACTGATACAGCAGCAGACTGTGACTACTCAACATACCATGTTTGTGAGTCAACTGAGGGACAGCTACACTTAGCCCATGAAGTGTGTTCCCAAACTGCATTTGTCTGGACATACCACATAGCTAGTTCAAAGAGCAGTACATGAGAGTCACCAATTTTCACATTAATCCCAGGATGTACCCCTCAACATATGTAGCCATGTCTGTTACTTACAACTACCTATCAGACAGACCAATTAGCATTACAATGAGGACCTCAGCCACAAACACAACCTGAGGTTACTTGGGCATCTACTAGCTATTTGCTAACCAAACAATCACTATGCAACTCAATACCAACATGAAGAACACTGTGAGTACTCACCCCTTGTGGCTGCTGGGCAGCCTTCGAGTGCCCATCCAATTCTGGGTAACCCACCGCCAATATGCAGGCCATTAGGGGGTCAGGGTCCGACGGGCACCCCGCCCTCATTGGGAGGACGTCCCCAGCTGGGCCTCTGCGGTCTTCTGGGCCCAGCGTCTCAGGACCTCCGACCGCTTTCTGCAGTGGGTGCTCCACCAGCTGTGGACCCCCAGGTTCCCCACTTCCCCTTTTTTTGCTGGGCGCTGACCTGCATGGGAGACACGGAGATAAGGTCACATTTTATGTAGACTCCTAAACCAGTTACAGCATAGGACAACATATTGTATACATATTATAGTCATGCTACACAGTACATGTACTCATGTGCACATTAAGGTTCCACAACACAACACTCTCAAAAGGACATACTGCATGCACACACATGCAACTACACGTAACCATGTCACATTTACTATGCAGAAAAGCTGCTTACCTGCTTATCTGGAGCCCCATACAACTGTCCATACAGGGGTAAGACCCCATCCACAAGCTTCCCAAGTTCTTCCGATGTGAAGGCTGGGGCCCTATCCCCTGTAGAACGTGCCATTGTGGTTTCCAGATACAGGACACAGAAGCACACACAGTGGAGGTCTTGATAGCTGGACAGTAAGGAGTCAAGTGAATTGGCATCTAGAAAATGGCAGTGACGGCCGCGGCGGTGTTCACCGTCACTGCCGGCGGTGATCTTCATTGGCCCCTGTCCCCAATAGACATCAATGTTATCCAATGAGGAGTTGCACGGCAGTTCTGAACACCCACCATCATGACAAATAACGCTGACGGAGTGAGGTCATTTACATCTGTCCTCTGCATGCAGGACAGGCGGCTTCCATTTTACACTGTGATTTATCATTGTACCCAATAAAATGTGCATTATAGCGCAATCTGGTGCACTACATTCCAGACCTAACACTTTGTGTAGTTACTCATATGAAATGATAATGCCTTACACAATTCGCATCATTATCGATGCTCTTCTCAAAACTGCCTGCCTTAGGGAAAAGTGGTGTACTATTTGGTTTTGTTACTCATATCTTCACATGACTCCATTCATTGTACATTTGTAATGTAGAAATGTAATATAACGAAAGGGGGTTGTATGTTATGGCCGTGAGTATGTAGGAGCAACCAGTGTAGAGATGGCAAATAGGTTGCCTGTGAGGTTGCTATTCCAGCATTGATTGATTACATGGGTGCTCAATATGTATTAATTTTGTTCCACTTGTATTGTGTGCTATGTGTAGATACCGACCAATGCAGAGGGGGAGGATTGCACCTGTGTACCGGCCCCTAATTGAACGGGCTACAATGGCAGAACGACATGTACTGCTCACCTATCTTCTGAATATTGTGACAATCACACTTTGGGCCTCATTATGACCCTGGCGGTAGAGAACCGCCAGGGCCAACGGGGGCGGGAGCACCGCCGACAGGCCGGCGGTGCTCCCTTGGGCATTCTGACCGCGGCGCTTTGGCCGCGGTCAGAAAGGGAAAACCGGCGGTCTCCCGCCGGTTTTCCACTGCCCCTAAGAATCCTCCAAGGCGGCGCAGCTCGCTGCGCCGCCGAGGGGATTCTGACAATCCTTACCGCCATCCTGTTCCTGGCGGCTCGCCCGCCAGGAACAGGATGGCGGTAAGGATTGTCGTGGGGCCCCTGGGGGCCCCTGCAGTGCCCATGCCAATGGCATGGGCACTGCAGGGGCCCCCGTAAGAGGGCCCCGCTAGTATTTCACTGTCTGCGTAGCAGACAGTGAAATACGCGACGGGTGCAGTAGCACCCGTCGCACCTTCCCACTCCGCCGGCTCGATTACGAGCCGGCATCCTCGTGGGAAGGGAGTTTTTCCCTGGGCTGGCGGGTGGTCTTTTGGAGACCGCCCGCCAGCCCAGGGAAAAACTCATAATACCCTCCGCGGTCTTTTGACCGCGGAGCGGTATTATGGAGGGCTGAATTCTGGCGGGCGGCCTCCGCCGCCCGCCAGAATCAGAATGAGGGCCTTTGTGCTAAATTGGAGCTAGATCTCATGCCAGACAGCTAATCGTCATCCAAATGCTATTCCTCCTACTGTACAGGTGCTTTCAGTGCTCCACCTTTTGGCCACTGGCTCATTTCAGGTGACACTGGCCCCGGCAGCAGATAGGTCTCAACCAAGGTTCAGTTTAGTGTTGAAGGATGTTCTATCTGCCTTGCTAAATCACATTGATAGTTACATCAAATTCCCACATGGTGCAGATTTGGCCACAGTTAAGGCAGATTTTTATGCAATGGGACACATTCCACATGTGATTGTGTCCATTTGGTGCCTCCCAGGATAAATGAGCAGCTATTCAGAAACAGAAAAAGTTATTCCATTAATGTGCAGATAGTGTGCCTCGCTGATCAGTATATCTCACAAGTGACTACCAAGTTCACTGGATCTATGCATGATGCATACATTATGAGGAATAGCATTGGCCCAAACCTGATGACACAACTGCAGACAGAGCGGGGCTGGTTCAGAGGTGGGTATTAAGTTTGTATTAACTGTTTGTCACAGCATCTATCCTTTCCCTTCTTCTCTCTATAATTGTACATATGTTATGTGTCATTCCACTATTCCCACGTGACTCAGGTTACCCTAACCTATCCTGGCTGTAGACACCCATGAGGAATCCAAGGACCGAGGCTGACAATCGCTACAATGAGGCAAATGGAAGGACCAGAAGAGAGATAGAAAGGACCTTTGGCCTTTTGAAAACAAGATTTAGGTGTCTTCACATGTCGTGTGGATCCCTGCTCTACTCCCTTGATAGGGTCTGCCAGATAGTCATGGCCTGCTGTATGCTACATAATTTGGCACTCAGAAGAAATATGCAATTACTGGAAGAGGAGGGGGGTTCTAATGCACTGCTAGCTGCAGGGGGATCAGGAAACAGTGATGAAGATGGGGAGGAGGATGATGTGGACACTAGGACTTTGCTAATTCAGCAGTACTTCCAATGACAGTCAGGAAGGTTTGTGGTAGAGTATCTTACAGTCACCTCATGAGGTGCAGTGTGGCAGCTCTCATATTCATTTCAGTAGTATGTGGGTTGATGTGCCTCAGTCATCTCAGTATAGTTAGTGGTACAGGAGGGAGATATGGGGTTACTGTTTCCCTAGCTTTGCTATGTTTTGACTGTATGTTTGCTCAGATTGGTTTCGTCAACCCGCTTTTTCATATCAGAGTGCCTCTGTAGTCGGGAAGTGCTGCTGCTAGTGTAATGGCTGTACTGATGGCCTCACATTTCACCTCTGTGATTGGGCCTCCCTGACAATTTCCCCAGCACTGGATGCCACGCAGAAGAGTGTGCCATACAGACAACTGGCATGGCTCTATTCTTGGTGTGTGTTCCAAGCATATTACTGAGGTTGTGTCATGTGTGCAGTAATGTTGATAGCTCATTACAGTTCTGTATTTGTAGGACATGAGGCCTGTGAATCTAGTATGGTATTTGACACTGGATCATGTTTGACAATCATCTATTTCCAATGTGTATGTCATGGATGTGTTACCCTTTTTACAGATCTTGCAGTGGTCACTAGTGTGTAACCACACAGAATAGCTGCTGACTGCTACCACTGTGATTGATGGATGGTTAATGGTAAAATGCACTTACACTGAGAAACATTGCAAGAAGCTGACAATACTTTGGTTGGAAACTGATGTCCTGTAACATTTACACTGTCACATTGTAGTACAGACATTGTATAGTGATTGAATGAAAGCAGAAATACATCAGCTGAGTTTAAGTGTGTTTATTACCATTACAAACAGGAAAGGATAGTGCAAAAGAGTGGGCTGATGGTGGATGAAGTCTTGAGTGTAGTGGCCCAAGCAGTTGGTAGCAACACAAAAGGATGATGGACGAAGTGTTGAAAACTTTCAAACACTCACCCCCAATCACAGAGGCAGTTGGTAGCACAGGTCTAGTATCCATGGGGCCAAACGAAAATGGAGCAAAGGCAGTCCTAAATCAACAAGGTGTGTCAGTGGCATACAAGGGAGACATGTTAGGAGAGGGTCACTTCCTTGCAGTGGTTTTCATCTTGGCTACAGTCTCTGTCGCATGTCTGTCACACAGGGAATGTTTGCAGGGGGTTCCTCAGCTGCAGAGGGAGGGGTGCTGGTGGCTTGTGAGTCCTCTGGCAGTGCCTCCAGTCCACCAGCTGTAGATGATGTAGTGGGTTGGCCATGACTCTGGCCAGTGGAAAGGGCCTGCTGATAGGTGGAGGACACATGCAGACTGGTGGCTGTATCCCTAGCCCCTGCAATGGAGGCCATGGTGGCATTGTGGGCCTGCCACTGCTGCATGGCCTCCTAGTGGTGTTCCCTCTGCAGCCCCTGGTTCTCCTGCAAAGTGGTCCAATGCCGGTCCTGTGGATGGCAATCTGGTATGATTCCATGGATCACACCTTCCCCCATAGGTCATTCCACCTCTTCCTTATGTTGTCCCTTGTGTGTGAACAGTTTCCCGCTGAGTTCACTGTGTGGACAAAACTTCACCATAACTCCATTTTACTGGATAAGGATGTCTGCTGCACCTGTGCACCGAACAGTTCTGGCTCTACCCTCATGATTTGGTCCACCATGGCACGCAACTCATCATCTGTGAAACGGGGGTGCTTTTGCAGGGACATGGTGATGTTGATGTGTGTGTGGTGAATGGGTTGTGCAGAGTGTGGTTTGTTTTGTGGGAGGTGGTGCTTGTGTGGTTATGTGGGATGTAGTGCTGGTGGTCAATTGTGCAGTGATGTGGTGAGTGTTTGGGTGCAATGCTGTTGTGTGGTGTATGATGTGTGTTTGGGGTGTACATGAGGCTGTGTTGTGTATGTGCAGTTCCTTGTTGTCAGTGGCCACGAGTTGTGTGGCAAATGTTTAGTGTTGCAAAGGATTGTGGGATGTGTGGGTGTGTGTTTTATACATGTGGACATGGGTGTGTGTGGTGTTTCTATGTGTATCAGGTGTGGTGTATTTGAAATGGCCAATGTGGTGTGGTTTTGTTGGGAAGTCAGTGTTGGGGCTGCGGCGGTCCACACTGCCAATGGCTTACTGCCATTGAATGACTGCTGTGCTGATTTGAGGGTCGTGATTTGGAGGGTGGTCTATTCTTAGCATGGCAGTGAGGGTTTAAGGACAGCCTCTCTCCCGCTGTAGTTCAGCCTGGCGGTATCAGATTTGTGGCTGCTTTTTGGTGGTTTTGTGTTTGTAATTCATTATATGGTGGTAAATTTACCACATCTACGGCAGTCTTTTGGTGGCCGCCAGCACAGCTGTCTTCGGGAAAGACCGCCAATATCATAATGACCACCTTTGTTTGTTAACTACCGTGTCTGGGGCCACCACCTTCTATGGTTTCACTTAGTTCAGTATTCTTTTCCTTGTTTGCTTTTTTTGTTTTCTTTGAAAGGTTGGAAGGGACGGAGTGGGCCTCTCGCCCACTACCTTACATTGTATACCATATAAACCCCAGTTGCCGGGCATGGCTCGAGGGGATAAATAAAAGTGCCCCCGCCTTTGAGGCAGAGCACATAGCCGCTAGTTACCCTGTGTATTGCACCCTCTTATTGTTGTGCAATAAGGCCTTCTCTGGCCTGGGATGTACCCTCACTCTTATCCTCAAAACTATCAGCAATTACTGTGACAACTCTCATGCAAGACTGGCATGTTTTTAACGCAGCAAGGAGACATGCATCTGAGGATCTATAACTTCTGGCAGGTTGATAATGATGGACTTTCTCTGCGAGTACATAAGGTCCAAGTGGAGCATACCTAAAAAACAATATGCATGGACTTAACAATAATCCTTTTGGAGATGGGTGGCCACAGCAAGGTACCCAGAGATGAAGTTGCAGAGAAATGAGTAGGATGGTTCAAAGTTAAACAAGCAACCTCGTTCCGGATTCTCTGTAACAATGCAAAATAGTTGTGAGTGAATCCATGAACAGGGAGTTACCATAATCCTGGCAAATGGGAGTAGTGCAATATAAAAAAAGATGGCATGGGAAGCTTTTTGGAGTGTAATCTCATCTTCCTGAGACTAATCATAGATGCAGACAAATAAGAGAGGTGTCTTCAAAGTACATAATCCCTCACTGTTTTTGATTATCTGCCCAAATAGGGTAGTAGCCTTTGGTTTTTTTTGCTTAGAACTCAGTAACGGTGTTTCCCAAGGAGCTTCCCCTCCATGTACTGAAATATAAAGGTAACGTAGGGAGGTGGTGGCATACCAGTCCAAGATATATGAACCCAAAATGGGCAGACAACAGACCAAGAACTGTGTAGTGGGGTATGGTTCACAAAATCAGCCATCGATTTTGAGTAAAGATATGTAGATGTTGTTCCTTGTTTTGCACTGGTAAGCAGGAATTACACAAATGCAGTCAACCAAAGTGTTTTGTATGCGTGTGAATGATACATTTGGACAAAGGTACAAGTGTGTAAGGGTACAGGGTGCCAAGAGAGCCTAAACTATAGGGATCACTTATAAAGTCAGTTGACCCTCAGGTGCACTTGTGAATTCAACTGAATCATGCCGACCCATTTAGATATGGGAGGTATTTCTTTCTCCACTCACTGTATGTTTTTACCACACTCTAGGGTTGCCAGGAGTAAATATAAGTTGTATTAGGGGTCCTGAAGACTCTTTTAATAATTTAACAAACTGGATCTCTTTGAATGCAAATCAAGAACTCCTCCGCCTGCCTATGAAATGATAAGGTTTGAGCCCAACTGGGAGTAGTAGTTGACTGGATGTGAACTAGAGGATGACATATGCCACACAGTGGTGTGTGGGTTAGAGTTCTAAGCAAAAAACAAGGGATGCTTCTTTGTGTGGACTGAAGAAAGAAAAAAAAAGAAAAAAACTGGAGGGCTGATATACTTAGAAGGTACCACTCTTATTTGTCTCATGGTGGCCCTAACCACCAGTGGTCCAGCCTGATAATGTAAATAAGGTCAAATATCTAAGCAGATTCATCAAGAAAAAGAAGTTGGAGGAGAGCGCACTGACCTGATCAACTAAAGAAAGATCCTTATCAAACCACATGCCAAGCTCACAAATGGTAGAGGCAGGAGTGGGAGATGTTCTTAGTTGAAAAAGCCAAAAGGCCAAACAGAGATCACTAGGTGGCATGCACCCAGAGATCATGAGGACTTCTGTTTTGTCAGTGTTTAATTGAGAAGATTTAGATGCATGGTGTACTATTATTTCTTCCCCCCATAACCTAGTGGCATGTGGGTTATGTGTCCTTGGTAAGACAAAAGATGGGTTTAGAGTGACTACTTTGTATTTTTATGTGCTGAAATAAATTGTATTTCACTAGTTTGACATTGAACAGTCTTCTCTAGAGCATGCTGCACCAATGACTGAAAGCATCCGGTTGCATTTTTTTAGTACAAGGCTTTGTTTTGTTCCCCACAGTTGAATGTATCAAGGATGAAGCAACAACAAGAACTACCTCAAAGGTTGTGTGTGCCCTTCCCTTCTCCCCTTTTTGGATGGGGGCAAAGCACAAGGGAGCATATTTACAAGCCCCTTGTGCCTCCTTGCACCACATTAGTGCCCTTTTTTACATTAATGTGGCATTAGGTAGGCATTTCCAATACGCCTTACCTACAAAGTGGCGCAATGCTTGCATTTCGCCACTTTGTAAACCCTTGCTCCACATTATGCCTGCACCAGGCATAATGTATGCAAGGAGGGGATTCCAGCCCCGGGAGGCCCAAAAAAATGGCACAGACAAATCTAAAAGATTTCACTTTGCCATTTTTTGTGTCTTTTTTAATGCCTGCCTATGGCATGTATTAAAGTGGTACAGCCATATTAGTCTATGGGCCTCCCTTTACTTTGCAGGATTAGCGCCATCATTTTTGGCGCTAATCCTACAAAGTGTCAAAACAGCATTAACATTGTTTATGCTATTGTTCTAACGTGTGCCATGGTGAGCCATATTGTAAATACGTTGCAGACATGGTGTCCTTAGAATGGCGCAGGGTAACGCAAGAAATCAGGAGTGATGCACCACTAAATATGCCTCACAGTTTGTACAAATTTGAGGTCCTGCTTTGTCAAGACAAACCCTCTAGAACTTTCGTGGCTATTCTTTAATGGATTGAAACACGTCAACACTTTGACTTGATATAATTAGAGTCCTAAATACCCCATAATATGTCACTTGGTTTTTAATTTAGCAGTAGGAATATTCTAATAAACCACATTTAAAACACCTTTTTTTGTGCAATTTTATGATCTGCCGCCCCCTTAATGATGGAGAAATATCTCCATACTTGACAAGAAGCACATATTCTGGATGACTCAAGTTAATATACTGCCCCATACCTACCCAAAAACAGGTCACCATGGATTAAAGATCACAGCTAGGAGAAGAGTCATTGGTGAAGCCTATACCAAACTTTGAGGGTGATAGTCCATAGGCTTTTCTAAATCAATATTAATTGATTTTACATTTAAATTTATCATTTTGGCAAATCATCATTTGGCAATATCATCATACACTTCTTATGATCAGTAGTTTACCAATACAACACAATATAAAGCACCATTCAAAGAACGTATTGAACAAACATTTCAACCATCACTCAATAATAAACAAACAAACAATTCCCCACCCTACTCTCAGAGCACTTAAATTGCAGTTTGTATAATATATTTTGGAGCAATATCTAGGATTAACTGCTCACATAAAACCTGCCTTAGCAATAGCTGAATTAACTTTCTTTTGATTGATTTTACCCCTTAATTTCCGATACCTGTATTGAGCGACTCTGACAGCTGCTTTCTCAGCTACTGATTGATAAATATCTGTCTTATCTTGCAATAACTTATTCTGACAAGACAGCATGGCTACACTATTTTTAGCTTCAACTAGCTGCCTCTCTAATTGCTGGTTTTCTTTTTCCAGCTGCTTAAATTGTTCATGCATTTTTCTATAAGCTGATAACAGAATCCAGTCCCTGCTGCCCAGATTAGATAGATCACATCCCCATTCCAGAAGTACTTTTTGTAAACACAGTAAGTCATTTTTAGGCTCAGCATCGCTAAGACATCAGTCCCAGCTCTTGCATAAACCAGCACCAGAAGACCATTTGTTTGCAAGAACATTATAAGCTTCTTTCTCCCACCTGGGAATCTCACGTGAAACCTGGGAAAATGCCCGGGAAACCTCTTTTGACTTCTTACCAAACATTTTTCACTTTTAAAACTTTGACTTTTCAACCTACCACCTCGTACGGCCAGGTACACCAATTTGTTCTGCTTTGCTTCATACTTACAGGAAACGGTGAAAAAGGAATGCAAAGAATGCAGCACTCTCTGAGCAATGCCTCCAACCTCAAAGATGAGTTCCTTCTCTCTCAGTGTCAAGCTTCCCCACCTTATATACTTTAAACAAACATAAGAGGAAGGTTCTAGAAAACCCCCTCCATTGGAGTAAGTTGTGAAATTCAAGTGCTGGGCCATACCAGGTCAGTGTTGAAAAAACACAGTAGAGACTGGTCAAATCGCACAATCTATCTCCAAGACCGAGCTGTACCCTTCTCTACCATAAACATTCTAAGCCTGGTACATTGTTATCAGGTTTCTTCCCCCATATGATGTTCCTTCCCTGGTGAGAAAAGCGAAAACATGTTAATAGGCTGTGTATGGAAAAATACCTGCACAACTGTCGTGACAGCTTTTGAAACTAAGCTAAGCACAAAATAGAATCAGTGGTCAATATGGAGTCTGTGGTTAAATACAGATAGCATTACAGTGGGTCTCATCCTACTTTGAGCATGACCACTATAGTGGCCTCCCTGGTTGTTATGGGTAACATAACCCTCTTTAATGCATTGTTATGCATTGCCAGAAGTTCAGGATCTGACTTTAATTTCTAGATCTAGTAGTACGCTAAAGATAACCCATCTCCACCGGGTATTTGCCATTTGCCAGTTGATCTATCAATGTGTATATCTCCTCTACTTTTAAAGGTGATTCCAGAATGTCCCTCTGTATCACATCGAGACAGGGTGTGGATATCTTCTGTACGTTTTGACTAATGTGTACTAATTCGAGACCATGAAGTCTAAAGTGTAGTCTTTCATAGTATGCCATGAACACCTGTTAATTTCCTATTGAGTGTGTAGATATTACCTGCCTGATCTGATACCGCATACAGGTTGCCAATTGCCATCAATGTTTATAAACCAAGCCAACAATCCTCCTACTCTGTCTCCCTCAATGTGCTGTCTGGTCACATACTCATTAGAATTAAGGTCTGTCTACCAGCACTGTGTGTTCTATTTCTTTTCAAGACTTTTATGATAACTTGGTTTTGTTGTTGCTTTCACTTCCAGTTTATGCAATTTCTCTTCTAGTCTATGTATTTTTCAAATAATTGTCAATTTCATGCAATTTGTAGTCTTTAGACATATGCCCCTAGTTACTCCGTTAAAGACTCCACATTCTATTGCTGTGTCTGCTATAGTGCCTTCATTTTCTCAGAAGTAATAACATATGTTATACTACTGTATAGAATAAAGGGGTGCATCTAGTAGGGCCTCCACTTGTAAGTTCTAAATAGCACTGCATGGTGGGTTCCTCCTCATGCAATTTGCCTCTGCAGCGAGTTATGATCCGACTTTGTGCAGCCAAGATAACCAATTGAAAGTACCTCCCCCTCATCCCCACCCTTACAAGTAACATATGTATTCATGTATGTATTCCTTGTATGGGGAGTAAAAGGAGTATTCCGATGTGTCATGGTGTGTTTCTCTCCAGGCCTCAATGACTTGCCATGTAGCACCCAAGTTGTGAAATGCTGTGAATGAGTTCGACAAGGGGGTCCTTGTGATATTGGTATCGACCAATACATGGTAATATCCAGGACAGGGTAGCAGTCGCCCCACACCACATATGCTTAAAACGGTGTGTGTTCATGTTAACTGGGTATTCAGTGTTGACAAATTGTACATCATTGACATCTGATCATAAATGCTTGATAGCTCTGGTTCATTCCTCACTAGGATTCCCTGTAATACAACAAATTTCCCCTCTTCATCTATGTATGTATCCCATATGACATAAGGTGCACCAGGGGAAATCCACACAAATGCCCCTGTCAATGTGCCGGCCAAATTGTACCGACTAAGTGCCCACCTCATCTCCTATACACCTTCTCTAGTTCTACTCTACCAAGAATGAGTCTCCTTCAGGCTTGTTATAGGTGTCTTCTTATGTTTTAGGTAGAGAACACATTCAGCAGTTGAATGTGTCTTTATCCCCCAAACATTACAGGTTGTGAACTATAAGTGTTATGCAGGGTCATACGTGTATGTCTAGGAAGCTCAACCCATCATCTTTCATTGCTTATTTACATAAAGTCATGCTCACACATTTCAACTCAACCTCAAGATCCATGTATGCGTAAGTTGTCCATGCCTCTGATCGAGTAATCTTGCCGTAGCGCCACTGATACATATTCCCTCCTTGGAAAATATATTGTTTGCTCCAGCTGGTTTAACAGCCTCCCCTTAGGTGAGGTATGTGTAATTACTTTGCTGTGGGCGATGTGCCTCAGGAGACCATTGCATTAAATTGAGTGTGAGGAACTGGGTGGCCCCACCACAAACCAATCTAAGCCTATCAGAGGGATTATTTATATTTTTAACCCACATGTTGATCAAACAACGTATTTCAGTACACAATCCCATTGAGAGAGTTCTTATGAGTTCAAACAGCCACTGCCACCATATTATCTATGTTATAATGCAATGTGCTTTGCAGTCATAGGGGTACCACTGAGCCATGCTCCATGACCTCAGCAATTGATGTCTTCCATTAGTCTTTGCTGTGGAGTCATTATCAGACTCCACCAAAACATCGTGGCTATCTCTGTATTTTGTGACATCCGCTTGGTCGGTTGTCCAACTACTTCTATTCTTTTCTTTTGCCCTTTCTATGGGTTTGAGGCCCTGATTTTGTTTCCCTTCAGTATCTTTGGATGACATCCCAATGCACTCCATTTAAACTCATGCGTTATCTGGCGAGGTGAAAAAGCATGCTGTCACACCTGCTAAGATCTGCAATTTAGCAGAATACAGAAGAGCATTTTGGACTTTGTGTTTGCTTAACTCTTGTTCAATGTCCATAAAGGTTCATTCTGGCACTGTACTTGAGTGGCATTGTCTGGAAAGATGTGCATTTTAATATTCTCCATACTCCATGGCTCTTGTCCCAATGTGATTTACAGTATATGATCATGATCTGAAAATGTAGGTGCCTGGCCACCATGTGTCTGGTGGCTCTCCAGTTGCCAGCAGATATTCTGGCACCCTATGTGCCCTTCCAACAACAACAAAAGACCCTTGCTTAAATAGTAGTAAGCAGTAACTGTTTCAGCAACACCAGCGTTTCCCCTCTCTGTTACCAACCAACCGTATATTGTTGCACCAGGAATACCCTTCTGCTCATTCTCTTTTGTAAGATTCTCCAGGTCATTCATCATGATCAAAGAAATACCAAAGTAGGTTCATTGTCAGTATCTTGTCCACAAAAGTTTGTGGTCAGTGCGATAAAAGTACACATCTACTGTGACCATGTCTATTTTATTCTTGAGCCTAATTTTTGTGTCCAGGATGGCTTGCAGGATGGTACTGAAATCTTTAGTAAGCCTCTGAAGTGTCATCACAGTGGTCTTCAACATATCCTCAGTATCCTCACCCCCTCCAGCGTGTGGATCAGTGTTCTTTTCCACTAGTTGCACTCTGACTGGTTTGCGCTTCACCATTGTGCTGCACCATAGATGCATGATGCTATGCGTTTTAGCACCTCAATCATTGTAGCATGTCTGTCTGCATCTATACATCCTCTCGTGCACACAGTCCTGTCTCAAGTGGCTTTGGTGGATGTTATACTTGCATGTCCTAGGACAGCATGGGGCACTGATCTGTGCATTGCTTGTAGCTCTTGAGTTGCTAAATTCTCTACTCAACTGTGGAAGTCCAGGATCAGTCTGAGGCCTCTTACTCACTGCCTGTTGGATATCCACCCCATATTCACAGCACTGCATGTAGAACCAACCACAATTTGCTGGTCACTGTACTGTGAGCCTCCTCCAGCTCACATAGTATAATGCCACAGCACCCAGTCAGCGACATTCAGTTCACTGCAGGGCCTTTACACTGGATTGCCACCTGTTTTCAGTTCCTATCTGACTCAGTCATCAGGTCACAGGGTTGCTTGTATAAATTCTACAGGTTCATTGGCGTACTGTTAACAGAAGCAGCAGCACAAAGCATCCTGGTCTATTGCACACAAGGTAATGCCCGAGATATCAGCTTTCTAAACCAAAAAAAGATAGATCCCACCTTGACGTTAGAGAAGTTGAACATTCAGGAACAAAATTAATTTACATTATAAGTCTAGGGTACTCTTTTAAATAGCTTTCTGATGTTTGAGAGTCAACCTAATCCAACAAATTGGACTTTTTCTTCTGATGGACTAAGCAGTGGGGATGAGGGACCAAGCAACCTCCCTCACCATTACAGCAAGTACAATGTTGTCCTGGAATGTTTTCATATGGATTCTCCTCAGAGGAGTTCTAAGGGCCTATGTTTAGGCGGAAGCCAAGGAAGGGGCAAAAACAAAATAAAAAAACAACTAAGGAAGAGTGAACAGGAAACTCTCTCATAATTACCAGTAACACGGGGAATGAATCACATCAGAACCAACCCCAGATCTAGCGGGACTGGGGGTTGTCATCACCAGTCTTAACAATCACTTTTTTTACACAGTTTATTTTATTTGTATAATATAACAAATATGAAAGCATAATTGTACGAATATCTTGAAAAGACCATCAACCACAATTAGAGACAGAACTCTCAACCTTACACACAATCAATTCCTTTTCCAATTGCCTATGCCAGTGGTTTCCAACCGGTGGTCCTGGGACCCATGGGGGTCCGCAACTGCTTAGAAAATAAAAAAATATTAACAGAATAATAAAGTGTATATAAAAAGGCTAAATGTACAATTGAAAATTTTAAAACTTACTGTAAATGTCAAGGAATTTAAAATAGGAGACAAAAAATTACATTAATATCCTCAGACTGAGATTGATTTGTGAGAGCAGTCATGTACATAAAACAGAATATAGTATGGATGATGTATGGCTTCAATTAAATTTAGAAAAGGTCCAACCTTCCTATTAAAAGTGAATTTTTTATTTTTTATTGATATTTGTTTGCAAATGTAATAAAATGTGTTATCATGGGTTTGATGAATGCTTGTGTCTGTACTTTCTGTGTATTGTTTTGCAGTTCAAATCATAAGCTTTGTTTGGGCATGTGTCCCCGGCTTCCAGTGATTACTCAGAGGGTGGGGTCCCTGGATTCCAATATTCATTCAATGGGAGTACACAGGTTCCGGCAATGATAAAGAGGGGGTTGGGATCCTCAGAAGTCAAAAGGTTGGGAACCACTAGCCTATGCCGCTGGCAACCGACTAATTAAAATGGCTTTAGTTGTATGAGGATTGAAATGTTTGTGACATAGTAGAATCATTGTTCCTTTCAAGTAGAACATTCACCTTCTCGAACCAATCCAGGAGACCCTCATGCAGTCGCTCATCAGTAAGCACCATCTCCATTTGGATTTCTTTTACTAACACCCGTTCCAGCACATCTTTTTACCAAATATTGAGAGAGTAGCCCTGGAGTTGAATCCACTGTATCATAATTCTGCATTTAGTACTAATACTAAGGATGAACATAGAAATCTTACCACAGACACCCAATTTTCAAGCCCCAGATACCCGGGTGAACTCTCCTTCTATTACTTGTTGGGGCTGACATACTAGACTCTGCATTTTGTGTAGATTTTAAATTGTATTTACTCCGACACTTGTTTAAACAAGTAAGTGCTTGACCATTTTATTTGGGTTTGGATCAGTGCTTAATTTGTAAATAAAAACATGCAGTGCCCAAAGCCCTCCTCTTAAACACGCGGCTGCTGCATTTAATTTGCGAGCACGGAATACTGAGACAGTGTAATCCTGAAGCAATCTCAGCCCTCTTCAATCCATTTAAAGCCACTCCCTGCTCTTCCAGCTCACTCTGGCAGCTTTCTGCTTTCTACCTTTGTGAGGCTTTTTCGTTTTTCTCTTCATCCGTCTTTCCCATATGTGACTTTTGCTCACAGAAAATGCTGAGGCAGAAGAATAAGTGTCGGCCCTTAAAAATAAGTGCTGGCGCTCAGCACCGGACACAATAGGCACAAATTAAGCACTGGTTTGGATATGTCATTATGTGCATTTTTTGGCATTATATTGTGTGAGACTCTTTGTCCTAGTAGCTACGACTTTATATCCATATATGGTCTCTAGACATGGGTTGATAACCCACATACTCAAATTATGTGTTGTGTCAGATAGGACGGTTATGACTCTAATGTTTGTGTTGATTAAAGGTGCATCACTTCTGCACATGTTTAGACTAGTAAGTGTTCATTTATAATTTTAGTGCGGTAATTCCACTTTGCCAGTTCTTAAGCACTATGCTGACTTCATCTTAATATTTTTGTACTTGTTTATTTGACATACCTGACTGACTGATGATCAGAAGATCAATAACAACTGATTGTCTTTTTAGACTAGTAAGTGTACCTTTATGATTTTAGCATGGTTATTCCACTTTGTAAATTCTTAGGCACGATGCTGACCTCATCATATTGTTTATGTACTTATTGTTCTGGACATACCAGACATATTGATGATCAGGAGATTGGCTTCTTATTTCATATCATGTGATAAGACTCATCCGCATCTATGGCTAGTCACTATTGCACATTGTATCTTCACAGTGGTTCAGATGTAACTGCACTTTCAGGGGTGCAAAAAAACATTTTTTTGGATTATTGTGGCACTACACCTGGGGCCACAATCGTTTTACCTCTTCACTTTTTGGTAATCATTTATCCTTCTGATAAGATCTGGTGTATCTCATTAGACATTCCTTTGTGAGACACTGACAACCATAGCATGTTATTCTTTCCATTGGTGTTTGTTTGCCTTTTACTTTTATGTAGCCAGGTGGCTCTCCGCCCGGCTACTCGCGGCCCTGGCGGGTCGGCCGATGGGCGCCCCGGGGGCACCGCTTGGGAGGACCCGGGACCGGAAAATAGGAAACCCAGATGTCCAGGTTTCCTCAGCAACAAAAGATGGACAACTGACGCAGGCGAGAGGAAGAGCAGAGACACCGATCGGAGGAGAGACGAGGGACGAACCCGAAGGACCAGGAGATGAAGAAAACGAACTTCGGATGACGCGGGGCAGGGAGGCCCCTAGAGAACTCATCGGCCGCCATGTCCCAGGAGGGGCGTGGCTAAAGCAGGTACGTTCCTGTCTCCATAACCATTACCGTGAAATCCTTGGGAGGAAGGAGGATGCGGGAGATTGAAGGGATTAGAAGGGTCGTCTACCGCTATATCAGGGAGCGAGGAGGGCAAGAGTAGAAAGCTTGTCTGGAACAAATATATGTACATTTTCTTTTTACCTTTGGTAATAAGTTTATCTTAGTTTGTCATTGTGGAGAGAAAAAGCGTACCTCATCTTTTAATATTAGTTTTGGGACAAGGTTGTTTTTTTTCTTCTTTTTCTTTTCCTTTTGCATTTGGCCGCTCACTGGTTCTTCCTTTGACCAGATACATATTTCACACTAACCCACCACACCAAGACACCAGGAGAACTGTGAAGGCAACATTCCCCCTATCGCGGTCTGATTATTGTTTTTTTTTATTTTATCTGTTCTTTCTTTCTGTGTTATTTATGCGCCTTTGGAAGTAACTGGAAACTGAGAGCACAACAATTTGGGTGAGAGCTTGTATGGTTGGCAGTTACCCCAACATCACTCACACCTTCCCGCACCTCTCCCTTTCTAACCCAGACCAATAGTCCCAAAATATTCGACTTACCTTTCTTTTCCTTTTTGGCGTTCCCCCTCATGGGCAAACCTGACCACGTTGGATCTTCAACTTGGAGGAGACACCAGAGACCAGACCCCGGAAGTCCCACCTGAAAAGAAGAGCAGAATCGACGTTAAAGAGAAGAGGGATTGAGGGCTGAACCTAACAGAGTGTATAAAGGAGACATACAGAAGAAAAATAAAGTTTCAACTAAAAACCCTTTTACATCCCGACTTGTTTCTGTTCTGTTCACACCGCTCTACACCCACCCCTCGTACATTTTCCTTCTAAGTTGATGCTAGACCATTGTAATACGATGAACATTCCATGTCTCATTGTAACTTGGTACTTTTACAACCTTGAAAAAGTCACTGTGATTCAACGAGAGTCATTTCTTGAATATCACTGAATTCTATATGCACATAAAGGGGAAAAAAACATTTTGACTGGATTATACACACTCTACTTTGTGGACTTAATTTGTTGGACTTCTCTAAACAGTGTTTCAGTATATTTGGGTAGCTCATTGTGTATGGTTGACCCAGTAGTCTCATTAGTTTATCATACCTGTGGGATGTAGGATATGTAATTCCAAGTGAACACCAACTCATACTTGTTGTTTATAACACTATTCCTACAAATTGTATCTGTATACAAGGTGTAATTAGTACACCACTACTAATGACTTTTTCTTGTATTTAAGCAGAGTTCACCCTTTTTAGGGTCAAGCACAAAGCAATCTGTCCCTGTTGTTCTCTCTCTACGGGCTTGTAACCACACCCATGTCCTCCCCATCAGTTTGGTAGGTTTGTGGGCTTGCCTTTTAAAATTCGCTTGAGTTCATTTGTGAAAGGCATACATACGTCATGCCTTTTCCGGTGGTTAGCCTGCCTCGAGCGCACCGGGCAATTACTGAAAACATACGAGGCTCTATGTTTTCCGTATGGTTCTTAGACTACTTTTTATATTTATTTTGCAGGCAGCGCAATCTCGCTGGGCAATAGTCGAGCGCTTTACATGACATCGACCTTGTTACAGGGCTAATTGCACTTTTGCTGGTTACCTGGCTGATTGCACTTTCACTGGTTACATGGATCATTGCACTTTGGCCGATACAGTTCACTGCAAGCAAACTTCTGTTTCCTTTTGAGTGTTTGCTTTGCACTCATGGGGCCGTCGGCTTGCTTATGTGAAACTGTTTTACTTTTCAGTTTATGTGGCAAGAAAAGTCTGGTTAGGAGTTTACAACGCTACTAGCTTTAAATCGAGTAAATGCAAGATCCATTGCATTTCCAAATCCTTGTTACATCTATCATGCAACCCCAGTATAAAATGCTCCAAAGAGCAGTCGACTTGCAACACCGGAACCTGAAACACAGCTTTCACCACTCTCTCACAATATTCTGTAGCCATCAGCTATAAACAAATAATCTGAAAAATATATGCCCCTACCTGATAACAACAGACACAATCATCTAATCTTGCTGGGTATATTTTACTGAGTGTTTGAAGGTTAAGTCAAACCTGATGCAGTAGCTTAAACTAGGTCAGGTGAAAGAGAGCATTACTAGAGATGTTCTTACTGTACTGCACCCTCTAGCCCATTCAGAGTTTGTACCTGGTACACCCCGTCCCCCTACTTGAGTGTTATAATCGCCTGCATCGTGGTGAATTCCGAGGAGCGACCTAGAAACAAATTCCAGCTATTTCGTGCCACTGCTGTCATTCTGTCAAATGTCTAAAATTGACCCAGGTCAACCTAGTCTCCTCAACAGTAATGACGTTCTCTCCCTTGTAGAGGTCTCCTACTTATCTACATACTCCCTCCTTCCACTCTGTTGTCTCTGCTGTCCAACATAGTTTGTGAACGCACAGACACTCCTACATTTCCATATCCAATAGGGATGGACGTGCAACCACCATATATTTACAGTCCCAGTCCCAAATCTGTGTCATCAACACCACTGAATGCGGAGTTTCCTAGTCCAGTCAGTTCAGCAGCAACTGTACTGACCCTGGGACTTTTACTCGGTTGCAACCCACCAAAAGGCTGCCCTCTCTATTAGAGCTATTGTCCCTTCAAAGTGGCAAATGCTGCATTTGCGCTGCCAAATAATAGGATTCAAAGTTTATTAGAGCTAGTTCATGATCCTTTAACAATATAATTAAAATACGATGATTTTTCTGAAAAAACGGAGGCTGATTCTTTGTTGAAACTCACATTATGGCTCATCACACAAAGAGAGTATTAAAAAGGCCTCTGTGTATCAACCCTGTGCAAGGAGTTTTGAGTCAAAGGAGAATAAACATTTGTGAAGGCAGTGTTTAAGTTCTAAGTGCAGCAAAAACAAATGCCTATAGAATACTCATTAACTTATGCAGTGCAGAATAACTAGCCTTAAATTTCCTCCAAAATCGAAAAGACATTGTATTAAAACCAACAGGAGCTATAGTTGTACAAAACACAATAGCCTACTGAACAGAATGACTCCACTTACTGGTGGATGAGAGTAGGAACAAAAACTCTCTTGTGATAATATGTTTTCAATGAAAAGCTTCATTATTACAATCAATTAAGAAATAGTAGTACAGTGCTAAATCTCACAACAAGAAGGTGATTTTCTAGTCATTGACAACCCAAAGATACCATCCTTCTTTACACACCCATAAGAGCATTAAACAAAGACCTCCTCTAAGGGAACCCATGATATCAGGCACTGGCTAGCTATTTTAGCCTGTATCTCAGTTAAAGGACCTCTTCCTTCTCCCAGTAGTTGAATGCTGTAGGAAAGTTGAATATTATGTGGTGTGGGGTTAGCCCTCACCATGTAATACTCTCACAATATCACAGATATGTTCCATGGATTCACACTAGTAAATCCTTAGCTCAGTCCTGGTTGAGTAGCAAAGAGCAGTCAGGCTTTACTTAGATGATTATGGGGGTCATTCCAGCATTGGCGGGCGGCGGGAGCCGCCCGCCAAGCGGGAACCGCCAGAAGACCGTACCGCGGTCAAAAGACCGCGGCGGTCATTCTGGGTTTCCCACTGGGCTGGCGGGTGACCGCCAAAAGGCCGCCCGCCAGCCCAGTGGGAAACACCCTTCCACGATGAAGCCGGCTCCGAATGGAGCCGGCGGAGTGGAAGGGGTGCGACGGGTGCAGTAGCACCCGTCGCAAATTTCAGTGTCTGCTAAGCAGACACTGAAATTCAAAGTGGGGCCCTCTTACGGGGGCCCCTGCAGTGCCCATGCCATTATCATGGGCACTGCAGGGGCCCCCAGGAGCCCCACGACACCCCATACTGCCATCCTGTTCCTGGCGGCCGAAACCGCCAGGAACAGGATGGCGGTATGGGGGTCGGAATCCCCATGGCGGCGCAGCAAGCTGCGCCGCCATGGAGGATTCCCATGGGCAGCGGAAAGTCGGCGGTACACCGCCGACTTTCCGTTTCTGTCCGCGGCTGTACCGCCGCGGTCAGAATGCCCAAAGGAGCACCGCCAGCCTGTTGGCGGTGCTCCCGCGGACCCCGGCCCTGGCGGTTTTTACCGCCAGGGTCGGAATCACCCCCTATGTGTTAAGCTTTTCACAGCATCAACAAGATCAATAAGTAATTGACTCAACTCAAAAGAAATCCAACAACGATTTATAGAACTAGAGCTTATTTTTATCTTATTTTAGACACCAAAACAAACAGAATTGAATAAGTATAGCAGAGGTTATTTATTTTAGAAGCAATATTAAATTACAGCAGAACTTGTGTTCAAACGTTGCATTGAGGTCCATTGGAGAAATGTCACTGGTTGCAAAACGTACTTAGAAAGTGAGGTGCGTGGAATCCTTACAGGGTTAAGGTTGTGCAGTCCCTAGGACCAGATCACAAAAGTCAGTGCAATTTTATCTGGCCTGTGGCATCTGGGTGCAGAGGTCCTGGCTGTCCATTGTACTGAATGGGACTCGCACTGGGGCTGATTTTACCGTGTACACAGTGCTGTGACAAAGGAATGTGAAAACTCAGCTGTGGGGATGTTGCTGATGTTGGGCACAAGTGCTGCGCAGTGCTCTCCTATTGCAACACCAGGGGTCAGTTACAGGGCTGGTGACAATAACCCGTAGTAGCAGTAAGCACAGCAAAACGCTTTGGAGATGTCTGGACTTCCGTATGAGTATGGCAGCAGACTGTAACTTTGTGGAAGGCCGGACTATGACTCCTACAGTACACTTCACCAACTGGATTCACTCGATCCCTCGGCAAGCCCGATGGCCGGTGAGTCTTTGGTTCCAGAGCGTCATTTTACCTGCAGTTTGAGGGGGCTAGTGCCACTAGTCCAAGGGACACCCAGGGTGCATCTGGCTTCCACAGGGGCCCCTCGGATTGGGAGTGAAGGGTTTCAGCCAAGGACGAGGGTCGTTCATGCAGTTCTCAGTCTGTTGCCTCAGGGACAATTTATCCATTTTTTTCCTTGGTCCAGTGGGCAGAGTCTGGTTGTCGGTGATGCAGAAATCCTCTGTACCCTTCTTTGAAGATAGTCCCTCAAATCTGAGGTTCTGGTGTCAGGGGTGTCTCCTAAATCCTGGATTTAGGGGAGATATGGTGTGGAGGCCAGTGGACAATGGGAAGCTGGCTCCTACAGCTCATCTGCCCTGAGGTGACCACATCCAGTGGGACAGGTCACCTTTGGCTACTCAGAACCATCTATTCTGCCATTCCTAAAATGGCAGAAATTAAAATTTAGTGCACAGACCAGGCTGCTCACCCTAGAGGTGTGGTCAGCCTGCTGGGGAAGTGCACAGTCCTGCATACTTAATTTTCTGCCTGTTGACAAGCAGATGTGCCTGGGGCCGGATGCAAGCTGTTTCCTCCACAGGGGGACAGCACAGATGGCTATCAGCGTGGGTGAAGTCTTTGAAGGTCACCACCCTGATGGCTCTATTCATTAGCCCGGCTAAGGAGCGGGAGGTGTAACCTCCTACCTGCCTCAACCTTTGTTACTGACCTCTGAAAGCATCCACTCTGCCTGGCAGGAGATCAGAAACCTGTCTTGGTGGCAGCAAGCATGGGAAAAAGCGTAGGTTTACCATCCAGAGCACAAAGAGGGATGACAAACAGGTGGGCAAACTCTAGGTCACATGCCAGCCACCAGATTCATGTAGAGAGAGAGAAAACAAGTTGTTTGACACAAAACTCAACATATTAGGCAATACCATAATGGAACTGGCCAACCAGGTCTGCCCCAGTTTAAGTCCCATGCTGTCCTATGAACCGGCCCACACTTACGGTGTACCTTAATGGAAAGGACTATATAGAGACATATAAGAATGGGCTTATATGCCTGCACCTTAGGTATAATGCACCCTGCCTCTTGGGCTACAGAGGCCTTCTTTAATGGTGTCTGACACATATGTAAGGCAGTGCATAAGATTGTGCCACCCATGGTGAGGTCACAGTTGAAATTGAGCAGTTTCCATACTTCTGACAGTCTGCAATGGCCCCAGTGTACTATCAGATAAAAAAAACACCATCTTGGGGTCCACATGGTGGCA
Organism: Pleurodeles waltl; assembly: GCF_031143425.1. Classification (NCBI taxonomy): domain Eukaryota; kingdom Metazoa; phylum Chordata; class Amphibia; order Caudata; family Salamandridae; genus Pleurodeles; species Pleurodeles waltl. The sequence continues at coordinate 304,505,398 of NC_090450.1, read as the reverse complement.
AAAAGTGGGGGGCATATGCAAAGAGCCCAGTTTCCTTACAAATACATTCCATCTTTCCTGAACGACACAAAATAAACTTTGAATTTTATAAAAATAATACATTTTTACCTTCCATTACAGATTTTGGTAGTCTCATAATTGAAGTGTTATACACAACTATCGCCAAGCAAAAAGCTTCTAATCTCAGAGGGAGACTATTACAGATATCAGAGGGGATCTGGCACATAAAACTCCAGTTTATGGTGATGTGCAGAGCGAGCTACATCAATTTCTTTTCCATTTGAGAACAATTTCTTCCTTCAAATTGATTGCACTTTGATGGGCAGTTCTATGGCACCCAGCCTGCCAAACGTATATGTCCATATTTTAGAAACAAACATTACCTTTTCAGAGACAAATCATTGAAAAAATACCAGTCTGAAGAGGATACATTAGTGACATCCCAATTGTTTACACAGGGAGCAAAGCAGAAATTCAGGATTTTATCGGCTGGATCAAAAGACAGAAAAATTACTTGTGCTTCACAGTGACAATGAAGAGACATCAGGTATCTTTTCAGGATATATTGATTGAAGCAAGTAATGGCACACTTCAGTTAAAGTCTACACAAAATCCACTTACAAAAATTCCCTATTGAGCTTTGAACGACTTAACCTGCTGTCCGTTAGAGGCAATTTTCTGTTTGGACAATTTCTTTTCTGCATTAGGTGGAACTTTTCAGATGTAAATAAATTCAGAGAATAAGCAATGGTCCTTAGTTCTAAGCTAAAACAGTGAAAATGTCTGCCTAACCTTATCTACCAGCAAAGAAATGTGTGAGACAAAAACGAGTGATGCTTCGCTAGAAGCCGTTAGGAGAGAGTCCGGCATTGTTAGCAATAAAAGGCTACGGAAATGTCAATGAGTGCATGCACATGTTCCTCATATTAATGCTCAGATTACTTCCTGGTATCTTCATTACTCTGATTCTTCCTTCCCCACCCCAGTACTTACTTGATAATGAGTGAATATGGCCACTCTCTATTACTGTTCACAATTCCTAAAGCAGTTTTTTTCCTTCTATCTTTCATCTCGGGATGCACCCATAAAACTCCTACCACCTCCTAGAACTTCCTTTGCACCACCAAGCAAAGAGGTTGATAAAGGAAAGCAGGGAGGGAGGGAGGGTCGTAAGTACTAGGAAGATGAAGGAAGAATCAGAGTAATGTAGATTACCAGTCAGTAATACAAGCATTACCTCCTCTTCTCCTTCCTCATCCCATTCCTTACTTGAAGGGGCATGCCCAGGCTCAAGAATCCCTTCAGCAGCCAAAGAAACACACCAAAAAGAAACTGGAAAGAGCTGGAGCAATTGCAAACAATATTCAATTCATACTTCAGAGTTAACCACTGTAAACATTTGGGTGAAACCGATCAAACTGGCGGAGATCCAAAAATAAGTGGTCCCAAAAAAGCAAATACAGACTCCTGGTTAAAGAAAACCTTTGAGGGGAAAGAATAAAAGCACAAGGAGAGGACCAACGTGCAGCCCCACAAATCCCTCAAATGAAAACTGCCTCCCCCAACACAAGAGAGGCCATTTTTGAGGAGGAACGGACGTACTGCATCTGGGATCACAGTAACATAAGCCTGGAGGGCTGGGGGAAGAATTGATTATGCACATCAGGCCAAAGTATGAAAGGAGAAATCTCCAGAGCACAATAAAAAAGAGACTTAACTCAGGAACCAGGGCCTAACTAAACAGACCACATAAGTACCAGGCATCCCAAGTTAAAGGAGTTGGCAAGCCAGAGGATCAAACTCACCCAACCACCAATGATGAAAATAGCAACTAGAAAAAGAACCTGAGAACAGGTGCAAAGGTTGGCACCGGACGACAACAGAATCAGGGGATGAACTCATATTAGTTTAGGAATGTGGATCTCAGATCCCACAGCCTCAACATCTCTACTGTAAAGATACTAGAGGGAAAGAAAGGGCAACTAAGCCCAAGGGATTCCAAATGCTCACAAAGAGGAATACAGCACCAAAGGCCAGAGAAATAGGCTTCGAAATTCCAAAGACCTCCAGAAAGAACTAGAACAGAACCAATGGAAAAATCTGAAAGAATAAAAGTGTCTCACAACTGACTGAAGTCCTAAAAGCAGAGGCCCATCTGGAACAGTGAAAGAACAGAACAGATGCGTAGGAACACTCCCCACAAATCTCTACCTCTCAAACTCCAGAGCAAGAGCCGAGAGGTGGGCTCAAGAGAGGGTACACTAGAGGAAAAAGGGAAACAAAGGGAAAAACATTGGCCCAAATTTAAGAGGGCCTAGTGCCTCTTTGCACCACATTAGCGTAATTTTTTATAATGCTAATGTGGCTCAATGAGGTCAAATTTGCAGCACCAGATGTACAAAGTGGCACAATGCATGCATTGCACCACTTTTTAACCCCTTGCACCACATTCTGCCTGCTCCAGGCATAATGTATACAAGGGGGCGTTCCCCATTAAGGGAACCGCAAAAATGGGGCATTGGAATCTATGAGATTCACTGCACCATTTTTAGCAGGTATTTTTAATGCCTGCACAGAGGGGGCACACCATTATTTAAAATGGGCCCCTCTGTACCTTGCAGGATTAGCACCAATATTGTTGGTGCTAATCCTGCAATTGTACTACGATAGGGTAAAAAGTGTTGACGCTATTGTCCCTAATCTGCGCTATGGTGCGCAGTATGTTTAATATGGTGGAGTTAGGGGGGTGCTGATGGGTGCAAGAAAAGTAGTGCTGCATATAATGCAGCGCCACTTTTCTTAAATGTGGGACCATGTTCGTTATACTGCAAATATCAACATGAGTAGCAAACAGCCTTGTGTTCCAAAAAATGCCAAACCCAAGATTATCTTCCCAGACAGCTACTGGAAGCTTGCAAGACCCTTGGAACCAATTATAAGGAGGACAACCAATAATGGAGTCCAACTGAGACATACAGCCTGCCGCAGAGCTCGCAAATTCAGAAAACTCAGTTAGGATAGTCAGAACTGAGAACAGAAGTGGGTCATGAATGGCTACCACAGGCACACCCTTATGCTTGCAAATTCCCTGAAGACTAAGGGATATAGATGTAAGAGCACTGAAAGTCTGCCACAAAAGTCTTCAGGAAAAATAAGAGAAATCTGCTCAAGTACACAATTGTTTCACTATTAGATTCAGAGAGGGGAAATGAGAGCTGAACTGCCTGTAAAAGGAAGACTGAGCTACTTTAGAGCCATCACAGCCCACCAGAACTTGCCCCAACAAGTGCAACAGCTGAATTGCCATCCAGACAGCCTTGTATCTCTAACCAAGTAGAGGAGCCCCTCATAAAGCACCCTCTTTGAATTCCTGAGTATACCAGTCTGACATCACAGCCACAACAACTTCTCCTGGCACCCGCTGGAAGCCATCAGCGTAGGGCAAACAACAAAAAAGAAACTCCCTGGAATGTTGGAGGAACGTCTCTCATAATGAGGAAGACACCAGAAATAACCTACCAAAAAACTCAGAGACCCTCTCAATCACTGACGACAAGGAACATTGAATCAAGAGAAGCTGTGCCCATGAAACAGATCGGATGCAGGCAAAAGCAGACAAATTCCCCAGGGTTCGAAGACATTCCCCTGTTTAAGACACTCACCTGCAGGAGGACCCAAACCCTATTGCTATGGACTCCAGAAGCTACACCCTCCCCAGTTCAAAGGAGAAAGTGCAGGATCATTCCGGCAGGTCTAGCATGAACACATAATTGGATTAAAAAACACCCTGTAGAAAAGAAAAAATACTAGCTGCAAAAAGTTGATCTTAGAATGCGTAGAGAAACTCAAAATTAGGAGCCCTCAGAAACTCTTGATGACCTTTAACCAGAAGGCTAGGAAGAAGTACCACATGCCCCAAGAGACAGGCACGAAAGTGCAAACTTACCCCAAATAAAAAAACAAAAAGCCCACACTCCCTCAAGGTTGGAGCATCGGGTGTATAATTTCAGGGGTCAGAAGAGAGAAGCTGTCTCTAATATTAAGGGCCTGATTTAGAACTCCTATCTTCTATGGGATTTAGATTTCAGTAGACAGGATACCCATTACCATTGTGACAGAGTAACCAATCCACGAGTTCTAATTCAGCCCTAAGTCCAACCTGTGGGCCTTTGAGGGCAACCCGAACCATCCAGACTACAGGGTCTGAAAGGACAGAAACCATGGAAAAGAGACAGAGGGACCCCATCACATAATAAGAGGACCAGGAGAAGGTGGCGCGCTGAATGTCCCAAGAAAGTCCAATAGAGATTGAACAGCTTGAGACAATGTACCTGAAAAAAAGAAGTTTAGGAACTATGGAACCAGTCCCCACTTGAGCTAGGGTTATACCTCTGTACAGGTCACTGAAGAGGGAAAAAGAGGTACAGAACCACCTGACAGAGGATCTCCCACAAATAATAATGCAGCAATATATATATTGGGGAAGCACAAGCTTCGTAGGATCAATATAAGGACAGAAAAAGACTCTTAAAATAATTCCCTGGGGAGTGTAGAGAAAGACCACAGACAAGGACCTCACCATCTACTGTAAATTATATTAGTAGCAGCAGGAGACATAGAATATAGACTACAGCACTCAATACCATTCAGGCATGCCTAAAACAAAGGAAACAAACAGAGCTGGTAGCTTCCAACCACAAGTTGGTTCTAGAGAACTCAAGGACTAAGCAATAATAGTCCCCAGGAATGCCCAAATAGGGCAAAAAATGAGAAGTCCAGTATTCCAGTATTCAGAAGCCAGGAAGAGGAACCAAGAACATGGCCCACACTGACTAAAAGAAGAAGAAGAAGAAGGGAATTAAAAGCATCCAACCTCCTTTTCCACTCCCCTTAAACAGAGGCAAGTAACGTCAGCACACCTGTTGAGGGAAGACAAAGTACCACTGACAAGCACCTGGAATAACCATGCAAATGCAGCTGCATTGTGACACATGGAAAACTAACTCCTCAGGCCACATTACAAGGAAAGGAACCCCATGACGTGGAGCTGCCAGAGCGAGAATTAAAGTGATTGCCTTGCTTGTTGAACAAGTGAATGGTGCCAGACATGTAAGTGTAAAAGAGGGTCTAAACAAACTTCTCACTCCAATTGTGGGCTTCACCAACCCCAGCACTCCAAAAACAACACTGTAGCAGCAGCATTGACCAACAGGCAGTGACTACCAGGAATGGCGAAGTAGGACGTGCAGCTCTTGGGAATCACAAGCAAACAGCACGTGTGTCTCAGCAGGAAGCAGAAACCAATGACGCTCATGCAGCTACGTGAAACCAAAAAGTGGTGCTTGTGCAGACGACGTAAAAACAAGTGGTGATTGTGCACTTATGTAAAATCAACAAGCAAAGCTTGTGCACCCACTTAAAAACAAACAATAAGCGGTGCTTGTGCAGCCACATAAAAACAACAAGTGGTGCTTGTGCAGCTGTGTTAAAACAAAAAGCAGCCCTTGTGTAGCCATGTTAAAAAAAAAAGGGCTTGTGCAGCCTTGTTAAAACAAAAAGCAGCACTTGTTCAGCCACATTTGTATTGCTGTGGGAAGAAGAAACTGATGGCCAGTGCCACCGTGGTACAATCAAGCAGCGCTGTTGCAGCTTCAGGAAGGAAAAGCTGGCAGACCAGTGAAGCTGTGATAAAAATGCACCAGCGGTGCCTTTGAGGACGCAATACAGTAACCAAGAGACTCCTGAGCAGCCATATCAAAACCAAACAAGCAGCACCTGTGCAGCCGTGGTAAAATAAACAAGTGGCACATGTGCAGCCATGGAAGAAACAGTTGCAGTAGTAGGAAGAAGAAGCCAACCGTGCCAGTGCAGCCACTGTAAATAATAATTAAATAAACAAGCAGCGTGTGTGTAGTCCCAGGAATTGGCGGCGCCAGTGCAGTTATGGTAAAATACACCCGCAGTGCATTTGGAACTGCCAGATCATCAACCAAGTGGCACCCAAGCAGCAGTGGTAAAAACCAAACAAGCGCCGCCTGTACTACCGCTTTCAAATAAACAACAGCCCCAGGAAAACTGGAGGCACCAGATCCAAGCTCCTAGAGCCAGTGAAGCCCTGAGAACGCTAAGCCAGTGGCATCTCTGCAGCCGTGGTAACCGGTACCAATAAGGAAGAGTCACATAAATGACGCCTGTAGCCACAATAGCCTTTGACGTCCTGGGAGTAGAACGAGAGATACCCATGCAGCCACTGTAGTCATAACAAAGCATCCTGATGCAGGTGCGCTGACCAACACATTTCAGCACTCTTTTAAATTCCCAAACAGATCCAGAAACAGCTAATAAGACGAAACTCATTGCCCAGAATCGCAGGACATGGGACCAACACCAAGACTTGAACGTGGTCCCGTGGCTCCAAATCAACAAAACTGGACTCAACATTCAAAAACAAGCAAGAGAATTACATTGAATGTTCCTACCATAAATCCGAAGAACCCAATATGAGAGTTCCTGCACCTCATAACCTATGGAGTTGCCCCATTAAAACTCCCAACAGCCTTCAGAATGCAACAAGAGCACCAGAAGAGGACAGGCAGTTCTAAGAGGTGGGAGGACTTTTATAGGTGCGTCCTGAGACTGAAAATAGAAAGAGAAAACAGCTTCAGGTAAGGAATGGGACAAGAAAGGAGATGAGGAGGTAATGAAGCTGAACATCGAAGAATAAAACTTGTCCACATAATAGGAATAGAGTGCTCTTTTGTGTAGACTTCTAAGGTTAGTGAGGCTGCACCCTTAGTCCTAATTCTTTCCTTTTACACTTCTAGAGTTTTTTATTATTAAGACCCACAACAATCTGATCGGAAGGATCCTCAAGGGGCATACCAAGGACTCCTTTGAAGCATCCTTTTCTCCACCTCTAGTAGCTAGAATGAGGTGAAAAATGTATCTCAGAAAATATAAGAGAGCACAAATATAGAAAATAAAACATTAATACAGTTAAAAAATGTAATTCTAAACAAAGGGCTCCACGCACCGTAGTATTTATGTTCACAAATCTACTGTTTGAAATGTACAAAAGTGCTTTGTGCTTTATAATTGCCATTATGAACCATAATGTACATATTGTGATGCCTCTCAAAACATAAATGAAGTCGACACCAAAGAGGTTTTGTCCTCCCTTGAGAATTAGAATGATATTGGCATACACTTCGGAATCTCTTTTGAAGCCACAATGCAGGACTTTCCTACTGATTTTCCAGGGCAGGTGATAATCATTTGCCAAGGGGAAGCTGTCCATTCCTGACAATGTACATTTTGTGTGTAAGAGCTTAATATATCAGGAGAAGCAGACAACAGTTCCACCACCGTTCACATGCTCGCTCTAATATTTACCTTTGGTGGGATTAGGTGCAATATCCCACGTGAGCTTCTATTACAGCCTTCAGAACTGTTTGTAAGAAAATGCAAGATGATTCCTACTCAATAATTAATAACATGGTGTGCATTTGTCTCCCTTTACAATGCAAGAGAATTGACAATCCTTCAAACCACAAACATTGAAACTAATCACAGAGCAAATCAAACCTATGCACAGTGATCAACCTTTTTATCAGACTATCACAGAGGTCCTAATGGCCCATGGAAAACTCATACTATAAGGCACCTGCACATTTAGTGGCCTCACATAGAGCATTAGCGGCTGAAGACATATTAAAGATCAATTGACAGAGTCATTTGCTACCATGTGGCCTATAATAGCACATCAACAGCCCTGCTCTTTTATTTTTGCAGAGGAATCCTGACTGAGCACTGTAGGGACAGAAGCATCCTCTTCGTGGTAATGGACATGCACTCCTGGCCTGAGTGCTCAGCATTATTAATATCTGCATCTCCTATGCTGATTTTTGTTGTTATATTCAAAAAAGGATCATGCATGTGAGCCAAGAGATAGGCGGACTCATGGATTCTGGTCTTGTTGGGCCAGAATGGGCAGTGAAAGCACTACCCTCATAACAAAGGAAGGCTATCATCTTCACTGTAGATAAACAGCACAAGCAGAGTGTGGCAGCATACCATGTAGCAGCCACAGCCAGTCCCTTGGGACTGAGGGGCATTGCCCCCTAACCATTTGCCCCTCAAGATGAGTGTCTGTCAGGCTGAGAAAAGGTCAGCCTACCAGACATTCCTCATTTTCAGGTCAGGCAGCAAGGAGCTAGTCATGCACTAAATGTGCAGGCTCCTGGCTGCCTAAGCTGATCTTTGCTGGGATAAGCCGGTCACATCTCCAGTTGGCATGACCTCCTCAGCTCATCAAAGGTCCTCAAGGCCCTCCACCTTGGTGACAAGGGGTAGCATCAGTCATTGCCTCAGACTTGGGCACTTCAGCTTCAAACCCCGAAGCACCCTGGGCTGAGTGTCAATCAGTGAGACATCGCCAAAGTGTAGGATGGGGTCAGCAGCTTCACTGACCCCATCCCACTCTGTGACGAGGTCGGGACTGCTGCCTTCCCTCATTGGCTTACCTAAGGTCAGCCAATGAGGGAAGGCAGCAGTCCCAACTCTTCTAGGACCTCTGAGGCTTGGGACAGCTGCCTTCCCTCATTGGCTGTCCTACAGTCAACCAAAGAGGGAAGGCAGCAGTCCCAACCCTCTTGGGACCTCCGAGGTAGAGCTGCAGGTGAGTGTGATTTGTTTATTTAATTAACGTTTGGTGCTGGTGTGCGTGTATGTTTGAATATTTGATAATTGATGTTGTAAATGGATGTGTGTATGCACATGTATGTGAATGAATGTGTGCAAGTGAGTGTGTATGTGTGTTTGTGGGTGTGTCCCGTCTGTCCCGCCCCCCATAAAATTACCATCCGCCACTACCATGAAGTGATCAGTAGCAGTGAACTGGCCCTTTTTAACCCATGTCACTGGAGTGAAATCTACAGGCTCACCCACTTTTAAATGTTCCAATGCAATGAAGCGCTGCAGAGGGCAGAAGTGGTGTATCTGCACTAGGTGTATGTGTGCCTTGGGAGGGTGCCATGCAGGGATAATGCAGTACTGACTAGTGCGTACATGATGTATGCATGTGCTAAAGGTGCATGTGCCTGTGAGTGGTACAGTACCTGAAGGATGTAGCGGTGCAGTGTGTGCAGGATACATGCATGGGCTGGGTGTATGTGTGTCTGTGACTGGTATACTACATGAAGGGTACGGTGTGGGCATAATAAATGCATGTGCTAGGTGTATCACACCACTCTGTGAGTGGTGTAATACATGAAGGGTATACTGTGTACATATTAAATGTATATGTTGGATCTATGTGTGCCTATCCATGGTACAAAACATTAGGGATGCAGTACTAGATGTATTTGTGTCTCTGACTGGCATGGTACATGGAGGGTACACTACTGTGCAGTATGTATATGCTGTGTGCATGCACTGGTTGTATGTGTGCCTGTGGATGGTACACACATGGAGTGTCCTGCGTTGCATTTTGGGAGATCCAGCCCTGCATGGTCAAACAAGGAGAGGAGGTAGAGGGATCTCCCCAGACAGATGTATGGATTGCTGCATTCATGCACGGTGGGTGTGACACGCACTGGGGAGGGGAGGACCAGGCCTCCTCTGCACACTTCAAAAGGTGCTATTTGATTCTGTGAGTCATAATAAAGGGGTCTGTGCTTATCTCAGGAAGGAGATGGTGCTGATAAGAAATCATAAAGAATAGCACTGAGGGCCCTGGGCTAACTTTTGAATGCATATATCATTGTGGCTGACATCCAGATAGGAACTTTAGTCACTACCAAGGCCTGTATTGCGTGACTATCAGCTTTGAAGACATCCCTGCTGTGACAGTCTGCCTTTCAATAGGAAGTGGGAGCAAGAGGAGTGTACTTCAAATGAAGAAGACCCTCACCATAAATGTTCAAAGACTCAGACCCTAAGTCACATTTTGTGTTTGACATATAAGAAGGGGATGTTCAGACCTCAAATATTGTCATCTGCTGAGAAGGGGAAGCTCTGCAAGACTTCTGCCTCTGACCAGGACTGAGGGCTAAGACCTTCTAATATCCCTGCTGGGTGAGGGGACATCCCCCATGGGAATTCATGACCACTTGGACTGGAGCCTGGAGCAACAGCGTTGGACTGCTGGCAAAGACCAGTGTGCCCTATTTGTAACAAGAGAGTGTTGGAGGGAGAGATGTCCAGAGGGGAGCCTTGTAGAATGGACTGAGCATGAGAAAAGAGCTGCTGCACTGATTGGTGACCCAATATTCCAGGATAGGCCACATTAGTAAAGACTGCTGTGTGGTAAGGGGTGAAGCATTGTGTGGCAGCAGTGTGGTGACCCCGGAAGGCCAGGAGGGGCCGCTGCAGATAACTTCACTGTGATGAACTGGCCAGAGCCTGTGGGCAATGAACAGTGGTTACCATGTTTGTCTGAGGAGCTCACCGAAGGCACCAAGCACTGTGACTTGTTGGGTCTCGTTGGAGAAGTGAGGATGCTGTAGCAGCACCGTCAACCAAGTGTGGCACCTAGAACAGGGTTCTCATAGTCATTATCCCATGGGGAGCAAATGAACACTTACTCTGCAAGGGAAGCTGTAGGAAACCTCCATTCACTGCAGGAACCCGATGACGAGGAAGAGAGCCTGCACCCGCCAAGTGCGACCATCTCACCTTACTTCGGTTTGAGCCACTGTGAGCACCCACAAAAGGGTGCACTCTAGAACTCTGATGCTTTTCTCCTGCCAGTGGGGGTAAGACTAGTTGCAGGCCTATTGGCCCCGGGAGGACCCGAAAAGCTGAAGCTCAATGGAGCTGGAACACTCTTGACTTTAAGTAAGAGTTGTAGTTGACTCTTGAGACTCTAGCTACTAGAGGAGCATACTGTGAACATTACCAGTAGTGAAAGAGGAATAACTACAGTAGCTAACAAGAATGAGCAGGACAGGGTAGCGCCAAGGAGACAATGAAGCTTCAACTTCAGGAGAAGAATGTGTAATTGTTTGTGAATGTCATATTCTTCTGTAGTCTGGTAAGCGGAATAAATAAAATACTTCTCTTTTGTTATAAAAAGTTAGTATTTTGCTAGACAATGATTTATTGCTGCTGCTGTGTGCATTTTGTACTGTGAGCCCATGTTCACTAACCTGTATCCACACCTCCCCTGAGGGAGCCTTTGGCTGCATGGACCATTTCCCATTAGAGTCAAGTACACAAGGGGTACTTGGCCCAGTTATTCAGGTCCCATAGTAAGTCGGGCACTGGGACATTAGGAGCAATAGGTCTCAACCCTCATGGTTGGATCCAGTAACCCCTTCAAGCCCTGTGGCCCTCTGAAAGGGGTTCTCACAAGCACCATATAAAAATGATGATCTTCTATCCTTTCTAATATGTTCCTTCATTTAAACTTTGTGAAAGTCTGTGATGCTTTTTGTTAATTCAAGAAATTTCCAGATATATGGAATTGTTTACTCATTTTAATTGCTACAAATAGGCACACAAAAATCTATGTCACATTTGACATTTTCACCTGTCTGCACTATTGTTTTGCATATCTTAAGTACATTTGCCATATCTGTTACTGTCAGGGTCTGTACTTTGAGGTCCAGAGATGGCAAGCATCTGCTGCACTAACATTCATATCAAACACGTTTTAGTACTTAACCTCTGATGATCAGCAACACCCAGAAAGCAGTGAACACCCCAGTGTCACTGTAGGTCATGGAAAATTGGAAACATTTTCCTAAGTGTCAAAACGTTTGGTCTGGGACGAGACTGAGGGCTGCATTGATGCCAGCAGTGTGGCTGGTGGAGGGTGTGGTAGGGGGTGGAGTGAGGTTGGCAGTTAGGTGGGTGTAGAGAAAGCAAAAAATACACATCTACTGGCTGAATTGCACAATGTAAAACCAGAAAACTTGGGATTAATCCCGGCTTCCCCACTTAAACAAATTGGGTAATCCTAGCCAATTGTTTTATTTCACTTTTCTACTTTTTTTCTTCATTATCAAATATAAAAGGACATTGAAATGCATGCCTTCAGGTTATGTGCTGTAAAAACCTTATCCTTTGTTTGATTTAATAAACTATGGGCCTCATTTACAAGAAGCTGTTGCATCATGATCGATGCACCAGTTTTCTTGTGCTGCCCTGCACCACCCTAACAATGCCATGTGAGTGCTGTATTCACAGTACAGTGCTCCATGGAGCACAGTGTCCACAGCTGCATCAGAAATTCGGATGCATTTGTGGTGCTAAACTGTAGCATTGCTGGACTAGCCTTAAAATGTTGACACTAGCCCAGCAATGCTAGGGAGTGCCCCACTGAAAATAACACAGCGTCACTTTTACGCCTGTCCTGAGCAGCCGTTAAAAAAATGACACTGGGATGGCACAGAATGGTGCAGTGAAATCTTGTACTTTTCACTGCACCATTTCTGTGACCCTTTTTGCGGGGGAACACCTTCCGTACATACATTATACCTGGTCCACGTATAATTTGGTGCAAGGCTTTACAAACTTTTGCAGCGGTACCATTGCTCCAGTTTGTAAATGTGGCGCTGTGCGGGGGACTGCTTGTCTGCTGTAACTTAAAAAAAATAACACTTCGGTGGCGCAAGGGGCTTATAAATGAGACCCTATGTTTTAATGTATAATAGGAACCCTGGCCACCCGAAGACGGCACATGACTTGCCTCTTAGTTAACTATTGTCATTGTTGTCAGTATGGGGGAAGAATGAATGTTTCTAAGTCCATGCTTCAAAACTATGGCCCTCATTTACAAGGAACTGGTTCTTCAGCTCCAATGCACAAGTTTCCTTGCATCGCCCTGCGTACTCCATAACAACTCCATGGTAGTGCAGTATTTATAATACAGCGCACTTTGGTGCTCGTTAGCACAATTGCAGCAAAGTGTTTGACGCAGTTGTGGAGCATTGCTGGAATAGCATAAAAAAATGTTGGAGCTAGCCCAGGAAAGCTCAGAGAGGCCTATTGAAAAGAGCCTAGTGTCAGTTTACGCCTGCCCTGGGCAGGCGTTAAACAATCATACTAGAATGGCGCAGTGAAATCTTGTAGATTACACTGCGCCACTCTTTGTTTGGGTCTCCCTGCGGGGGAACACCTCCCTTGCATAAATTAGACCTGGCACAGGTATAATGTGACGCTAGGGTTTACAAAATTGCACAAAGGCGATATTGCACCTGCTTGTAAATAAGGCTTGGTGTGGGGGACTGTTTTGCGCCACTGTAGCGTAAAAAAAATATGCTACGTGGTGCTAGGGTCTTGTAAATGAGCCCCAATCTCTTTAAAAAATTACTTCTCAATGCACTGATAATCTTATGCACTAAGTTGACACAGTTCTGCATGTTACTGAAACACACTTTTGGAAATCTGACAATTCTTTATCATAATTTTACACTTTTGCTTCAAGATGTCTTAAAAAATTATGGGGTTCCTAAAGTTAAGGGGTGCAGAACATCCTAGTCACTTCCTTTCTTTAACGTCATTTAACCTTTAAACAAATGCTTGCATATATATATTTTTTTTATGTTAGTACTGAGTTGAGTAAACGGCACCCAGTGCTGCTATTGGCCAGGGGGTGCAGGTAAAGGTCGGGAGGACTGCATGCGGCCCTCAGGCTGTATTTTGAATATCAGTGCTGTAAGTGGTAGGCCCCACATGGAGCTCTTTGGCTGATCAATCTTGGAATACACCCACATTTCCAGAGAGGTACTTTATCTGAGAAACTAAAAAGATCATTTCAAGTACACTCAAATCTAAATAACTACTCTGTATTGATGTCTGGCAATGACCAAGAAGCATATATCCAGAGATGTGAAGCACTGCCACTTTCTACTTGAGAGTAAGCTAAATTGAACTGCAATCTGCAGAGGTTTCTTGGGAGAACTGGTGCTGAAGGGTTTGCAGAATTCTCTCACCCCTGTGAAAGAGTGAACCCTTTCACACTGCATGTTTCCCTGACTGACACACTGGTTACAGATATATGCCCCTGGAATGTATTCCGACAAGGCACAAGAAACAATCTAACCATAAAATAAACAAATCAGCTTCTGAGTGCTTATCTATTTTATTGTCTTGTATATAAACACTGGACCAGATAACAGTCAGTCCTGGATCTTCAGACCTGGAACAACTGCTTTTAAGTAACTTAATTGAGACTTGACTGGTAAAATAGAAAGTCTTAGTTGAGGAGAAGCCTCATTCAGAAATCACAAGAAGCAAACGGATGATTCAGAAGAGCAAACCAGACATTTTGTGTGGCTTTGAGTCGCAGCTCCAATTCTTTTATTCTCTGATCATGAAACCATAGATGTCAGGTTTCAAAGAAGGCACCCAATGGACTGCCTTAGGCTCCTTTTAGTTAATGCCCTTACTGTAATTTTTTTCTGGTTATCATGCAGTAGTATGGCAGTTGAATGGCATCTCAATGGCTGTTAATGATAGTCTCACGCCTATTCTTTACTGGTGCCAAGACTGAAGCAGAGATCCCTAAAGTCCAAAAGCCAGTCCCATGAGAAGAAGGCTTCCTTTGTCTTCCAGCGCTGCAGCATGTATCCATGTGAAACACCGAAGTAAGATTATTTTGGCTAACACGCTCTGCATGAGCGTGCCATGTGTGTTCCACACATGAATGATTTCCTCACAAGTGTGTGGTGCAAGCTACTCGCCTATGATTGTAAGGGGCATATTTATACTCTGTTTGCGCCAAATGTGTGTCAAAACGTTTGACGCACATTCGGCACAAACCTTGCCCCATATTTAAACTATGACACCCGACCCCGGAGATGTCAAAAAACCTCAGTGTGCATAATTTTTAGGATGCGGGAAACCGCCTGGCGTTAATGACATGCAAGGTAGGCGTTCCTGTCCAAAAAAACACTTTAAGGCCTGTGCACCTTATTTATACTCCTTTGTCATTTTGACGCACAGGAGGGGGCGGGCCTTAAAAAATGGCAGTAGATCATGAAATTGTCAGGAGAGTTTCAGCTAAATATATCTAGCTTGGAGCACTTGGACGGTCAAAAAAATAAGATTCATCCAAATGAATCCAGAGGCGCACATTACTAAATCTAACTGAGCCTTAAGACACTCAGGTGCCAGAGAAGAGCATAGAATGTTATAAAATCCCTATGAAAAATCTACTCTTTTGGTACAGAGACACAAAAAAAAAGTCAGTTTCGTAAGTCCAGAATCATTTGGGCACCTATCAGAGGCACATAAGACTAATATGTTGATTAGTATATTGATACGAGAGAGTGCAACTGTTGGCATAGAGATTAATTGTTTGGCAAGTGCATTCACCACTGAGGTGACTGATATGAAGATGAGAAAATTATTTCTTCAAAATATGATTACTGTCCTGGAGAGTTAAAAACTGACCTCAACTGTAGATGCATAGATGATTGTAGAGTGAATTCTCCGTTAGACAGCCAAAGAATACCATCTTCTGCACTGTTCTGTAGTTGAGAGGCTGTGTCATAGAATGCTGAGCAATTTTAAGTCTTCCACAAAAAGCAGAATCTCGCCAGTGAAGATCCGAAGACAATATCTGCTTGCAAAATCCATCCATAGTAGAGATAAATATAATTTACCTATTTGAAGAACCCCATTCAGAGGGCCATGGGCCAAGCAGGAGTTACTTGGCCCAACTGTGGTGTTTGAGGCCTTTTACTCCTGATGCCTTGAGAACACCCAACTATGATTCCGCTAAACTGGGCCAAGCACCCCTTCTGCACCTGACTCTAAATTGGGTAGCATAGGACAAGCAGTCAAGGTTCCTTTAGGAGAAGCGCAGATACAGATCTGTGAACACAGCTCTTAACTCAAAGTGCAAGCAGCACAAACAATAAATCAATATCCAGTCAAACACTTGTTTTTTTTTTTATATAAAAGGAAGTATTTTTATTCTAACTCTATGCGCACAAAGGTAAACAGCATTCAAATGCAATAGCACAATCCTCCTTGAGGTTGGGGCTCTAGTAGTTGTCAGGTCACTCCCTGTCCTCACACCTCTAGAGCAATGGGTTCAATGTTATTCCTCATTCAGTGATGACAACATTTAGGGAATGTAAACTATTAGGTCATAGTCAAGAGTTCTCCTCTCAGGCTCTGTTCATAAGTTCTGTCACAAGAGTCTATGGGGTTGCAGCATCAATGGCGGTATGTCCCCTGGTTCTCCAAAGGCCCTATGCTTGGTTTAACTGCTACGGTGGTAAGGAATGCTTTAGCGGTGCAGCACCTTCCTGCTCCAGATGGGCAAAGTCTGACTGCATGTGGTCACATATGGCAGCACCTGGCAGGTGCAGCACAAAAAGGTAGCACGGCACCTTAGATCCACACTACCTGCTTGTTCTGATGATTAGGGTTGCTCCTGCTTCAACGATCACTCAATGAGTCACTTTTCCCTCCACAGGGATATGGGAGGTCACCTTGCTCTGCAGTATCCTGTTGCTCCTCAGGCATTCTTCAGTGCAGTTCATAGAATGTGGGCTGGTCCAGCCTTGGTCACAGCTGCGGTTTCTCAGTCTTGGGCAACAATCCGGACCCTCACTCTCAGTGGCTCTAGTGGGCCTTTCTGCCACACCTGGCGCAGCCACGGCACTTACAAGTCCAGTCACCCTGACCTGTATTTGGCATCCACAGCGGACCCTCTAGGATATGGGGTCATCGAAAGAAACCTGCACACAGGCAACAGACATCTCAGTGCGGGAGCAGGTTTCTACCACCACTGTCCTTGTTCAGCGGCCCCTCGTGACATACAGGAACACCAAATCATTATAGCACATGGGCAAAGGCCCGATCGGTGTGGGAGTAGGTTCACTGTGCTTGTTTGCTCAGTCCACAGCAGTCTCTCCTGGCATAAAGGGTCGGTGAATCAATCTGATGCACAGGGTATGACACAATAGGTGCAGAAGCATATTCCTCACACATTTCACCGGGGCTCATCACATTAGTGCTTCTCTCTGGACCTCATTCCAACCAACACTATCCTCTGTCTGACAGGCCACACTGGTCTTAGCAAAGAGACAGGAGCTGCTGCTCCAGGCTCCAGGGCAGATGGTCTTGTTTTCCCGCAGTGATGTCCCCTCACCCAGCAGGGAGACTAGTATGCTTGGGCCCCTAGTACTGGTCACAGGCAGATGCCTTGCAGAGCTTCCCCACCTCACACAACCCATCTAGCTGCTCAGCATATGACAACTTTTTGGGTCTCATATTCTCCTTCTTATAGTCTTTTTCCAAACACAAAATTTAATTTACTGTCTGAGTCTTTGAAGTTTTATGTTGGGGTTCTGCTTCTTTGAAATGGACATATTTTCCCTTTCTTCTTCCTCTCCTGAAGTAAGTCTGTCACAGCAAGCAGGACTCTGAAGGTGATTAACACATAACAAGGTTTATGCAACCGACCAGAGTTCATGCCTTGATGACAGTGACAGTGATGCGCACATCAAACGTTAATCCTGGGCCCTCAGCCCTACTCTTTATGATTCGATTATCAACCCACCTCTGTCTTCTTAAGATCTGTTCAGGCCTCTTTCTTGTGATCTGCCATTGAATCAAAGAGCCCTTGAGATGCACAAGGAAAGCCTGGCTCTCTCATCCTCCAGTGCATGTCCCATCCAGCTTAGAGGAATGCAGAAATACACAAATCTGTCTGGGGTGATTCCTCCATTCCGCATGTTTTCATCAGGTGGGCCTGGGCTTCCCAAGATGGAACCCAAGGTCCTTCATGTAATATAACAATGCAGGCACTTCTGCACTCAGTGCACATCAACAGCACACTCACTGGACAGCACTGTTATCCTCATGTATTATGCCGCCACCAGCATACTCACATGCAGCACACATGTTCAGTCTGAGCTCATTGTTCAGAAATGTAGTCTCTTTGTACTGTACCAGTGGGTGTTTCTTTAAAAACAGACACTACCAGCACACACACACATTTACCATGTATGCACTGTTCCACACTCCACCCTTTGTGTAGGGTCTTTCTTGCAAGTGTATATGCTCTCAGCACACGTTTCCACTACGCACGCACTTCCACATCAGCTAGATTTAGGCCGGGGGTGAGTTAGGCACAAAGAAGTGGAACTTTTAAGAAGGTGAGTGAGCCTGCAGGCCTCACTCCAGTGACACAGGGTAAAATAAACGTGTTTACCATTGATCACTACATGGTATGCTGCCACCACCACCCTTGTGCTTCTTAAATTCTGGTGAAAGTGCTAGCCTTCCACCACTATGAAGGCATTGCTTTTGGCACACCTCCTGGTCCAACAAGACTGCAATCC
This sequence comes from Pleurodeles waltl, assembly GCF_031143425.1. Lineage (NCBI taxonomy): Eukaryota > Metazoa > Chordata > Amphibia > Caudata > Salamandridae > Pleurodeles > Pleurodeles waltl. The sequence continues at coordinate 304,487,093 of NC_090450.1, read as the reverse complement.
ATGAGAGAGGCCTACGTCATGGTGCAAATGCATGATCCCTATTCACCTACGGAAACAAAAATCAGCTTTAAGGATCCAGACAACAATACATTTGGGCACTCAAGGCAGGTGTTCAAGTCTCTTACCATGCAGAGGACTTTTGCCTCCTAACACCTGCAGTCTGAGATTATATTAAAAAGAAAAAAATCTTGTAGGTAGATACCCTGCAATGTAAGATTACTTAGAAATCAGATTCAGGGTAGGAACAGTACTCCTAAAGAACTCTGCAGTAAACAATGAAACTTCCAAGAGAGTTTGAGATGAACATGTTTAATTAAGACCACTGGGCCATCAGAATAAGCAAGAAGCATCCACTAAATAATAGCTGTAGGTGCATTTTAGCCAAGCTAATTGAGCCGTAAGAGGCTTAGATCATGGAAAAGAGGATTGAATGAAAGGATGAAAGACCAACTCAAAAGAACATTATGGAGCCACTGGATATCTGCTTGTTAGGGGAAATTAAAGAGTTGTAACTAAAGTGGGAAAGGAAAACACAGAAAGTTGAAGAGTCATTTTGCTATCCTCTGTGCTGATGTGAAATTGACCTTTCTGAGCCCATACTCAGTAAAGAAACTTCCGGCACAATTTGATCTTCATAATAGGCAAGAAAACTTAAGAGAGATATAGGGGGTCATTCTGAGCTTGACGGGCGGCGGGAGCCGCCAGAATACCGCTGCGCGGTCAAAAGATCGCCGCGGTTATTCTGGTCAGAAGGCCGCCCGCCAGCCCAGTGGGAAACCCCCTTCCATGAGGATGCCAGCTCCGAATGGAGCCGGCGGAGTGGAAGGGGTGCGATGCGTCGCGTTTTTCAGTGTCTGCTTGGCAGACACTGAAATTCTTGGTGGGGCCCTGTTAGGGGGCCCCTGCAGTGCCCATGCCAGTGGCATGGGCTGCAGGGGCCCCCAGGGGCCCCGCGACACCCGTTACCGCCAGCCAGGTTCTGGCGGTCAAGACCGCCAGAGCCAGGCTGGCGGTAAGGGGGTCGGAATCCCCATGGCGGCGCTGCCTGCAGCGCCGCCATGGAGGATTCCCCAGGGTAGCGGGAAACCGGCTGGACACCGCCGTTTTTCCATTTCTGACCGCGGCTGTACTGCCGCGGCCAGAATGCCCATGGGAGCACCGCCAGCCTGTTGGAGGTGCTCCCGCGGTCGTTGGCCCTGGCGGTCCATGACCGCCAGGGTCAGAATGACCCCCATACTCTCTTTTCGGTGTATCACATCAGACTTCTTTCACAGTCTACAGTCATTGCACAAATTTAAGCAGCTGTTTTTCCTCTACCATAACAGAAGTCATCCATGGTTGATGTAGGATTAGTGAAATATTTAATAATGATTAGTTACTTGATTCTAAAGAGTTCTTGTTAAAAAGAAATATAAGAACCTACGAAGCACATACAAAGGATTTGATTCTTGGGTATCTCAGTGGTTAATGTTCACACGAGTTCAGCATTTCATACAGCATCAACATGTAATATTCACATTACTTACATTTTCAGAAGTATGGAAACATATTTTCTAAACATCTGTTGGATAAGAGGTACCTTTTAGAGCCTTTGAGGTTCTACAAGAATCACATCTCTGACTCCCAGAGTTTTTATTAGTATTTATTACATACGATTTGGATGAACAATCCCTTAATAGAAAAGGGTTTCCCAAATCTCAATTTCCTAGTAAAGTCATCAAAAAGAATCCCTCATTGGTCGTACTGACCTTTGATTGTCGACTTGAAGTGTAAGAAAGGAACTAACATCTGCAATACATTTTAAGTACAGTGACACCAATGTGACTCCACACAAATTACAGAGAGGATGATCTTCAGACCTTAAAGGTTTTATTACCAATATTTAGTTCAACTTACAAGTTAAATCAATCAATAAAATTGGAAGAAAAATATGGTTCATATTTAAATGTCCATGCAGTCTGAATTTGTATATAATGAGAACGAATATGCAAACTAGAATAACTTACAGCTCGCAAAATATCAATCCAGCAAGTTCCACAAGGAAACTTCCTTATTCTAAATAAAGGTTTGAAAGTGACAAGTACAATTCTATGAGGAAAGTGTCAGCATCAGATAAACCAAATCTATGACCCTAAAGGGAAGTATAGATGCTCAAGCATGAAGCCCCACACTCTGGGCAGGGGCAATTAGCAGAGACGAGAAGAAATCTTCTCTCAGTGAAGTCAGGACAGGGTCTTTGCTACTCTTCTAATGGTTACACAATTAAAGCATGAAAGAAGAATCTAGAAGGTTTCTTTTTATCAGTTTTCACCAAACAAACCAATCTAAAGATGATGTTTGCTTGGGGGCTGGTAGACTCCCTAGGTTTTTAGGTCTCAATCAAAGGAGTAACCATCCGGTATTCAGCAGTCATTGAAACTCAAAAAACAAAATTTGATGCTGATGGGAACTCAAAAAATGATGTTAAATTGAAAGAGCAAACAGTGACAATGTACCATGTAATCTGGATATGTGTGCAATTATAGAGCTTTAATTATGTGTTTATTTCTTTTAAATGATTTTTGTCAGGCAAGTACATATTTAGGGTTGAGGGAAAAGGGAAAATGTGTACCCTAAATAGAAGAGGCCTTCTTAAGAATCTTTTGAGAACATTTCAGGTGATTGCTAGTTGATCTGATGTTGTCTGGGAGAATGTTGAAGAAGTTAGCACAGAGGGCACTAGAGACTCATGCTCCAATTTAAGTATACCCAAGATAGATGGTTTGCATAGAGCTGAATAAGACTGATCTAAGCATCAAGTGGGTAATAAACAATATACATTTTATTTTTAGTTAAACCAGGCAGTGTCTGAATTTTTGAATAAGGCAAATAAGTATCAATCAGAGGGGAGTGTGATGGGTACAAATATAGCGGTTTGCTGCCTGGCTAGATGTGATTTTGTCTGGGTCAACTGAGGACAGTGGGACAATTAAAGTATTGCATGCAAAAAGGGTGAATAAAGCACCAAGCAGCACAGCAGTGTAGACCATGTTTGAGTAAGCACTGTCAGCCTTGATGGGAATAACATTTGTTACTAATGTTATGATGGGTTTTCAAATGAATTTGTAGTTAGATCAAAAACATTGTTCAATACGTTTCACAAGCACTTGAATGTTAACCCTGAGGTCATAATTTAGAAGCCTGGTGTGGGACTCAAGAATTATTTTCTTTGGCACATGCTTGATGACAGTTGTTGTTTTAATGGGGCCAGAACAGCATCTGAGTAATAAAAGACCTTACTATTGTGCTCAGCACTGACATCATTTGATAATCACAGAGGAGCAAATGCCCAGGGTAGTGAAACTGGGTATTGAAGCTTTGAATGGTTGGTTCCTGATTAGACTTTGTTTTCCTTCTGCACTACTAATATTCAGACTGTCATCTTACTTTAGGAATGTTTCTGGTGCTTAGATATAATTGAAATATAACTATTATATTTATATCATGTTGAACAAACCTCTTGGCTATTCCTACTACAGAAACTAGGAGAAAGGTTTAAAGAAAGATCATTAACTCACAGAAGACAGCAATTATTTTGTCCACACAATGTGAACATTGACAGAAGGTAGTATTACAAGGAAGAACATGCTTCATGGCACAATGTGGGACAACTTGGTCTGCGACAAGCAAAAAATGTTTAGAAACTGAAAGGTTTCTGGTACACATTGTTTTTTAGACCATCAAAGGAAATGTTGGGAAATAGGCAGCAAATGAAATATTTTAAACAAAATTCCACATTTACAAATGTGATGAAAAATAAAACAATTCATCCTTTTGAAAAGTCACTATTAAATAAACCTAAAAAATAGAGCTTAGGCTTTTAAAATGATGCATTGACTTCACAATAAATAGTTACTATCAAGAAATTACAAGGAAATAAAGAATGCACAGGAGGATTGGTGGTTATGAGGTACACTGAATAATGACAATGGGAAATGAAAGTAAAGTTCTAGCATAAGACAATGTATTATACAATTCAGTGAAACACTACAAAGAATGAATGGAGTTAACTATGAATATGAGCATACGTGCCAGAGAAGAAGAATGGATAACAAAAACATGTAAGCTTTTACCAAATTACATAAAAATCAAAATGATCGTTTGTTTAGATAGAAATGGAACTACACCTCAGCTGCTGATGGAAAAACAGATTATTAACTGCAACCAACATTTATGAATGTGAACAAATGTGTGAAGGATGCAAACATCATTTGTGAATAAACTGACTAAAATATTTGCTAAAGGACTTCGGGCCAGATGTAGCAAAGGTTTTTACCCATTCTGTGTCTATGGGAAAAAGTGTTCGTACATATGGCCCTTCATCTCTTTTCAATGTGAATATCACAAGTCCATAGATGAACATGAACCATGCAGATATGATGCAAGGCAAAGTCTTTTTTTATTAAAGCATGACACAGAAGGAGAAAAGGTATTCACTTTACGACTGCTTGCTATTATATTTACAATTATTTTTATGAAAATACCAGTAATTTTGATACAAAAATCACTGCAAAGTACTCAAGCCTTGCCCCATCAATGGCAAATCTCTGTATGAATGAGCTCAAAAGGAACATACTTGGCCTAAAAATGAATGGGCTAGCAACCTATAATTGTTACTAAGATGCATAGATGATTTATTTATTATACATGGGAGCCCCAAATCCTACTGTAAAAGTCTGTTTCCAAGGGCCAGATGTAAGTAGCTATTTAGCGGTCACAAATGGCAAGTCAGTAACCTGTTACTGACTTGCAAAATAGGGTTTGCATCCTGCCATTAGGAAGGGGCGTGCCAACGGCACCCTTTCCTAATAGCGAGTTGCAGGGGGATGTATGATTTTTTTGTGACCTCAAATTCGGTCGCAAAACAATCACAGTTACCCCCAATTTCGAATTGGAGATAACCTATTTGCAAACGGGAAGGGGTCCCCGAGTGACCCCTCCCCTTTGTGAATGGTGTCGCCAACATTTTTTCACAGCACGCACTGGTCCCACAGACCACTGCTTACTCTGAAAAAATGAAAAGGAAATGTTTTTTTGCAATGCATCCCATTTTACTTTAAGGAAAATGGGCAGCATTTTTTTTTAAAAAAATGCTTTTTTTAAAAAGCTGTCACAGACATGGTGGTCTGCTGACCCCAGAAGGCCACCATGCCTGTTATTGTAGTCATTCACAGTGGGTCGCAAATAGTGACCTGCCTCATGAATATTGATGGGGCAGGTACCTTACAACCCATTTGTGAATTGTAAACATTGTTGAAGACACTGTGTACATTAGGTACTCTGACACGCAATTTGTGAATCGCTAAAATTTGCAAATTGCGAGTCTCAATCCATAGTGGTTGTACATCTGGCCCCAATTTCCTTATGAAAGGCAACTTGTGATGTCCCTACTCAACGTTTTTACCTTATTTCAACTGACTGCTCACTTAAGAATAGATGCCGTCACTGCCAGCAGCCAGGGTGAAAGGCAGGTCACGAAGCATCACTACAGCTGTAACTATAAAGCGAAAAAGGAAACCGGCTTTTCCTCCTTCTGATGTATTTGTCTAAAGAAAAAAGTGAGCAGCAGAAAGGAAACATTTATGGAAACATGTTTAATTTTCCTATGCAATTGGTGATTGTAAGAAAGATAGAATCTCTATTTTTTTCCCTCCAATCTGAGTCACAACATGTTTAACCTGACCTATATTTAAATTTGTATAATTTAATTTATCAAAATTTACTAACTTTTTTGGCATGTGTAATTTCACAATAGAGTCTTTATTTTTATTCTTCTTGCCTACAATGAACTTAAAAGAGAAAGGCACTGGGGATTTAAAGGGTTTGTTGGAAGGATGATGGCTTGACCATATTTTATAAGGAATAAAATGGCATTACGGTATACTGAAACTGTATTGCAAGTCACTGAGGATTTCCATGTCCTTATAAAGGAACTCTGCCTTCGGCCTTGTTCCTCCATATTTCAATGGAACTCCAAGGTAAATTGTCACAGCCATATAAAGTACAGCTGGGAGCACTTTATCCATATATAACTTGACCAGTACCTAAAGAAAAATTGGTAGAGAATGTAGAATACTGAATCAACTACCTCTGAGAATAAGATTCCCTTACATAGCCAATAAGGAGATAAATCATATATATGTACGAATAAAGAAAGAACATAGGCTATGGTATAGGAATATCTGTGAAAACTACTGACTAGAATGACTTATCAATGGTAGCAAGTTTTCTAATAACACTGAAAGAATATCTACTTCACCAGATGCTACTACTATATCCAGAAAGTCAAAACTGTTAAAGGAAAGAAAGTATTTCAAATACATTTTCAAATATTGTTGAAATATGAAAGAAACATTACAAAATGATGATGATGGAAAATATCAGCAAAATATGTGAGGATTTATTAAACTATACAGAAACACATTTGGAAGACACAATGCAATTTGTTACAAAATATTGTCTATAAACATCTAAAATTAGGAAAGTCTTCAATAAACAGTTCAAATTTTGAATAGGATGAGGAGTTAAAGGACATATTTAGAAACCAGTAATGACAAACCTAAAAATATTTGACTGTATCTAATTAAATTACTTCATATTGAAAATTATAAACAGTGTACATCACAAACAGAGGAAACATGAACTCTGTGCTATCTGAATTGTGCAAACTGCTTCTATGTAACTAATGTGGAGGCTATTCACTAGCCTTATACAGGGAGGAAATTCCTAAATACATAATATTTATCCATTATGCAACAAAGTGGGGTATATTTTTCCAAATAGGTGCCATTGCAGAAGGTGAGATGAAACAAACATAGACACACACTGATGAAATATTCAGCTGACCAATCAGACCAATCAAGTAGCACCACACTTCCAGTCAAAAGAACTTAGGCGGTCATTCCAACCCTGGCGGTCCGAGACCACCAGGGTTGGGGACCGCGGGAGCACCGCCAACAGGCTGGCGGTGCTCCCATGGGCATTCTGACCGCGGCGGTACAGCTGCGGTCAGAAACGGAAAACCGGCGGTGTACCGCCGGTTTTCCGCTGCCCTGGGGAATCCTCCATGGCGGCGCAGCTTGCTGCGCCGCCATAGGGATTCCGACCCCCATACCGCCATCCTGTTCCTGGCGGTTTCGGCCGCCAGGAACAGGATGGCGGTATGGGGTGTTGTGGGGCCCCTGCAGTGCCCATGCCATTGCCATGCAGACACTGAAAATCGCGACGGGTGCAACTGCACCCGTCGCACCCCTTCCACTCCGCCGGCTCCTTTCGGAGCCTGCATCCTCATGGAAGGGTGTTTCCCGCTGGGCTGGCGGGAGGCCTTCTGGCGGTCGCCTGCCAGCCCAGCGGGAAACCCAGAATAACCGCGGCGGTCTTCTGACCGCACAGCAGTATTCTGGCGGCTCCCGCCGGCCCTGCAGTTACCGCGGCCGGCGGGAGTCAGAATGACCCCCTTAATCTATTGTAACCTTGATTCAGTTTTTAGATGTGATTATTGAAAGAGGAAATTATTTTTTAAAAACTACCAACAAAGTAATCATACTGCACAAACTCTATGGAATGCATGCATTCAAAGGGCCACAAAAAAGTATAGCTTTTTTGTAGCACACACAATGCGGGGATTCTTACAAGAGAGGGAAGAAAGAATGGCGACATCCTAGATCAGTGGTTCCCAACCTGTGGTCTGGGGACCCCTGGGGGTCCGCGAAGCCTCCTCAGGAGGTCCGTGACTGCTTAGAAAATTAAATAATACTAACAGATTAGGTCCCCAGCTTTCAGTAATGACTGAGTGAGGGGTCCCCGGATTCCACTATTGATTCAGTGGGGGTCCCCAGGTTCCAGTAATGATAAAGTGGGGGTTCTCAGAAGCAAAAAGTTGGGAACCACTGTCCTAGAATTAACTGGTTGACTAGAGTCAATTAATGTCAATGAATAATGAGATTTTATATCTTTGAGGAAGGTAATTCACCTCATTAAGCAATACTCATTGGAAAGTCAGATCACAGCTCAAAGAAAGGAGGTGTGTCTTCAGCTGTAAGTGATTGTGCTAAAAATGCACAGAGGATATTGAGTAAGTCTGTTGTAATCAATGAGGAAGTAAGAGTATAAATGTGTGATCAACTAAAATAAACTTATTATATAATCACCAAAATGCGGCTCAAATAATATGTGTTTTATTGATTACAAATGAGAGTTCTGGGCTCAGCCAGTAATTATTGGATATTTTCATATGATTGAGTGGGATATCAAGGCCTATGAGGAGGTGATCATAGAAGGGTGTTTTTATAGGATGTCAGTTAGCTAGTGAACATCTTACAGAAAAGGGGTGTTCTGCTTTCTATTCTTTTATGCAGATATGTCCAATCCACTTTATTCCAGAAGAGTTCCTCAAGCAGAAAAGTATTTGGGTTGTAAGCTATTATATTTAATGTGACACAATTTGTCACCTCTTCTTTTCTTCCTATGCTTCTTTTTTCCACATCCTCAGCAACCCCAGCACTTAGATATTTAATATCCTTCACTCTAGATGCCACACTGCAAACAATGATTGAGTAATCTGACCTCGTACTACTCTAGACGGTGCTGCTATTGACTTATTTCTGGATGTTCCATGAGAGGATTTCTGATCTTCCATAATTATTATAACATCTGTGAGAAGTTCCTGAGCAGACGTTGGCGTTACTCCTTAACGCTTAACACTCACTTTTTGCATCATGAACAAAGTTGGGGCTTGTTATATAGGAGTGTAAACTTAGGTAGAATCACGTCTTTAGTTTCCCCCATTTAAAAAATTTAGTTCAGAGTTTTCTAACAAGTTGAATATTTTTGTGTATTCTCCTTGACCCACCCTTTGTGTTACCCTAAACTCCACTGATTTTTTCTATGTAAGAGTCTCCTTCAATGTCTGAAGTACTTACTTCATAGTTTACCCTTGCGGTTTTCAATTCATTCAGTTCTGGAGAATAAGGATTTGTTTTTTTCTTTCTCCACACCTGTCATTTGAATTTCCTCAGTAACCTTCAGTTAAATCTAACTATTTGCTGTCATTTGCTTTGTCAGTTTTCAGTTTGTTTCCTTCAAGTTTATATCAATTTATTGTTTGATGACAATATTCATACCAGGGCTTTCCTTTTCCTTCTTGTTCTACTTTTTACATTATTTTCAAGTGTAGATTTGGATACATCAGTTGCTTCACTTATGGATATATGTTTAGCTACCTAATCTCATCCTCTTTTAGATTTTGCAAAGCCACACCAGAGGAGTTCTTAGGGCCATTTGCAGGGTGTTCTTATATAAGGTCAGGCTTTTGTATTTTGTGGAGATTGTTTGAGAATCCTCTTTTAAAGAATGCATTCTTCTGTGCACCACTTGCATTCAGCGCACAACAGTTTATTAGGATTTCTAGAATGTGGAAAAAGACATCTCCCTGATGGGCAGAATTCACTGAATTGTGTTTTCAGGAGAACTAATATTGATTTCATGAGTTTCTGAATTGATTTCAACATACTTGAAATTATTATTGGATCAACAGAGGGCTGGATGTTATTTGTATGTGAATTAATGAAGCACTGTTATTCACATTTTCAATTAGACAGTCATCTGCTAGGTACCCCATGTATCAGGTGGGCACACCTGGGCAGATATCCTAAGCTTCAAGAGGAATATTATGCAGCATAATGTTTTAATCTGCTTGAAAATAGTGATTGATTTAGGCATGCTTCATTTAGCATTATTGGTCTGCAACTGGCACATTGACAATCACTCATGAAATGCTGCAGAAAAGTACATGCCTTTCTTGGTTTTACAAAATCAACAATAATACAGCCTTATCAATTATTATACAAATGTATAAGAATTTTCTCACTTCTCCAGTAAGAAGAATGTGTTTATGTTACAAGTTCAAAGTCACTTTGCAAATAACTATGTACAGGGGTGTTGTACCAACTAATAGATGTATTGGTTAAATTAAGTAAACCATTTTTAACCCAACACTTCTTCGTAATGTCGTACTATGAAAGTGCACGTGCCTTCAGTCCTTGACCCATCATAAAATATATTATTTTGAGATGAAAGGCAGTATGTGTTTTACAGTGAACTTTTGAGCTTTTTTGGAAGACAGACTCGGTCAGTCTATTTTAGAGATGTAATCAGTTACCTATAATACTGTAAATTAATTGTATGTATTAATTCATATTTTTGCTTTCGATCATGATACTATTTTTGAATATATCTGCAGGGTTATTAAGTTTAAAAACCTGTCATAATCAGGCTCTATAAACAGCCTTGGTCTAAGTCTATCGGAGACTCAGTCCAATTCCCACTAATGACCCTTTAGTTTCTCAAAAAGTAATGGGTATTCTCTTTAGAAAAGTGGAAAAAGGGCATGAGTCTCTCATTTCTGACCACAACAACTTAAGTTCATAGAGATAAGGTGTGTTATGAGTCTCACAACTTTGTCAGAGTAGCTCACATCTGCAGGGCTAGTGTTCAATATAGATATGGATCCCCACCCTTGTACCTAGAAACAGTAGACACACAAAGTTGTTGGTATTTCAGAATTAAAGGTTGTTTATTATGCCCTGTTTGTACATAAATCTTAGGCATCAGAATGATGTTTATTATTATGGTAATTTCAGCAGTTATAGAACAAGGTGAATATCAGAAATACCCCCAAACATTTTACATCACATGTTCCTACTGTTTCCATTAGATTAGTGTAGTTCATGCCTACTATCTACCTACATGTTAGTAGTCTCAGGGTTATTCCATTGGATAAGCATTTATTAGATCTTCCTATTTATAACCCAAGCAATGTATTTCTGTGTACTGCAGAACATTCTGAAGACTGCAGTCAGACATTAGCACCACGGCATGGCACTCTAATGCTCAGTCTTTTTGTCTGCTCCAGCGAAATCCTCAGTACTCTGTATACCGTCTCATCCAAGGATTTTCTAAAGAGAGTGGAAGGGCCTCATGTGCAGCTTCTCATTTCCTTGTTTCATAACCCCAGCATGCCTCCATCCCTGTGTTTGCGGCCATTACCAATAGGGTCGCAATTTGTGACCTACCTCATGAATATTGTGAGATAGGTCTTTGCGACCCCTTGGGAATCACTAAATGTGTCTGAGATACATTTGTACATTTTATTTTGCAAGTCTCTAAAAAAGTCACAATTAGTGTCTCGCAAAATGAAATGGTCATACTTCTGGCGTGTAGTGCTCTCATGGCATACATACAATTGAGTCTGATTTATATGTATGTATTACCAGGAAAGGCCAGTCACACATGACACCTCCGTCTAGGGTAATGAGTATCAGAATGACAACCAATTACCCTCATCTTGCATGCATTTCCTTATTTAACCATTTTTAGCAATTTCTGTAAATATATTAATTTATCACATCTATCTTTTATGCATTTGTAATGTAGTGTAATGTGATGTTCTGGACTGACCTCATGAGCAAAAGAAAAGTTCAATGGGTTTAAACTGTAACTTGCAGCATCGGAGCGTCGTTTTTTCCCCATATATAAATACGCACCAGTTTTGCAAGGGGCTTGTAAATAAGCCCCTCAATTTCTCCATGAATTTAATACACTTATTAGTGTGATTAGAGGGCTAACTCATTTCGACAATCAACTTACCTTCACTTTCACCACTTTCTTCTGTTTACTGAGTTTCTTTATTTCTTCAACATCAATATTATAAATAATGTGGTTGTAATTACTAATTTAATAGGAGACAATACTGTGACATTTTTTTTTTTTTATCTACTGTATGCAATGTTGACCCTGTTTTCCTGAATATTGAAACCTTTCCGTGCCACTTTCCTCTGTGACCATGCACATTGTGTTTGGTTTGATGCATGAGTTATGGGGGCATATTCACTAGAAGTGGCGTGGCATGGCCGCTGCGCCAAAATTAGCAGCTCCACGCTGCGTCACTTCTAAAATGCAGGTATTTGCCTTTTTAAAAAGAATACTATGCATCTCTGTGTTTCTCCCTGTGCAGCGCTAAATTAGCTGCTGAGTGCCAATGCAGTCAGCCTTGCGCCATGGTGCATGGATGGCTGTGTTACAGGGTGAATTATTTTTATGCAGGAAGGGGAACCTTCCTGAACAAAAACAATCTTTGATGGCAATTTGCTTCTTCTATGTGTGCTGCAGAATTCAGCACACATAGAAATAGCAAAAAAATGAGGAGAAATAAAAGCATTTCTCCTCATTTCGAAATTCTAACACCACTCTAGGTTGGCGTTAGATTTTGTCACTGCCTCAGGTTTACAAAATCTCATAAATCTAGGGCAGCGTCAAAATGCAAAATGTGTTGCCGTAGAACGGCCACAGCAACACCCATTGACCGCCCCTTACGCGCAAAGTGCTGCATGTTAAGGGGCTATATTTCGCGTTAAATCACAAAAAGTGGCTTCACGCTGCTCTGTAAATACAGCGCAGTGCACAGCGCTACTGGAGCATCACAAAAAGTGAAGCTCCAGTAGCGCTAGGGGCTTGTAAATATCCCCTATAGTTTTAAGACTCAATAAAAGAAGATGGATGTTACTGCGTTATTTTATTTACGCTATGTGAAACCCACACTGCATAATAATCACTCTGATTGTAGCGCTAAATCTTGTTTTGCTAACAGCAACATTTTGCTTGCCATTTGTTATGATTCTCATTGGAGACCCTGCTAATATTTGACCAACAGAGTGTGGTGAATATTACTTGTGTTGGTGGGTGTATCATTTACCACAAAATCAATCAATCATGTACAGTCATTAAAAACATGTAACCTTCCTTGAGTGATCATTAATTTTCTGTGAACCTTATAATTTACAAACCACTGTTTATTGTTTCTAAAATGTTAGTGATTTCTGTTTTTGATTATACCTTCAGATTACATTTGTTGTGTTGCATTCGTTATAGAATCATATCCATTTGCAAATGAGTGATGTTTTAAAAGGGGTTGACCAGTATTTTACACATAATCATTCAGGTTGTTCCTTACGCAACCAATGCATTGAAGAATGAATCTCCCATGATTTAGGTTGAGGTCATTTGTTATTAATATCATCTGCTTGCTAAAAGCCATATATTATGTGATTAATGCCTTTCTGTGTATGTGGGATTGTTTGTTTTACAATCTACGCTAATGAAGAGTGGGTAGTCACTTCGCCTGAGACCTTGCACTTTTTAACATTGTTCCTGCCAGTGCTTATAGTTTTAAGAGTCATTTGATATCTTAAGTACAATTGCAGTTTGATGTGATCTTTCCTGCACTTACCTTTGGCTGCTGCTTGCACTCTATGGTTCTCTACTTGTTTCTGCGGAGAGAGTATATTTTCTACCACTTTTACTCTTTGTAGACCTCTAGAGGTGTGAACTATTTCAGGCAGGTTATGGCACATATATGCAGCAGACATGCCAACAGCTCACTGAAGGTGCATTAAAGGCAATCCCACCTGCATCTATCCACCCCCATTCCACATCCTGCACTAGCCAAAGGCAAACCCGCCCATGCCCATCCACCCCCATTCCACTTCCAGGACTAGCCACTGTGCTTGTTGTCCATCTAGCAAGGTAACCATACTTAATTATTCAAGCAGGGAACTATTACAATTAAATGTTAATAAAGTAGGCTAATATAGACTATCATGCGAGAAGCAGAAGGCAATGTTTACATGTAATAAGTGTAATGTCTCATTAAATCTCAATCACAGATCTGGTCTTACAGACCCGGATACTTCGCTTAATGCTAGTAAAGGTTCCAATCCTCCTAAACTGAATGGAATTAAAGCTTTTAAAACTGGCCTTGTGAATGCATATCTCACAACGTCTCACAGACAGTAGTTTAGAAGCCTTGTTCCTTACTTATACATGGCTTCACCCAGAGTCAAAGACAATATAGGTTAGGGAAACTAGGTGGTGGAAATGCCATTATAGTTCGTAGTGACATCCACTGCTCCACCTTTCAACTTAATCGCCTAAAGGGAACAGAAAGTCTGGCCTTTTGTATTTTTCTCATGAGCAAGGTACAGAATTTGTAAACTCCTGACAGCATTCTACCCCTACGGTGATTCTAAAATATCCCAACTTTATGGCATTGGGTGACTTTAATTAGCTTATGGAGGCAGCAGTAGACATATCAGGCTAGACTTTAGTAGACTCCTGCCAGGCACTTAGGCCTATATTTATACTTTTTTAGTGCCGCATTTGCGATATTTTTTTACGCAAAAGTGGGGCAAACTTACAAAATACAATTATATTTTGTAAGTTTGCAGCGCTTTTGCATCAAAAAAATGATGCAAATGCGGCACTAAAAAAGTATAAATATGGGCCTTAGTATGCATCAATAAGCCACAAATGCTATGCAGCAAGCTCGAAACACTTTGAAAAGCATCTTTTCTAATCTCGTTTTATCCGTAGGCAGGCTGACTCCTCTTGTTTGATCGTGGTGGTGGGGGGAACTGTGTAGACATGAGGAATCAGTGGGGGAGTCATTCCAGATGAAGAGGTTTTTATCTCTTGGATACTTAAGGAAAACAAGCCATTGGCCGATTAAACGTTCCCCCGCTAAAAGAAGAGGTCCTTTACCTCCCTGGTTCACCCTAGAGCTTTTGACTCTGAAGCAACACAGTGAACAACTGAAGCGTAAGTGGCACTCAAATTTCTGCCAGAATATCCCTGAAAGTCTATCATCAGGAAATTAGGAAAGCGCAACCCACTTTTCATACCCATTAAATCTGCAGGGCTGAAAACACCTACAGGGAGACCTTCACAATTATCAAACTCTACAGGAATCCTAAGGACTACAATCCGAATATACCACCTTGGTGGACTTTTATGAAATGCTAGCCACCTTTTTTTAATAAACTTTTTTAAGATCCACACAGGTCCGGTGTTGGCCTCAAAGCCCAATTCTATCCCCTTAAGAGGTATGGCACTTTAACCAGCTAGGAGGGCTGAATGTAGCTTAGTCACATTTGTCCCTTTTTCTGCCCCACAGGTGGAACAAGTTCTCAGACAATGTAAATCAGGTTCACCCAGTGAACCCTGTCTTTTCTGCTCTTCTGGCATTGTTAGTTGAAGTTATGTTGCCCATTCTCACAGAGCTTTTTAACAGTTCTATAGACACTTCTGTGGTGCCTCCAAGATGGCATAGAATGAAAGTATTTCCTCTACTATGAAAGCAGTCCGCAGAACCCACTATCTTTTCTGATTATCTGCACATTTTGCTCCTCCCAGCCTGTACAGAAAATCTGGAAAAGCTAGCAAATTGTCAGTTATCCAGGTTATTTTTTTTTAAGAGAAGAATCATCTACTGCATTTTACTCAATGGAGTTTCTACCCTGGGCACAGCATTCAGACAGTCATACTTGGGATATCCAAGACCATTAAATTCACTTTGGGTGAAGGTAAAGGTGCTGCCCCTATTTTGCTTGATTTATTTGTAGCATTCATACCTTTTCCCATGCAGCCAGTGCATGGCGGAGCTATGTATCATAGGTGAAGCCTGGAGTTAGATCAAATGATTTCTGGAGGAAAGAGAGCAGGATATAAAGTTGGCTTCCTACAAGTCTCTAGCAAGCAGTTACGTTTGGGTGCCACAGTGCACTTCGCATAGCCTCACATCGTTTAACATGTATATAGCACCCACAACCAAGTTTATTGAATCCTACGGGATGATTGCTGTCTCCTGCGAGGTTGAAACCCCAGTTCTCCTTATGTTGATCCTACCGCAACAGATATAGGTTCCATCTTCCATTCATGTCTAGTAAATGTGTTGAAATGGCTACAAGAGAGCCACCTGCAATGCAATGCAGATAAACCTACATACTCCTCATTCAGCAGAAAAGTGAACAGTGAGTCACTGCTTGTTAGCCGATGGATCTTTCGCATCCCCTCCATCAACTGCTGTAGCTACGAACCTTGGAATCAAGATTGATGACAGGCTCACTTTTCAGTCCCAGATCCTTTCAGTAGCTGGCACCTGTTTTGCCCTGTGCATTACATTAGGAACTTTTTTTGATTTTCTCCCTCTAGCAGACCGCAGGACAGTTGGCTATCTAATAATACCTGCCAAGTTAAACAATGTGAAATTCTTGTCCCTGGGCATCCCTGGTAACAGGATGAAAAGACTGCAGGCAGTACAAAATGCTGCTGCATGCCTTATTCTGGACGTTCAAAGATGGGAATCTGTCACCAGACTTCTTTATGAATTTCACTCTCTCCCAGAGGGCAGTTTTTTGCATGGGGCCTTAAACAAGCAGGGCCCACAGTAACTGATGAACAGGACACATATTTATCATCTCTCATACACCCTCACATCTTGGTCGGTGCTCCAAGTTAGGGTGCCACAGTTTCAGAAAGTTAGGTGTGGAGGCCGTTTGTGCTGTTCTACAACATCTAACGAGTATTTGTTAACCCAACCAAAGCAAAGTTGACCTGCCACTGTGGCCTTGTCTGCTTGAGGCCCAACAGAAAACAAGAAATACTCATAGCATTTAATTTAGCAGAGAACATGCTCTTAAAGAGCCATGTTTTTTATTACAACATTAGTGAATTATCATAAAAATATGCGGACCTTGCATTCGATGGTTGCCAATATTAAAACCATAATTTATGTCAACATACATTTTTCAACATATAAACATCACACACATTAGTAAATCAGTATGATTACGTAAAGGATAATTATTTATGTCAGAATATCTGCGCTCACAATCCCTCCTCTGGTAACTATTTATGTCATCACACTCACAACTCAAATAAATGTATTTGCATGTATTTCTAGAATTTTGTTTTCTTCACATTTTTATTTAATCTTTTTCTCCTTGAATTTTTCCCATTTAATCTTTCCAAATATAACTCTACGCTCCTCTGATTCTTTTCAATACTTCTCCTTTTGACCACTTTATACAGTGTGCATATTTCCCATACTCCAATTAGACAAATCACAATAATTGAAACCCCTTGTATTATTTTCATTACCATTCCTTTTCACAGATTGCCAATCCAGTTTCCCACAGAAGCCATTCCTTTGCCAGCTTTTTCCCAAACAGTGAGCTCAGTTAGTTCTTTTAATTCAGTGTTATCTTTGTTATATTGTTAATTATGCCTAACTGCTTTACTGTTGTCCGGTATATAGGAAAATCAATGACGCGGACCTAGCAATTTACAAACTCTGTCCTCCTTTGCTAAAAGAATGTCTAACGCAAGGCGGCCCTGAAGAGTCATAGCTCTTACCGCAGCCATTTCTGTATCCAAAAGGATAATGGCTCCTGAAAATCCTGTCAGGATGTTATCCACAACTGTAGACAACTGTCAAATTTTTATTCAATTCAGAACAACTCCCACTGAAGGAATTATTGCTTAAAATATGTCTCCAACAATGCTAGAAACTGATACTAGCTTTTGTCTCTTTAGTGGTAATTCAGTCATTTTAGGAAATTTACTCAAGTTATCAAGTTGGAACATTTTCGGGAAGACGATTCCCAAATAGCATGTGTCATACCATCCTTTAGGAAGACGGTAATATGCATTTTTCCCACAGATGTAATAGACCCCAGGCACTGGTGGATCTTGACCATTCAGCATAAATGTCCACTCTGGCTCAAACAAAAACACGTCTACATTCACTCGTTCCCACAAATATTTTATCTACCCTAGATTGTGGCCTGTATATAAAAAGTGTTGTGCATCTAAAGTTAGTCTCCCTTGTTTAGTAATGTCAGTGTATGCATAATCAGTCCCAGGACTACGTGAAATTAATCCCTTATTTACCTTTGCCTTGATCGTCCTTCTCCTATCCTCTGTGTAATCTAAAAAACTATTTTCTAAGGGTGATAGTAAACAAGTAAAATTGTTCCTGTGGGCGAATACTGTCGAAAACATTAATGTAGGTTCAAAGAAATTCTTCACTATTACTATGTTATTATCCTTAGCTATCTTATTAAGCTCCCTAATTATAGGTACAAAGAAAACACTGCATTGTAGTTCGAGTAGAAATATTGGATACATTCCTGGTTATAGTCTCATGTTAGTAAAAGACTACAACTTATGCCATAAGTTAGTGGCAAACTGTGATAGGCAATTCCCTCTTAAAAGAGGCTGGAATCTGCATACAAACATAACAATCTTTTGCATCCAATATATCAACACACTCATGCAATAAGCAATAGAAGACATTAGAAGAAAGTTCTCCCTGTGTATGCAAATATTTCTCATCTATTTTAAATCTATCTATTACTGAAAGAGTAGGCACTAATTCTGAAGATGTAGTTTTCTACAGCTATGGTATGGTTGGCCCCATTCTTATCAAAGACAATCACACCCACAATTAATACCAAACATAGAATCGAATAAACAATCACAAAACCAATACCCATGTATTTACAGCATCTATTTTTAGTGCTGTTTGTGGTTACCCATGGTCGGTAAAGAATCAGAAAGTAAAGCAAATACAAAAATTATAGCTATGCAGCAAGAATCAAAAACAAAAAGAAAAAAAAATATATAAATAACAAAATAAATCAATTCTTCAATCATTAGAGTTCGATCTTCAATCCCTCCTTATTTTTTTCTTCAAATATTCACAGCTTCAGGTCACACAGTTCACACAGGATGCTTTTTGTCAAAAATCGGTAAATGTGTCAAATTCAGTTTAGCAGCTTGTCAAAATCAGGTTCTCAAAGTCTCTCAGAAATATTTTTCTTAACAAAGTCTTTTCATTTAGTTTTCAAAATGTCAATTTTCCCAACAAATTTAATCCATTTTTTTTTTCAAGTCTCAAAATATAGACCTGGAATGTTTCTATGAAAACAGAAATTCAAAACTTTGTCTTGCCATTCGTGGGTAGCTACATATGCCCAATCAGAACCTAAGTATTTTTGATTGGCAACTCTCTTTCTTTTTGATTTTCAACCTTCACCGTATTCACCATCATTTAGATCTTAATTTCTAGAAGTATTGACTTCTTCTGGAATTGGTGGTACCACTTTTGTTTCCTTTGACTCTGATCTTGTTTCTGGCCAGTTGTCACCTTTCAACGGTTTTCTTGTTAATACTCTGTTCAGATTTGTCGATGCACACATTTTTGCCAATCTGGTCTTCAAAGTACCAATAATTTGTTCTTCAAGTCCTGAGGCTTCTGGGCGGTAGCTACAATGAAGCTTCAGCTCAATGCTTAAAGCTGAACATAGCAATTTAATCACCTCATTGTTGAAGTGGCTTCCTCTACCTGATTTTAAAGAGACCGGAAAACCAAAAAGTGAAATTAACTCCTTAAGCAGTAACTTTGCTATTGTGAGACTATCATTTTTCCTTGTAGGATAAGCCTCAATCCACTGACTGAAAATGCACACAATCACCAACACATATTTCAAACCAGCACATGCAGGCATCTCAATGAAATCCATTTGCATTCTACTGAATGGTCCTCCTGCCATGCTTATATGTCCCACGTTGACGACTGTTCCTTTGCCCACATTCATCTGCTGGCAGATGACACATCTGTGGCAAACTGCTTCGGCAACCTGTCTAAACTTTGGATTGAACCAAAATTGTTTAAACAACTTGACCATGGCATCTCTTCCCACATGAGCCTATCTATGACAGTATCTGCCCATCTAAGTCAGTAGACTGTTTGGCAGTACTACCGTCCCTTCTCCCAAAATCCACACATCTTTGTCCATTTGGACACATTTTGATTTTATCCAATCCCTGCACTCTTCCTTTCCAACATTATTTTGGAGAGTTTTCAATTCCGCTTAATTGTCAATAACATGCATTACATATTTTGCATGGATCTCTTCGTTTACAGGTAACAGTTCCCATTCTCCTGTGAAGGAAATCCCATTCAAGGCACAAAACTTTGCGCCTTAATCCACAGATGCATTTCCCAATGACACTTAGGCCCTCATTACAACTCTGGCGGTCGGTGGAGAAATGGCGGTAATACCGCCAACAGGACGCCGGAAAACAAAATGGCATTACAAGCATGGCAGTGACCACATGCTAAACCGCCACTTATCCACTCCGACCGCCAATGTGGTAACGACCACTGGGCTGGAGACTTCGGTCTCCAGACCAGAGGCTGTCACTACACCGCCGGCGGTATCACGACCCTGCATATCGCCATGGATTTAGTGGGGTTCTGTACCGCCACTAAATCCATGGCGGTAGGCACTATCAGTGCCTTCCCTGGCACTGATAGGGGTCTCCCCCACCCGAGTCCTCCCCCACATCCCTGACCCCCCTACTAGCCCCCAAAGGTGGCAGGACCCCCAACCTCCCAAAATCAACACACACCACCCACACGCACACAGACACTACAACTACACATACCTGCAACATTCCAACAAACACACACACAGTCATACACGCACCCCTACTCACAGACATACAAACAGACAGACATGCACACATTTACAAAACACACGACACCCCCCGCATGCATACACACACTCACACACACACACCCATGCACGCACACACCACACAACACCCCCCACCACCTCCCCTAATGGACGATCACCTTACCTGGCCCGGTGATCCTCTGGGAGGGAACGGGATCCATGGGGGCTGCTCCGCCGCCAGCACCCTATCACCAGAACACCGCCACACCGAATCATGGGATGTGATTCAGTGGGCCGTGTTCTGATGACGTTGTGGTTGAGGTGGAGCAGCCTCCACTTCCCCGCCGACCGCCAGTATGGCTGCTGGCAACTCTCTGTCCGAAAAAGGATGGAGGGCTGCCAGCAGTCATAATACGCTGTGCGGAAAACCGCTTCCACTGGTGGTCTTCAGCACGGCAGTACCTCAGTGGTCTTTCAAAAAGACCGCTGAGGTTAAATTTAGGGCCTTAATCTTGTGATCTCTGATGTGCACTGCATTTCACCAAAGTAATCTTTTCAGGCATTTATATCGCTTTTAACAAATCATTAATTTTTTCACCATTTCTTTTTGGTGAACCAGAAAAGGTCAGGAAACCTCTCTTTGACCACAAGTCGCCAAAGTCATGCACAATTCCGAATCCATATTGACTGTCTGTGTAAATAGTAACTTTCAACTGAATTGAAGAGTGGCATCCTCTAGAAAGAGCCACCAAATTTGCCACTTGTGCAGAAAACACTCCTTGAAGCCAAGAAGCTTTGAGTATGCCAGTGATAGTAGACACTGCGTAACCTGCTCTTAACGTGCCCACATTATCTCTCAGGCAGGAACCATCAACAAAAACAATTTAGTCCTTATCTTCCAGGCAAGTATGTCTAATCTCAGCTCTGGGTTTTGTGCATATGCATAATTCTGTAATTTCCAGACAATCATGTTCAATATCATCCAATTTATAAATTTTTATATCCTCATTTGAAAGTAAAGTTGCTGGTTTCCGCACTGTACATCTCTTAATAGTCACATTTGGAGACCCTAAAATTGTGCTCTCATATCTAGATAGCCTAGAGCTGGTCAGATATTGCGTTTTAGCCCTGGTGAGCAAAATTTCAATTGAATTAGGTACCACTATAGTAAGGGGATAACCCTTTACTATATTCTCGTTCTGAGCGAGGCTCTGCTCAACTGCTGCAACAGATCACAAAGAACTTGGTAGAGCTGCTGCGACTGGATCCAATGTGACTGAAAAATATGCTACTGGGCAATTCACACCACCATGAGTCTGAGTCAAAACAGACAAACAACATGCATCCCGTTCGTGACAAAACAACAAAAAAGTTTTTGTGTAGTGAGGCATTCCCAAAGCTGGAGCTTGGCACAAACTCTCTTTGAAATCAGTAAATGCTTTCATACATACTTCATCCAACACTATAGGATCAGAAACATCTTTATGAGTCAAATTCTGTAAGGGCTTTGAGAGAACTGAAAAATTCAGGATCCATTGGCGGCAGTAACTCACCATTCCCAAAAACATCCTCACATCTTTCTGTGTATTTGGTGCTGGCATTTGCAAAATAGTTGCAACTCTCTCTCTTGAAATTTTCCTAGTTCCCTTCTCAATCAAAATGGCCCAAGTATTTCACTTCTTTTTTTACAACACTGCAATTTAGCAGGGACACCTTATGTCCATTGTCGCCAAGGAAATTCAACAATGCAATTGTATTGTATTGACACCCTTCTTTTGTTTTGGACACAATGAGCAGATCATCAGTGTATTGAACCAATGATGACTGATAAGGCATCACTAATTATTCCACATTTTCTTTCAAGATCTGGTTGAAAATAGATGGTGACTCTGAGAACCCTTATGGAATTCTACACGAACAGTAGACCTTGTTTAAGAACTTAAAATAAAAGAGATATCTGCTGTTCTTGTGAAGGGGCACAGAAAAGAATGCTTGACATAAGTCCACTACAGTGAACCCTTTAGCATCGCATGGGATCTGAAACATAATCACAGCTGGATTTGGCACAACTGGACAACATTTGACCACTTTGTCATTTATTTTCCTCATATCCTGCACAAGTCGAATTTTCCCACAAGGTTTATGCAAATCCATTATTGGTGAATTACACAAGCTGCTCAACACTTCTTTCAAAATTCCTTTCTCCACAAACTCTCCTATCAATGGTTTAACTCCCTCGATTACATCTTTCGCCAGTGGGTAATGTGGAATCTGAGAAAAAACGACTTTGGGGTTAACTACTACACTAACTGGCTCTCCTCCTTATATTAACCCAAGGTCCTTTCCTGAAGGATCCCAAACCTCAGTCTTAACATTTTTCTGTAAGTCAGCAGGAATATCTTTCACTGCACAAACTGGAATGAAACTAATTAAAGGAGCTTCCTCTTTCTCTGGCTCATCAAAACTGATCAAAGGAAATTCGTCAGACACTAACTCATTGCTAACAGTAAGTAACGGATCTTCTTCATCATCACTGTTCGTTTGAATTTTGATACCCTCATCTGAGAACGTAATAGAGCATCTTGTTTTGCACAATAAATCCCTTCCTAGTAAGAACACAGGACTTGAATCACAAACCACAAACTTGTGCAAACCCTTAAGATTTCCAATTTTAACAAAGACTCATTCCGTAAATGGGTTAGTCAAATATTGATTTCCAACTCCCATAATCTGAACTGTTTTCCCTGACAAGGGCAAATCTGGAACTTCTGCAGATCTCACTGTTGAGCGTGTAGCTCCAGGGTCAACCAAAAATAAAACTCTGTGACCATTTACCTTTCCTTTAACAGAAGAGATTTTCTGATCCACTTCTAAAGAAGCTGCCATCAAACACTCCTCTTCATCAGAGCTCTCAGACATCCAAACATTGTTTATTCCATTCTCACTGTGTAGTGGAAATTGATGTGCAGTATTATTACTCTGATTTACTCTTGGACCTGTGACCATCTGAGAAAGCATCACCTGCTGCTAATCCATAGGGACTTCAAGTATCTGAATCTGCTGTCTATGCATCTGAATTTGTTGTACAGGCACCATCCGCATCCGTGGCTGCATCTGCCCTAACTTGGACATTTGTACTTGAAATGGCTGTACAGTCTACATGAGCTGAATAGGCTAGAAACCTTGCATTGTATTCACATTATTCAGAAAATTTAGATTTTGACCTCTCATTCTTTGTCCTCTCACATTTTGAAATGAATTGACATTATTTTCTTGCTGAACAACACCTTCCTGATTTAGCATTGGACATTCCTGTTTCCAATGTATGATTCCCCCGCAAGCATAACAAGGGAACAATCTTTTTCCTTGCAGCTCTCCTTGCATCACTACTGTATTCAAATCCAGACCACCATTAACACTTCCCATTCCACCCAGACCACTACCTCTGCCTCCATTTTGAAACTTGCCTTGACTCTGACATATGCCATTTCCTTGCTGCCGCTGCTGAGGATGAAAACTTCCCTGAATCCCTGTCTGTGCAGCCTTAATCTGCATCACCATCACTTTCTCCTTTAACATTTTCTGTTTCAATTCAATCTCATCACTACAATATCTTGCATACTGCAGCACCTCATCAATCAGTTTGGCCTGCCAACAAATCAAACTACTCTTGATCACCTGACTAATTTCTGGTCTAAGTTCTTCAACAAACCTGAACACAAAATGAATCATATCTTTCAGCTCAATTGTTTCTGTACCACTGTAATGCTTAAATGCTTTTAACAATCCCTCATAGTATGTTTGAATTGATTCTTTCACTCCCTGAGCAGTCCTATCTATGCGCTGCCAATCAATGTTTTTAAGAGGAATTCTCGTTTTCAGAAATTCAATTACTTTATAGTAGTATTTCATTACTTCGGGAGATGGTGCACCTGTTGCTGGATCTCTTGGTGGGTCACTTGGTGGCCAATCTACACTCCTCTTGCATTCAATCCAGAAATCTGCTTGAACAGCTATCTCTAAAAGAGTGTTCAAACCCTCCACAACATTTTTCAAGCTTCACAAACCTATCTGTCTGCTGGTACCATTCTACTGGTTTCTCCTTCAACCTGGGGTAATCATTTATAAATGACAAAATGTCACTCCTGCTTCAAATGACATGTACACAATTCCCTCCTGGAATTTCTCTCATTGATAAAACTTTCACTGCTTCCCTATTCTGCAGTTCTTATGCAGAGGAAGTATCAGGACCTTTCTTCAGCTTGTTTCTTTTCTTTACCCATCTGCCTTCCCATTTGTCCAATGATATCTATATCTAGATACCCTGAACTCTATGGTGAGTGTTCATCTCTGCAGATCTCATGTGTTCAAAATCTTTTTCTCAAAATCTAACCTGTAACTTCTTTTCAAATATTTTATTTTTGAAAGGTCTACCCCATGTTTGTCTGCTACATCCGCTAAATGTTAATGTATCTCACCTGCTTCTTTAGTAATCTTCAGACCCAAGTATCTCAACTCTTTCTCAGTGTAGGACTCTAACCTATTTACACCTATTATTCCCTCAACCAGCTCACTTGCGTCCCATGAAAGCATAGTGTATTTGATGTAATTCCCTCCACTAGAAGCATCTTGTGGAACACTGGAACAAAATCCCTGCGGAACAGCTTCTCTCCACCCTCAGTGACAACCAACCCACCTTCTCCACCGACCCCAACGACGCAGCCCTCAGCCTCATGCATTGAATCACCAACTGCGCAGACAACCTCGCACCCCTCAGACGTCTCTCAAGACAGACCAACACCAGGAAACCTCTTTGGTTCACAGACACCCTCAAGGAATCTAAAAAAAACTGCTGCACCCTCGAGAAAGCCTGGCGCAAGGACCACACCACAGAAAACATGTCTGCCCTCAAAAACGCCACCCGCGAACACCACCAGCTGATCCGCGCCACCAAAAGAACTTCCTTCACAGTCAGACTGGACAAGAACACCCACAACAGCAAAGAACTCTTCAACATTGTCAAAGAGCTCTCCAATCCCAACGCCAACGCCATCACGCCCTCACAAGAACTCTGCAACTCCCTTGCCACCTTCTTCCATCGTAAGATCACCGACCTACACGACAGCTTCGGACACCAGACACAGCCAACCACCACAGAACCTACAATCCCAGTCATCACCCTCAACGCCTGGACTCACATCAGCACGGAAGAGACCAAAGCTACCATGAACTCCATCCACTCTGGTGCCCCCTCGGACCCCTGCCCACACTTCATCTTCAACAAAGCCGACAACATCATTGCCCCGCATCTCCAGACCATCATCAACAGCTCGTTTGCTTCTGCCACCTTCCCGAGAGCTGGAAACATGCGGAAGTCAACGCCCTACTGAAGAAACCTACGGCAGACCCCAGCGACCTGAAAAACTTCCACCCCATCTCGCTCCTCCCTTTCCCTGCCAAAGTCATAGAGAAGACCGTCAACAAGCAACTTACCAACTTCCTTGAAGACAACAACCTACTCGACCCCTCTCAGTCCGGATTCTGAGCCAATCACAGCACAGAAACCGCCCTCATCTCAGTCACAGACGACATCAGAACTCTGATGGACAACGGAGAAACAGTCGCCCTCATCTTCCTCGACCTCTCGGCTGCCTTCGACACCGTCTGCCACCGAACCCTAATATCCCGCCTCCGCTCCACCGGTATCCAAAGACAGGCCCTGGACTGGATCACCTCCTTCCTCTCCAACCGCTCCCAAAGAATCTACCTCCCACCGTTCCGCTCAGACCCCACCGAGATCATCTGCGGTGTCCCACAAGGCTCCTCGCTCAGCCCGACTCTCTTCAATGTCTACATGAGCCCCCTCCCGACATCGTACGCAAACACAACATCAACATCACCTCCTACGCCGACGACACTCAGCTGATACTTTCCCTCACCAAGGACCCCACCAGCACCAAGACCAACCTGCAAGATGGAATGAAAGACGTTGCAGAATGGATGAAACTCAGCCGTCTGAAACTGAACTCAGACAAAACGGAAGTCCTCATCCTCGGAAACACCCCGTCTGCCTGGGATGACTCCTGGTGGCCCGCGGCCCTTGGCACCGCACCAACCCCCTCAGACCACGCACGCAACCTCGGATTCATCCTGGACCCACTTCTCACCATGACCAAACAAGTCAATGCAGTATCATCTTCCTCCTTCCTCACCCTCCGCATGCTCCGGAAGATCTTCTGTTGGATCCCCGCCAACACCAGAAAGACTGTGACCCACACCCTTGTCACGAGCCGCCTGGACTACCGTAACACCCTATACGCAGGAACCACCGCTAAACTCCAGAAACGTCTGCAGTGAATACAAAACGCCTCCGCCCGCCTCGTCCTCGACATACCCCGCAACAGCCACATCTCCGCCCACCTGAAACACCTGCACTGGCTTCCCATCAACAAAAGGATCACCTTCCGGCTCCTCACCCACGCACACAAAGCCCTCCACAACAAGGGACCCGATTACCTCAACCGTCGCCTCAGCTTCTACACGCCCACCTGCCAACTTCTCTCCGCCAACCTCGCCCTCGCCGCAGTCCTCCGCATCCGCCGCACCATGGCTGGTGGGAAATCCTTCTCCTACCTGGCAGCAAAGACATGGAATTCCCTCCCCACCAACCCCAGGACCACCCAGGACCACCTCGCATTCCGGAGGCAACTCAAGACCTGGCTCTTCGAGCATTAGTAATCCCCCTCCCCCTAGCGCCTTGAGACCCTCACGGGTGAGTAGCGCGCTTTATAAATGTTGTTGATTTGATTTGATTTGTGAAGTATTCAGCTTTTATAACCACTGGGTGAATTGCTGAGCTCTCAAACCCTGTAATGAGATATTATTAGGTTGACTACCAGGGAAGTGCTGTACAGTTAAACTAGGCGGTTGAGGTGTCAATAACCTCATGTTGGTGCCAATGTGTGACCCTGTTTTAGTATTTAAAGGAACTCTGATAGGACTCAGGTCTAATAATGACCCTACTACATCAACAGGGGGTGTCACCGGAGATGCTATACTGGCATTATCATTATGTCCTTCTTCCATTTTGTCCCACACAGGCTTTTGACTTGGGATTCCCTGACCATTTGTGCCATTGTTACCCTGGGCAAATAATGGTATGATTGGACCAATAGTGACAGGTACGGTTACAGCGTCTGGACTTGGTCTAGCAGTTGTAGTTTGAGATTGACTCATTAATACAGACAAATCTGTCTGTGTCCCTGTTATAGGAGTGTATTTCAGAATTGCTTGTGGCTGCACCTGAGGCAGTAATAGCGGTGTTGGCTCTGTCTGGACCAACATTGGTTTCTGGTAAATATGTCCCATCTGCATTATTAGATTCGCTGTTGCATCTATAACAGGCACATCTGGGTAAATCCTAGGAACACTAGGTTGTGGCAATTGACACTGTACTATGGACACAGTCAGCAGATTGAAACTGCTCTGTATTGGAACTTGCGAAAAAGGGCTAGTCTGTACTGAGGTCTGGCTCACACTAGGAATAACCAGTACAGAACTCTCAGTAATGCTATGGTTACTCTGTACTGGACTCTGTGTCATGTTAACTGGTATCGGTGCAGTCGGATTCACATTATCACTTGGACCTTCTTGTGCCACATATGGTGGTGGACGATTTCTCAACAATTGTAAAATTAACTCATCATCGTCTGATTCCCCTCATTAGTTAGAGATTTCTTTGCCTCTTTTCGATTTCTGCTCTTCATCCGAAATCAAACTTCCTTTCAATTTCTTAGAAGCTTTCTTTGCTTCTTTCTCACTGTCTTCTGAAATCACAGGAAACATTCCAATACCATGTAAGGTATCTAGTCTCCACTCTCTCTGGTCATTATCCCACTTAGCTTCTGCTCTTCTCTTTTTTCTCTCAAATGTCAATGCTTGTTGTTGTCTGGCTACTAGTTCCCAGACTGCTAATGCTTCGAACTGAGCTGGTCTTGGCGGAGGTTTTAAACTATACATCCCTTGTCTCAAATTCTCTAAAATTTTCAAATTAAATGTTCCATTTTCAGGAAACGCTAAGCCCCCATCTTTTCCTGTGATTTTGCACCAATGCTTTAACCAAAGGCATGCTTCTGTACTTTTCTCTTCAATTATAATGTATGCCAGAGTACCTTCTGTCGGACAACTTTCTCCTACCCTAGTTGGAATATATTCATCTCCCCTAAGAGCACTTTTTAAAGCTTTGAAAAACTTAATTTTCACACATTTATGTCAGAAATCTATCAGGAAGTGACTTTTAATCCCACAATCCTTTTTGTCTATCTTCTCTACCAATTATGCTTCATGGTTGTCCACCAACCCATGCGCGACCTTTCTCACTAGCCAACCTATCTCAGCGTGCCAAAAAATGATGTCACACTTACACACAGCAGCTGACAAAGTCTTGCGGCTTGTTCTTCTAAATTCAAAAATATTCAAAACTAATGTAAAATTATTTTGTGAGAACTTCAATAAAACAAAAAAATAATAATTTGTCTATTTACTACAGGTAGGGAATCCACAATCACTCCAGGACCCTTATGGATTTTCACTGATGGCTTTCGCTCTGGTAGCTATTTCATCTTTCTCATTTCCCCAGATTTGCAAGTTAAATTCGACCTGCAAATTTTACTCTCACCTGATCAATGGGTCTGTCCTGGTCCATATAGACTTGCCAAATCTCAGTCAAAAAGACCTCACACTTGACTTAACTCACAAACTCAACTTGCCAACCACACCCAATTGGCCTACTAAACAGACAAATTACAACAAAAACCAAGGGCCGTATTTATGGGCCCCTAGAGCCACAGGACCGTCAATTTTTGTGACGCTCCTGTGGCGCTAAGCAAAGCTTTGTATTTACAAGGTGACATTAAGTCACTTTTTGTGGCTTAACGCCACCTTGTAAATACGGGTGCTTCCCACTCAGCACTGTGCGTGGAAGTGGCGTGCAATGGGTATTGCTGTGGGTGTGCCACAGCAAAACCCATTGCATTTTGAATCTGCCTCAGATTTATGAAATTTCGTAAACCTGAGGCAGCGCCAACATCTAACGCCACCTAGCAGGGTGCAAGAAGGAATACTTTTATTCCTCCTCGTATTTTTTTTTTTTATGTGTGCTGCATTCTGCAGCCTGCATATAAAGAACAAAGTACCAGAAATTAATGTTTATGTGCAGGAAGGTATCCCTTCCTGCACATAACAATCCTTTCAAAACGACGACATTAGTGATTGTTTATGTGCAGGAAGGGACACCTTCTCGCACATACACAATCACACCCCTCAATGCAGACATTCTTGCACGATGGTGCAAGGATGCCTGCGTTGGCAGCTAAATTTAGCGTCAGCACAGGGGGAATTGCAGGGGTGAGCCATATTCACTTAAATATGGCACACCCCTGCATTTCTAAAGTGATGCAGTGTGGAGCTGGCAATTTTAGTGCAGCTCTGCGCTGAACCACATTTCCTTAAACCTGGCCCCAAGTGTCTCAATACACTTTTAATATACTCCGGAGTCTTAGACCAGCGCAGGGTCCGTATACCAACAACCACATGGACAATTTTTTAGCACCAAGCGCCACACACATGTGATGTTTGCTGACTTCCCTACTCTCACAATTCGGAGTAAGCAAACCCCTTCTATAACATAATTTAGAGTACGCAAACCCCTTCTTCAACAACATTTGGAGCACGCAAACTCCCCTAAAATCTCACAAAAAACTCAATCACCTGCTAGTTAGCTAAAGCTGTGCAAGCACATAATCTACTTCATTCAACCTAACACCAGAACACTGAGAACACTCCCCACCAACATAGGTAAACTCTAAGGACTGGTGAAAGTCACCTTGGGTGTTAAGGGGCACATCTTCTCCATATTATGCATACATTTAAAATCAACAAATCTCAACTCAAAAACACTTATCTATTTAATTTTAAAGAGACAACCATCCTCTGCTACCAAAACTTTTAGTTCGCCCTTGGCTTATCTATTATATCATAGTAAGTGGACGCAGCTTTGAGAGTCGATTAACCTTTTGACTCGTTTAAATTAATATTAGTGTCACAAAACACAGCTATATAAACAATCCAAATTACACTAAAGAGTCAGTAAAGAACACACCTTGACCCCTTTGGTCATGAATAACCACACCTTTGATAAAAATTTGAATATTTATTTCTCTAAATTAACAATGCTAAGGTCACGAAAATGAATCTCAACACCAAATAGTACAAGTAAAGAATTATCACAGGATGTCCAAACTACGTAAAGAATCTTAGCTTGAACAAAACAATAAGAATGATTATTTCAATATCGAAAACTCTAATTAATAACATCAATATTTGAGCAAGAGATATGACATACATTGGTTCAGCAATAAAACAACATTAAATCATAAGTATAGAGGAAACACCTCACTAACCTCAGATTAGCATTAGCATGTTGGGCTTCATGCAAAAGATTTAGGGGGTCATTCCGACCCTGGCGGCCGGGGACCGCGGATGCACCGCCAACAGGCTGGCGGTGCATCCAGGCCAATTCTGACCGCGGCGGTAAAGCCGCGGTCAGAAAAGGGAAACCGGCGGTTTCCCGCCGGTTTTCCCCTGGCCTGAAGAATCCTCCATGGTGGCGCTACAGGCAGCGCCGCCATGGGGATTTCGACCCCCTTCCCGCCAGCCTGGTTCTGGCGGTTTTGACCGCCAGAACCTGGCTGGCGGGAACGGGTGTCGTGGGGCCCCTGGGGGCCCCTGCAGTGCCCATACCAATGGCATGGGCACTGCAGGGGCCCCCTAACAGGGCCCCACAAAGATTTTCAGTGTCTGCATAGCACCCGTCGCACCCTTTCCACTCCGCCGGCTCCATTCGGAGCCGGCATCCTCGTGGAAGGGGGTTTCCCGCTGGGCGGGCGGGCGGCCTTCTGCCCAGCGGGAAACTCAGAATGACCACTGCGGTCTTTTGACCGCGGTACGGTCTTCTGGCGGTTCCAAGATTAGAATGACCCCCTTAGTAACATTAATTTAGAAAACATCTAGCTATGGTGCTATCAAAATATTAGCAGTATAAAAACAGTAGGAGCTGGTACCTAAAAATCAAAAGACAAATAAAAGTACACAGATTATACATTTACCCAATCTCTAAGGTAATCAGCAACACCACAATACCTTCATCAGAGGGACAACAGCACCAGCATCAGGTTAGGAACAGGGAAAGTGGGACGGTTTCGAATTTGGACTATAAGATTACTAAACCATCAGATCATTAGTTCAGCATTGAACAGTCATAATAAACTCAGCAATTAATAAAGCACCAGAATGTCAGTAGACTGACTGGCAAAACATGAAGTGTCAAAATGACAGCTCACACTAAGAATGCGAATTAAAGCCTCTGGAAACTAGAAAGCAATAACCACCTAAATGACTGATTCTCAAGCATTAAATTAAACTTGCTAAACATTTGCTATTGGTTGAAGACATCAGGCGAAGAAATAACATCCAGTTACAAAAACATTAGATATCGCTGATACATTTAAAATGACACAGTAAAATTTGTCAAAACGTTGATTAGGTTCTTCCATCTTTTCCATAACTCGAAACTACACTAATGTTGCATTTCAGTCTTGCTTTTGACGACTGTCAATAGGCCCCTTTATTTTTCAAATTCCAAATACACTGTTGCTGGACAGTTGTTACAAAGATATGGAAACATTCCTGTTGCATGATTTTCCTCGATAAGAATACATTTCATTAATACATGCGCAGAACAAGTTTCTTAAACAAAAGAAGTATGTTAAACAACAACATGAAAACATACAAGAACACAGGAAGTTAGATAACTTCCCACTGTGGCCTTATTATTACAACATTAGTGAATTATAAAAAAAAAACATGTGCAGGCCTTGCATTCAATGGTGGCCAATACTAAAATCACAATTTATGTCAGCATTCATTTTTCAACATATAAGCATTACACATATTAGTACATCAGTATGATTAGGTGAAGGATAATTATTTATGTCAGAATATCTGTGCTCACAGGGACAACTTTCTTTGTAGATGTGCCAACTCTGAAATAGCAGCATGCTGTAACTCAGAGAGAAATCAATCAGTGGCAGAAGTGTGATATCTCACTGCCCATGACATATAATGCAGTGAATGGAAGAAAAATGTGAATGAGACAACAACAGTCTAATGGATGAAGTCAGGCTGAAAACCTCTATAATTAACCATGTCATAAGCAAAATTGCAGTAGAATCAAAAGGTCTTGGCTAATACCAACCCTTGCGTTGGATTCCAGCCTCTAGCCTTGTCTAACCTCTTTTTGTAGTATTTTGTAAAACATTCTTACAAATTGATAGAGAGCTTTGCAAAGGCAAATTGATAGAGAGACTTGCAAAGATAGATGGATAAAGATTTGCAAAGGCTGACAGAGAGCGAGAGAGAGGCTTGCAAAGACAGATAGTGAGGGTTGTAAATAGTGTTGCAAAGATAGATTGTGATGGATGGGTGGGTGGGTAGATAGATAGATAGATAGATAGATAGATAGATAGATAGATAGATAGATAGATAGATAGATAGATAGATAGATAGATAGATGGATAGATAAATAGATTTGCAAAGTTTGAGTTGAAAAGATAGAGCTGGCAAGGCAGAATATCAGGATTACAATGATAGATAGATAGATAGATAGATAGATAGATAGATAGATAGATAGATAGATAGATAGATAGATAGATAGATAACAGACAGAGTTGCAAAAACAGATAGATACATAGATAGATAAGAAATGATGTACAGATAATAGATAGCTGCTAAACAAATAGATGATGGATAGGACAGGAAATCAGAATAAACAACAGAACTGTACTTAGTAATAACATAGTTAAATATCTATATATACAGGACATATAAGAGTTCACATTGTTATGTCACTGGTGCATACAGATTCTATAACATTTCAGCGGCCTTATTTGACTCACAAATAAGAGCTCAGACATGCAATGGTTTTTAATGTGTGCTGGATAGACGGGTCCCACTTCACAACACCCTGACCGCGCCTACCAGATACATCCTTTATTGACTTCCTCACGTGACACTGGGGTGTTCCACTTGTATCGTGGAACATGGGGAATTGTCCCTGGAATCTCCTCATGGGCAGATCCAGGATGGTAGCATCTGTGTCCCAGTTGCATCACTGGGTGTGTCCTTGATGTCTTGGACTTTGCCTGGGTCTGGGGCAATACCAGCTGCAGAGAAGACATAAGTGCAGTTTTTCCTTCCAAGAACTTGCACTTGCTGCAGTGAAGGGTTAGGCCTGACTGCTTACGCATTAGAGAACCTTTTTCAAATGAGTCTGGTGTTCCAGCACAGTGTGGGCGTGGACAAGAATGTCATCGCTGACATTTACAACACCTGCGAGATCAGCAAGGAGCTTGCAGATGGTGTTTTGGAATACCTCTGTTGCACTGGATATTCTGAAGTTCAGCCTGCAGTATCATCTGAGCCATAAGTGCGTCAAAAATGTGGTGATGTTTCGTGATTCTTTAGCTAGTACTAGTTGGTGGTATGCAGATCGGAGGTCTAGCTTGGAGAACCAGTAGGCACCACTTAGCTCGCCAACTAGGTCATTTATGGTGGGAGTGAAGTGCCTTTCCCTCTTGATAGCTGCATTGGGCAGCCTCATGTCAACTCAAATGCCCACCTCACCTGGCTGCTTGGGCTTCCTGGTGGCCACGATTGGAGACTCCCATGGTGTTGGTCCAGTCACCTTCTCGATGAATCCGGTGGCCTCCAGTTTGTTGAGCTCT
The DNA here is from genome assembly GCF_031143425.1 of Pleurodeles waltl. Taxonomy (NCBI): domain Eukaryota; kingdom Metazoa; phylum Chordata; class Amphibia; order Caudata; family Salamandridae; genus Pleurodeles; species Pleurodeles waltl. The sequence goes on along the minus strand of NC_090450.1, from coordinate 304,452,856 downwards.
CTCTCCACTTGCGGCCTCAGATGGAAGGCGATGCGACGAAGGGGAAGGGCCATGGATTGGACTGTCTTGTCGATGTGCAGCTTGATCTCTTTGTCTTTTAGGCTGCCAATGCCGTTGAAGATGCCGTGGAAATCCCAGCAGTTACAGATTCTTCATGGTCTCCGAATGTAAAAAAAATATGCAAAGGCATTCTGCATGTATGTTATCCCCCAATAACATGCCATTGCCTGCCTCCGCAATGTATACCTGATGCTCAATGGAGCGCGGACCGTAGGTGAGGGTTGCCCTGAATTTTCCTCGCATGGCCATTGGAGTCGATTGTCCGTATGCAAATACTTTAAGTGTTGTGGGAGTTAGATTTGGACATGCTTCCATTTTCCTGTAGGTATCGGAGTACATTATGTTTATGGAAGCACTGGTGTCTACTACCGCTGGGGTTGAGTGCTCTCCTACCTGTATGATGCATTTAGGTTGTCTGTGTACTGTGTGGAATGCTGTGCCTACAAAAAAATGGAGTGTATGGAATGTTCTCCATTGTTATCCTCATCCATGTCAATGTTTTGGGGCTCTGCTTTGAATGCAGCGTTGACGGTCAAACTAGGGATACGTCCCTTAGTTGATCCTTTAGTTGATCTGCCTTTATGAAATGATTCATCTTCCCACATCCTTCACATTTCTTTCCACTGGCCGGGCAGCCTGCATGGCAGTGATTAGGCCCTCCACAGTAGCTGCATGTCCTGGATGTGGTGATACGTCTCTTGGGTCTTGGTTTGATGGGCCCGGATGATAGCGTTTTCATCTGTGAATCAGAAGGTGCTGGCTAGCTCTTTCAGCCTCATGTAAAAAGTGTCTATCGATTCCTCGGCGTGCTGCTGCACTTGGCGAAATACAGACCTTTCATAGTCGTGTTGGCCATGGGCTCGAAATAAGCGTTGAGGGCTGCAATCAGAATGAGGTGAGACTTTGTGGCGGCTTCATTGATCATTTTGGAGCTTCGATGTATATTCCTTCTCCCTAGGTATAGGATCATTGTTCACTTCTGTGCATTCTTCACTTTTGTAGCTTCAAAGAACAGCTGGACTCTCCCCACCTAATTTTTCCACCTGGAGGCCTGAGCTAATGGCGACCCCTCAATACTACTGGTATGGTTGCCATCATGCTTGATGGCAACTAAATTAGGGTGTGGTCCTGTTTCTTGCTGGCACTCTTGCATATGTGTGGTGGGCTGCATAGGGGTGTGCTGCACTGGTGCAGTGTGTGTTGAGCTTACTTTGGTAGGTGTGATTAGTCTAGGCTGTGGGAATGGGGGCTATATCAGTCATTTCCTTATGACCATTTTTTATCAATTAATTTCCTTTTTTTCTTTTGCTTTAATGTGATATAGTCGAAGGCCAGCAACAAGGTGCCACAGTTGCCTGCCTTGAAAGCTGGAATGCAGTGAGCAATGCCAGCTGGGTTGGGCCCCTGATGGTTCACCTCTGCCTGTAGCCAGCAATCTCCCAAACACGAGGTGAGCGCGTGACATGCAGACTCAGCACGACGCACCAAGCTGGCCTGGCCACACCATCTTCCTCCTCTGGCAGCTGAGTGAGCGCATGCAGCAGGCAGACAGGGTCATCGGGAGGTGGTGGGGTGGTCGGCAAGATCACTGCAGCACCACGGAGACAGGAGTGTGGCCTCTCAAATAGTTGGGCCACTGCGTGGGTCCCTCGTCACTAGTGTTATGTCGCTGGTGCATACAGATTCTATAACATTTGTGTGGCCTTATTGACTCACAAATAAGTGCTCTGACACGCAATGGTTTTTAATGTGTGCTAGATATGCGGGTCCCACTTCACCACTCCCTGACCGCGCCTACCAGACACACCCTTTATTGACTTTCTCACATGACACTGGGGGCTCCACTTGTATTGTGCAACACAGGGATTTGTCCTTGGAATCCCCTCATGGGTGGATCCAGGATTGTAGGGTCTGCACCCTAGTTGCATAACTAGGCTGCAACACTACACATATTAGAAAGCTATACACGCAAGGCATTTAAACCAAACCGGTTTACAAATAAAACAACATACAAGAGCACTGAAAGCAAACTAAAAACACATAACAGGATATACAGACTAAACTGAATTACAAATAGAGTTGTAGTATTTAATTAAAATACATACCAGCACAACATAAAGAAAAAGCAGTCAGAATCTCCCTTTATGGCATGAACACAAAAAAATGGAGAACAGTTTCAAATGGAAAAAATGTGTATGGTGTGAAATAGCTGAATTCAAAAAGAAAAACAAATCCCTTTCGTAGTCAAAGGGAATTAAGGACATGTATATGAATAGAGACCCTGTTGGTGATATTGTTTGAATCATAAGGAACACAAATGCGATATGTAGTTCAAGCAGCAGGCTATTGCCTGAAGATAAGATGGCCGCCGCACAGGACATGTAAAGAATGTGCGAGAGCAGGAATTGATGTATAAATATGGCAACAACATAGGAGTAAGGTAATCAAATTTGCATCAACCATTTTGCTTTACATAAAATTACATTTAGAACTCCTGGAATCCATGGTGCACCTGAGAGGCACTGATTAACAATGAACCGTTAGAAGGCAATGTATGGGAAAGTGAAGGGAAGACGGTTCCACTAGAAGGAAGGACGCTTCCCAGTAAGCCTGGTGAGTATCGAGAAGGACATTAATTACATTGTCCTCCCTAGGTCAGTAGTATTTCCATATTAAGTATACCTCTCCTGCTTACAGAAATATTATTTAATGAAGGGGCAGAGCAATTGGATGAGCAGATCCCCGCACTGCTGGAGTAAGTCTTGTTTGTAGGTTAAGTACATAGAAGACCTTGGGAGTGGATCTTTTGGTGGATCTTACAGTAATATTGGCTTTCAATTTTTAGTTTGAGAGCAGGACTCCACAACATGCAGTGGACCCTGGAGTAACATGGGAAATTATACATCCCCATGCTTAAATAGTGAGACCTTTCAAAATTGAATTAAGAATGTAAATAGCTCCAAGCTTATTAATGCAATGATTGAGCAATTGTGTAAAAACATTTTATTCTGTTTTGGGCTTTAAGTTGACAACCTTTGCATTCATGTATGATGTTAAAAGTGTTTGAAAATTTGTGTTAAGTCATATATGGGATACAGGGTTTAGTGCTAGAATGCAAGAAATGTATGTGTAAAGTATCAATAGATTTTTGTCTTGGTGCATTTCCATTTGCCCTTGATGAGGAAACTTAATCCCATTTAAAATAGGTGTACAAAAGGGAGTTTAATTATTTTTGGATGTAACCTGACACTGTCCCTCTCGGCGGTTTAGGGCATCTCTCACAGGTTTGTGAAGTGAAATAGCTGTAGGCAGATAAAGAAAGGCAGCTCCAAAAGGAATTTACAATACCATTAGCAGGATACAAGTATTGATATAGCTGGAATGTGACCCCTGTTCACCATGGAAGAGCTGGTATAAAGCATCCTGCTATTACATCAGGATTTAAACACAAAGGCAACACCAAAGCCATAATGTAAAAACAAACACATCTGGCAGAGATCAAAACTATCTTGTGTGGGAATATGTTCCTTCTGAAAAAGCAGAATGCAGTCACTCAAAGTGAAGTTATGCATGGACTGAAGTGAACTGATTCCCTGCCTCATGTGGCATGCTCTGGTGATCAGAAGCAAAATGTGACTAACACACCAGCAGACCAATGGATAGAGACAGCTTACTGAAAGCCTCTTTAAATAAGTTTATTGTACATATTTAAAAAACAACTGGAAAGGTTATTTGCTGATAGTATCATTCAAGAATATAAAATTCTCTGGAAAATAACATATTTTTTGTAGGTTACAGTTTTATTCCATATCCTAAAACCTTTCTCAGTGTATTCATCTAAGGAATTCTACAAATAAATTACATTGTGCCTAGAAATAAAGATGTAAGTGAGATATGTTGCATCCCGATTATAAAAGTAAGATTCAGCATTATTATATTTTCTTAATTCTGACCACTTAAAACAGGTGAATTGTGCTTCAAATGTAGGCTTACTCCTGACAATCGAAAGTAGGCAACAGTCCTTTTATTGATATTGAAATATTGTTCTTATTTCATTTCATTTATGCAGCTATCAATCAACATACAAGCTACAGTAGAATATTTTATTACAATTTTCCACAGTGAAATTAGTTTCACCCTTCTGCATGGAAGTATGTCTCAATAGTTCTGTGAGTAGATTCTTCACGGAGTCTATACAATAAAAGGAGTTGGAGACAAAATATAATCTAAATCAAGTTGTAATGTGTTTAGGACTTTGATAGCCTCTTCTAGTCCTAGAACATGATATTCTAATTCTTCCCAATTTACACTATCTTGCAGTCTTACGTCCAAAGCGCTGTCTCATATTCCTCTGTGTGCCATTTGAATTTCATTAATTTTTTTGCAAGGATTTCACTATGGAATTCTAAAGATAGTTCAGTTGGCGAAGGTACATTTTCAAAGGTAGTTTCAGTGTCTACCACTTGTTAATCTGGGTTTAGGAGTGATTGTTGTTTAATTTGATGAGGCATATTTGACTGCACTACATTCAGTGGCTGGGTTGTCAATTGCACAGTCAGATCAGGCTTCAGGAGTTGCACTCTTCTGGCGTATAGAATGAGCCACATGATGTAGCTTTACCATGGCATAGATACTAATCACATTCCTTTTTTCTGGATAATGGTGGAACTGTCACCATTCTTGTTCCTTACGCCACCAGATATGCTGGCCTGAAGTCTTCCTCCAGTCCAATCCCTCTACTACATGTTCACCAACTTTTAGCAGCCAGCCTTTCACCGGATACATCACTGGACTTAAAATCCCTCAGTACTTTATCCCACAATATGACATTGGCTGCTGGGCTCAAGCCAAACCACAAATGTACACTCCGTACGCCACAGTGGTAAGAGCCGCTAGGCTGGAGACTTCAGTCTCCAGCCAGGTGACTGTCACAAGTCTGCCCGCGGGATTATGACCCCGCCTGCCGCCATGGTTTTCTTGGCATGCTTACCGCCATGAAAACAATGGTGGTAGGCACTATCAGTGACAGGGAATTCCTTCCCTGATACTGATAGGGGTCTTTTCCGCCCCCTCCCGGTCCCCAGATTTCCCCCCTCCCTCTCCAGACCTTCCCCCTAACATACACGTACCTTCACGCACCATCACACACACACACACACACACACACACACACTTATATCCACATGCACCCACACATGCATTCATCCATTCACACACGCATCCAAACACACGTACAGATATACAAGCACACACACATTCACACAACACAACATACACGCATTCACACATCCACACATGCACACACATACCACACACAACACACACCTGCATTTGCGCACACACAAACATACACACACACACCCCCCCACACACACAACACCCCCATCCCCCTCCCCTGTCAGAGCACCCAACGTACCTGATTTCAGGGGGTCCTCTGGCAGGAGACGGGACAGGGCGCTGCTGCCAGCAGCAGCAACCACCAGCAGAACACCACCAGGCCGTATCATGTGTCATGATATGTCTGCGGCGGTCTACTGGCATGGCGCTGCTGCTGGCTGTAGCGCCACTTTACCGCCATCCGCCGCCATGACCTCAGCCGGAATTTCGCCATCCTTCTGGCGGAATTCCGGCTACGGTCTTAATATGACAGACGGCTGGTAGCTGCGGTGACGGTCTTTTGGCAGCTCTTCAGAGGACCAAAGGGTTTAATTCTCTATTTTATTAACAATTAATGTGAAACTTACAGCTCTGAAAATAAGGTCTGAAAATAATATGGTGATCTTGCAAACATTGTTAACATTACCCTTCGGGGGCATGGCCAGCAGCTAATGGTGTAGGCAGCACCGGGAGAGGCGAAGTCCTATCCAGCACCATCCTGCCATTCTACAGAGCCCCGAAGACTCTTGTGTCCTCCAGCAGACCCCCTATAATCTGCAAGACTCAGAGACAGCCATGCAAGGCTGCTAAAACAAACATTGTAAGTGCTGGGAAGAAGCCTGACAGTTGCAGCTCGTAACTAAAGAGGCAGCCGTGGCTCTGCTGTGTCAGAGTGGTTCAAACCTAGTGGTGAAGTCAGCCATCAGAGATGCCAATGGGGTGGTAGCCAAGCGCTTTGCTACTCCCAAACTCCAGCGGTGCAAAGTTGGAGAATCTTTTCCTTCCCCCATCCCTCCCAAAAGAGGGCCTACAATGACGGGGATGAGCCAGCCCTGACCTGAAGCATAGAGGGAGAGATGGACTTGTGGGGAGCAGTGGGCCATGGAGACTGTTTGGGGGACCACACGGGAAACAGTGATGCCCCAAAGCTGGAGGGAGCAGGCTTGAGCCCAACTCTGGATGGCTGAACCTACAGGCTCATTGAGTTGAACAGTGAGTGCGAGCTGCTGGAGGATTTCCCCTCCCCTCAGTTTACCTCTGCATCCTGCCCTGCAGCAGAAGGGCCATGGGCCTTATTCGGTGGTAGGGTACTGCAGCAGAAAATACTTCGAGTCCCCAGGGCCTCATGGCTTCATATCTGCCAACTACCCTGAATCATCCCTCACTGTGCAGCGGGAGCTGGCATTAAAGCTGCACAGACTTACAAGACTGCCTGGCATGGCTGCTTGTTGGGCCCTGCTGGGGCAACTCACCGCATCACAGGCTGATCGGTGCGAGCAGGGACAATACCCACGAAGTATGCTAGACCTACCACACCCTAACTGACTCCGTACTCACCCAGCACTGGACTCTATTGGAAGGTCTGCCTGCAACAGAGCTAGACTTCCTAATTCAGCATCAGGACATGCAAATACGTCTATGGTGAGTGCAGATCGAGTCCAAATTAGGCCCAACCAGTGGGGCAATTAGTGGAAAGGCACCTAACAGACACCCCTCGTTGTGGAGGCGGCAACCTGATTCGAGTGTGTGCTGTGTTCTCTAGGTGAAAGACTATAGGAGCAGATGGCTGCTAATCAGTGAGAGCCAGCGCAAGTCAGGATTGCTGAAGGCACACACAGCAGCTGCGATTTGGGGGTTTTGACGCATCTACTGGGCAGAAGACTCATTCCCCTCACTTAGAACTGTGCCCATTTAGCACACTGTCACAAGAGGTACAGCAAATGTAGGAGAATCAAATTTATTTTGTTTAATCACAGCTTTTAGACTTGGCATCCTTGGCGAGGTCTCCCCTAACTTTTTGCCTCTGTTTCCCAGGATGTTGATGTGTGCTGGACTCTTTTTTGCTGTTTTTTATACTCTTGGCACTTTACCACTGCTATCCAGTGCTAAAGTGCAAGCGTTCCTATGTAAAATGTATGTGTAATTTCCTTTCCATGATTGGCATATTTGATTTACTAGTAAGTCCCTAGTACAGGGCATTAGAGGTGCCCAGGGCCTGTAAATCAAATGCTACTAGTATGCCTGCAGCACTGGTTGTGCCACCCACATGAGTAGTCCTGTAAACATGGCTCAGACCTGCCACTGCAGTGCCTGTGTGGGCAGTTTTAAGCTCAATTCGACTTGGCAAGTGTACCCACTTGCCAGGCCTAAATCTTCCCTTTACATGTAAGGCACCCCTAAGGTATGCCCTAGGTAGGCAGGGAACAGTGCATGTTTAAGGTAGGACATATACTAATGTGTTTTATATGTCCTGACAGAGAAATACTGCCAAATTCAGTTTTCAATGTGCAAGGCCTATCTCTCTCATAGGTTAACATGGGGGTTGCGTTTAAATATTATTAAATTGTAGATTCCTTTTGGGAGCAGATAGAAATACGGAGTTTAGGGTCTCTGAGCTCATTAGGCAAGACTATACATCTTTTAGTAAAGTTTGTTTTTAGATTGTGTGTTTGGAAATGCCACTTTTAGAAAGTAAAAAGAACAGATGATGGACGGAATGCGAAACAACGCAAACATTCAACCCAGTCACAAAGATCTAGGTTTAATCCATCATTTTTTTTCTCCCCACGCCACCCCAGCTTGGTCCCAGCCATATGCAAATCAGTCTTAACCCTGTCCTGCATGGGAACAGTCCTGCCTGACCGGGCAAGCCAGGTCCTCCCTGGACCGAAAACAAGTGGCAATGGCCTACTTCTTGGTAAGTCAACCAACCAACCAATCAATACACACACAACACACCAACCCTGTAGGAAAAACAACATATACACCAAAACAAAGTTGCATGGGCATGGGACAACAGTCTTACTGACAACAACACATATGCAACATGCTGCAGTACACCACAATGTTTGGACAAGCATAGACACCCACATGTACCTAACACAGCCACTAACTAACAGCCACGCCACGTGAAGGACAGGAAGAGATATATATGCAAAACTTTGCATACAGAATAAGAGCACAAACCACTACAAGTGTCCACTGATTGACTTCTAAGTATATTTTACACACATTAGACCAAACCATCAATAGCTCTCCCATGTCAATGGCCCATGGCATGGGCATGTAAAGAAAGTCACACATAGGCACATCCCCACCTCATTCATTGTGTGCAAGACTCAGGCACAATCCACATCAAATGACACCTAAGTGGTGCCAACCACAACTACATCCCACCTACACATGTCTGAGATACCTGTAGGCTGCATATACATCTGTCAAATGCATCAAACTGCACACATCAGAAGACTAATGTACCTGCCATTGTAGACAATGGGGCAGAGTGATGAGAAATGGTGCCAAAATTACTCACCTGACACCTCACATGCCCCACTTAGCACCCAATAACTCCATCATGCCTGTACTGTAGACTAACAATACTACACCATGGTTCAGATTCACTGCTAAACTGGAATGTACATGGATGCCATAGTAGACCCCTGTAGGAGTATGGAGTGACCTTTCAAAAATATAGAATGGCCCCCTCCTAAAGTCTGCACTGTGCATGTGTAGTAAGTCTGGCAGAAACTCCAATTACTAAGAAGATAGGACATACACCACTATCAAATGTGATAACCATGCTAAAATATGATACACACCCTTGGACACCTGGACAACCATCATGAGTTTGTTGTCTGGCAGAGGCCGCTTGTTAAACTTCCACCACAGTTAGACGGCCAATGTGGTCTAAACCCTGTTGGCCCAATAAGGAGTTCACTGCTGGGCCTGTCAGTGGAAACATCATTTTCCATATGCTGGCCCAGGTAGGAAGAGGGCCAAAACAATGCAGCTGGTTTGTAAGTGATCCTGCTGAAATGTGGTGTTGTGGTGGGTGCAGCAGCACCAGTAACTCTTATTGCTGCAAGTAATTTGTACATTGGAAAGTGTTACAGGTCTGTCCATGTGGGACCTGGCAATACCCTTGTCAAGTGCATAGCCAGTGCAAGGGCCTCCAGGGGGCACCTGATACCACCATCTCACCAGCCATTGCATGGCAGTGGAAAGATTAGCAGATTTGGGAGCACAAATCCAGAGGGCAACGCTGCTTGCAGTGCTGCCCTGGCAGATTAAGACCACTGGGACTGCCAGGCAGCTAGCTGGTGGCAACCTGGCAATGTTGGTGGTCCAAACGTGGTGGGTCCACCACTGTTATAATGAGGGGGTCATACTGCCACGACCACAGTGGTCCACCTGCCACTGTGAGTCTGGCATACTTGAAAACACCAGATATGTAATGAGGGCCAAGATGGTTGACACAACCTCCATCTGCCATTAAGGTCCATTAAGTGTTGCACTGCATGCTTAATGTCACATGACTACTTCAACGGAATAGGCTGGCTTTGTAGGGCAACTATGCTGGCCACACATCTGACACTTGAGCCAGTATCCAAGAATTATATGTACATCAACACAGTCAAATTTGTCGAGACACGGCCACTCACCTGAAAAGCAGAATGTCTTCAGGGGCGATGGTATGCCCCCGACCTCCTGGAACACCTCTCGGCACTTCCTTGTGGACACAGAAACCCCAGCAGGTGTCCAAAAAGGAAAGGAGGAGTGGAAGAGAAAGAGACAAAACACTGCCACGTCTTGCCAGTCCAGCCAGGCACCCTGTATCTTCAGGGGCGGGTCAGAGTGATAGTAGAGTTAGTGCACTCAACTTCCTTGAAACTGAATCTCTCTTTCTGATATTGGCAGAGGAGCGGTAGAAGAACACCCGGATGCTACAGCACTTTTCTTGGATAATAATAACTGTTGGCACAATTATTAACACTGCATTACCAAAACCCCAAACTGAGAACCATAACAATAAGTACTGCAACACTAGGGCTGACTTCACAGAGATTCACTGTTGCACACTAATATTAGAACTGTGGTTGCACTTATCATGCACAAGAAAGATAACCAAGGCATTAATTGTATGACGTTTAACTTTCCTGCATGCATAGGGTTCAACTAAAAGGAACAAAAACAATCCAAGAAATGCAATTGTCCACTCTGAGTTTAAACAGTTAGGGTGGCACAGTTTGGTTTGGTTTCACTGTGTGTTTGAAAAACCCTTCAAAAGCAAATTCCTCAAACCAGAAACACAGGCATTAATGACACAATTTAAATCCAAGAGTTATGCTATTAGAGAAAGAAAAGTCACGTAAATGCTCTTTTAAAATTGCACAGTCACTTTTTGTAGGACGTGAGCTCAAGCAGATTTCCTGAAGCACATTTAGGAAACTAACTACAATAATAATGTAGAATGTTCAGAAATGCATTTGTCTCTTCAAGGTAAGCACTCTGCCAAAATACGAGGTCTAAAATACACCAGCTGTTCTGGGAAAGCGCAGCGCTCAAAGAACAAACTCACTTGAGAACACTAGTCACTTAGCTGCAGTCTTTTACGGAGTGCGGGAGGAATGCCTGGTATCAGCTGGTACAGGAACGAAGAAAAGAATTGTCTCAAAAGTCCTGAATACGAGGATGACACAAGGCGCTGGACTGCCAAATCACATGCTGAGATCAGGAAGCAAAACAAAGCCAAGCATGGAAGCATGCTTCACTCTGCTATTTATAGCCAATCAGGAAAGCAGTTGAGTTTCCACATGTAGATGAGTCACCACACCCAATTAAAAGCACATGTCTACACCACACGGAATTAGAAGCACATGTCTACACCTGCTCACATTAGCAAACAAGCATTGATAAAACCAATTGTGTAACACAGCACAATATGTTTACTTAGAAACATGAAGGTTTAACCAAGAACAGAGATATGATTTAACCCTAATCCCTGGGATGCTGACAGACAACGCAGGAGGCACCTTGGGGATTCCTGACAGTCCTCCCCACCAAGGACCCTCTCAAAGGGCAGGGCTTGGAAGGGTGCAGGAGATGACATTTTTTAGTAGGACGTGAAGCATGAACTGTGGACGTGGGTTCCCAGGAATTGTCCTCAGGCCCATAGTCTTTCCAGGCCAATAAATAGTGTAGAACACCACGGACGCGCCTGGAGTCAAGAATTTTGGCCACTTCAATTTCCCATTGCCTGTGTACTTTTACCGAGGGAGGTGGTGGGGCATCGCGGGTATCAGGGGAATAGGGACGCAGTAACGACACATAAAACACGGGGTGTACCTTGAAATCATCTGGCAATGTCAGTTCTACTACCACAGGATTAATGATTTTGGCAATAATAAAGGGGCCTAGAAATTGGGGGTTTCATTTTCTGGATCCTGCAAGATGGAGATTTTTTGATGCGAGCCACACCTGATCTCCTATCTGATAAGAGGGAGCAGGTCTCCTTCTTTTGTCTGCTTGTTTTGTTACTTGAGCTTGGTAGAGTTTTAAATGGTGTTGTACTTGTTTTTTAATCTCCTGTAACTCTTTATGGTGTTTCTGTACTGATGGGACTCTTGTGGATGTTTGGGACCCAGTTATAGGTAGCATTCCTGGGCGCAGACCAAACAAACAGTAAAATGGGGATACGCCTGTAGCCATGTGGATACTGTTGTTATATACAAATTCAACAAGAGGTAAAGCCTTATCCCACTCTGTAAACCATGTGTCAATGTAACATCTCAGGATTTGCTCCTGCGGGTGGTTGGCACGTTCTGTCTGCCCATCCGTTTGTGGATGATATGCAGAGGACAAGCGGACGTCCATACTGACAGAGGAACAGAAGCTACGCTAAAACTGTGATATAAATTTGGGTCCACGATCGGAAACAATTGTGGTGTGTAGCCCATGAAGCCGTACAATGTGTTGGACAAACAAATCAGAGAGCTTAGAAGCAGTAGGGAGGCATTTTAATTGAACAAAATGAGCCATTTTCGTTGGGTAATCTACAACCACCCATATGACAGTGTGTCCATTGGAAGCTGGGAGATCAGAAATAAAATCCATACTTATGGTATGCCATGGGGCCACCAGAATTGGCAGGGGAAGTAACAATCCTGTGGCTCGAGTATGTGGGGTTCTAGCCCGAACCCAGGTGGAACAAGTCTGGACGTAGCTTCTGACATCCTGCACAAGTGTGGGTCACCAAAACCATCTTTGACAGATATCTAACATCTTTTTCTCACCCCAGTGACCTGTGAGGACAGAATTGTGTCCCCAATGTAACACTGTATACCGTAATTCTTTGGTAGGGACGTACAACTGATCAGCATGGTGTGGTAAACCCTCTTTTTCATACACATCAGTTGAACAGGGAACCTATTGTTGGGCTACCCGTATTTTCTCAAGGAGCTCTTTGGAAGTGCACACAGCCACAATGTTTTCTGGGGGTGTAATGCTTCTGACCTGTTCTAGCGCAACATCAGAGGAGAAACCCATCCTAGACAATGTGTCTGCCTTTTGTTGTGTAGTACCGGGCCTATAGGTGATTACGAAGTTAAACTTGTTAAAGAATAGAAGCCAGCGTAATTGACGAGGTGTTAGGGCCCTGGTCGCTTAAAAAAACCTGTAAATTACGGTGATCTGTGTAAATAGTTACGGTGTGTCTAGCTCCTAGTAGGTGGTGACACCATACCTGGAAGGCAAGCTTGATGGCCAGAAGTTCCCGCTCCGCCACCGTGTAATTTTGCTCTGGGGGTAGTAATTTCTTTGAGAAGTAAGCTACTGGATGGAACTGCCCAGACTCAGGATCTCGTTGGGAAAAGACACCACCTATTGCCATTTGGGAAGCATCTGCATCCACGAAAAAATGTCTGAGACAGGTCGGGATGATGGAGAATGGGTGCGTCAGTGAATGTATTTTTAAGATGTTGGGTGGCTTTCTCAGCTTCTGCATCCCAGAGGAACTTAGGGGGTCATTCTAATATCGGCGGGCGGCGGAGGCCGCCCGCCGAAGTTCCCCCACCAAAATACCACTCCGCGGTCTAAAGACCGCTGAGGGTATTTTGGGATTTGCCCTGGGCTGGCGGGCGGCCGCCAAAAGGCCGCCTGGCAGCCCAGGGCAAATCAACCTTCCCACGAGGACGCCGGCTCAGAATTGAGCCGGCGTAGTGGGAAGGTGCGACGGGTGCAGTGGCACCCGTCGCGTATTTCAGTGTCTGCATAGCAGACACTGAAATACTTTGTGGGGCCCTCTTACGGGGGCCCCTGCAGTGCCCATGCCATGGGCATGGGCACTGCAGGGGCCCCCAGGGGCCCCGCGGCACCCCCTACCGCCATCCTGTTCCTGGCGGGAGTCCCGCCAGGAACAGGATGGCGGTAGGGGGTGTCAGAATCCCCATGGCGGCGGAGCGCGCTCCGCCGCCATGGAGGATTCTGCAGGGCAGCGGGAAACCGGCGGGAAACCGGCGGGAAACCGGCGGGAGTCCGCCGGTTTCCCGCATCTGACCGCGGCCGAACCGCCGCGGTCAGAATGCCCTGCGGGGCACCGCCGGTCTGTCGGCGGTGCTCCCGCCGACCCTGGCCCCGGCGGTCTCAGACCGCCGGGGTCAGAATGACCCCCTTAATCCCCTTTCGTAGGAGATGAGTTATGGGAGATACCACAAAAGAAAAGTGGGGTATTAATCTCTGATAAAAATATGCAAAGCCCAAAAACTGTTGTACTTCCTTGATGGATCTTGGGGCTACCCAATCCAGGATGGCCTGTACCTTGGAACTATCCATGGAAATTCCATCGGGAGTGATCACTTATCCCAGGAATTCTACAGTTGTAGCATGAAAAACACATTTTTCCAGCTTGGCGAAGAGATGATGCTCACGAAGCTGTTGTAAAACCGCTCTTACATGCCCAAATGTTCCTCAGTGGAAGACGAATTGATCAAAATGTTGTCTATGCATACCACTACATAGATCTCGAGAAACTCCTGCAGCACTTCATTAGTGAAAAATTGAAACTCTGCAGGAGCTTTACACAACATGAAGGGCATCACTGTGTACTCAAAGAGTCCGAAATTAGTTTGGAATGCCGTCTTCCACTCATCCCCCTTCATCACTCGGATCAAGTGGTAGGTGCCCCGGAGGTCGAGTTTAGTATAAATGGTCGACTGACGTACCTCATCTAAAAGTACCGGGAACAATGGAAGTGGATACCGATTTTTTATGGTCACTTTGTTCACTGCGCGATAATCTACACAGGGGCGCAGCTCGTGATTCTTCTTGGGCACGAAGAACAAAGACGACGATACTGGTGACGTTGAATGACGAATTAAACCCTTATCCAATAGATTATCCACGTAGTTTCGCAGGTATCGATTCTCAGGCTCAGAAAGGGCATACACCCTACTACATGGTAGCGTTGCCCCTGGAAACAAGTCTATGTGCCAATCGTATGACCTATGCAGCAGCAGCTGGGTGGCATTCTGTTCACTAAAGACATCATGGAAGTCTTTCTATGGTGCAGGAATGGCCAGTGTGTTGTCCGGCTTGATAGCCATACTATGTGTGGAGCCACAATGTAAGGGTGTCACTAGTAATGGTTTGTCTTGGTAACAGGAGTGCCAGCAATGTTTAGAGTCTAATGTCATTGTCCTTGCTGCCCAGTCAATTTTGGGATTGTGTAACTGAAGCCACGGTATCCCCAAAATGGCTCCAAATACTGGGGTATCTATTAAGTCAAACTGAATTTGTTCTGTATCGTTGTTTGCACAAAGCATGGACAAGGGTGTTGTTTGATAAACTATAAGCCCGGAGGACAATTTTGAGTCATCCACAGCTCTGACTGGTTCAGGGATGTCTTTTCTGATATTCGTAATATTTGGGGTTTTAGCCAAACCTAAGTCTAAAAAGTTACTGGTAGCCCCAGATTCAAGCAATATGGGAATGACCTTACAAACCTGAGGGGACAACACTAACGTCACAATAAGAGTTAGATGTCAAGGTATGGGACTGGTGGTATTAGCCAGAAGATGTGAGACCATATTGAAAGAAGCGCTCGATAAAATGGTCTCAGAAGTTATCGAGTCAGTTAGTTTTCCGCCTGGTCGGGAAGAGAGAATTCAGGCCCTGTTACAGCTCTGTTGGATTTCTTTGGAGCAGTAGGCTTGTCAGGACATTCCAGAGCAAAATGACCTGCCTTACCGCAGTATAAACCCAGTTTCAATTTTTTCCTACGTTCTTTCTCTTCCTTAGATAGTGGGTCCCGCACATTGCCAATTTGCATGGGCTCAGGTTTATCATGAGTGGGAATGGTGGACTCCTTTTTATCAGTTTTGAGCACCACTAAGCATGTGTCACCCTGGAATTTTTCTCCCTTACGTTCACTCAAGCAGAGATCCAATCATGCCACCAGGTCAATTTACTCAGAACACTTCGTAGGAGGTTCTACAATTTGGGCTAGAACATCCTTGAGATTGTCCCGAAGGCCACAATAGAAGAGGGAGGTCCTCTTCTCCTCGGGCCTCTCAGTCTCTGCCACCAACCAATTGAAAGAGGTAATATAGGACAGTAGATCCTTGCTTCCCTGGTGCAAATTCAGCAACTCATTGTCACTGGCTTGCAAGTAGAGGTGTTTGGTGAACAGTTTCCGCAAGGCTTCCTTGAACCGGTTGAAATCATACAGTATAGGGTCATTGCGTTCCCCCAGTGGAATAGACCAATTAGCTGCATTGCCTCCCAAATAAGAGATAATAAAAGTTACCTTTGCAGCATCATTGGGGAATGCAGCTGCCCGACACAAACACTGTAGCTGGCACTGGTTAAGGAAAATGTTGAACTTGGCACTATCTCCAAAAAACCTTTCTGGAGGAGCTAAGGGCAGGGGGGTTGGTGTTGTGACCATTGCCTGCATGGGTTGTGTGGTGGAAGTCATTGGGCCTGAATTAGGTCCAGGAACATGACTAGACCGGTCAAACCGAGGGGCTGTAGTACTGGAGATCTTTGTTTTAGTTTGACTCCTCCCCAGGGGGTGTCTTGTGGTTTATACCACTGTAGTTCAGTGTGCAACTCCAGGTTCTCTTGCTTTAAGGAAAGAACTTCCTTCTGTAATCCTGCTATGGCCCTAGTTAAATCTAATAAAGATGGAGCATCCTGATCAGCTGGTAAAGCCTGTGCTATACCTTTGAAAGTATCCATTGAGGAATCCATCGCCCAGGCAGCCCTGTATGTTGTGGCTTGGCTTTATTTCGAGACAGGGCCACTCACCTGAAAAGCAGGATGTCTGTAGGGGCGATGGTATGCTCCCCGGCCTCCTGGAACACCTCTTGGCACTTCCTGGTGGACGTAGAAACCCCGGCAGGTGTCCCAAAAGGAAAGGGGGAGTGGAAGAGAAAGAGACAAAACACTGCCACATCTTGTCGGTCCAGCAGGCACCTTGTAACTTGTGGGGGGCAGGTCGTTGCTGACAGAGTGATAGTAGAGTCTTTGCTTGAAACTGAATCTCTCTTTCTGATATGGGCACGGGAGCCGTAGAAGAACACCGGGATGCTCCAGCACTTTTTTTGGAAAATAATAACTGTTGGCACAATTATTAACACTGCATTACCAAAAATCCAAACTGAGTACCATAACAATAAGTACTGCAACACTGGGGCTGGCTTCACAGATATTCACTGTTGCACACTACAATTAGAACTGTAGTTGCACTTATCATGCACAAGAAAGACAACCAAGGGCATTCACTATATCACGTTTAACTTTCCTGCATGCATAGGGTTAAACTAAAAGGAACCAAAACAATCCAAGAATTACAAATGTCCACTCTGGGTTTAAACAGTTAGGGTGGCACAGTTTGTTTTCACTGTGTGTGTGAAAAACCCTTCAAAAGCAAATTCCTCAAACCTGAAACACAAACATGAATGACACAATTTAAATCGAAGGGTTATGCTATTAGAGAAAGAAAAGTCACGTAAATGCACTTTTTGTAAGACGTGAGCTCAAGCAGATTTCCTGAAGCACATTTAGGCAAGTAACTACAATAAAAATGTAGAATGTTCGGAAATGCATTTGTCTCTTCAAGATAAGCACTCTGCCAAAATACAAGGTCTGAATTACACCAGCTGTTCTGGGAAAGCACAGCGCTCAAAGAAAAAACTCACTTGAGAATACTAGTCACTTAGCTGCAGTCTTTTTTGGAGTGCGGGAGGAATGCCTGGTATCAGCTGGTACAGGAACAAAGAAAAGAATTGTCTCAAAAGTCCTGAATACGAGGATGACACCAGGCGCTGGATTGCCAAATCACATGCTGAGATCAGAAAGCAAAACAAAGCCAAGCAGGGAGGCATGCTTCACTCTGCCATTAATGGCCAATCAGGAAAGCAGTTGAGTTTCCACATGTGGATGAGTCACCACACTCAATTAGAAGCACACGTCTGCAGCACACCCAATTAGAAGCACATGTCTACACCTGCTCACATTAGCAAACAATCATTGGTAAAACAAACATCGATAAAACCGATTGTGTAACACAGCACATTATGTTTACTTAGAAAGAGGAAGGTTTAACCAAGAACAGAGATATGATTTAACCATAATCCCTTGGAATGCTGACAGATAACGCAGGTGGCACCTTGGGTATTCCTGACAAATTGAACCATATTACAAGACTTGAAGCATACACAACACCACAAACATCTCTGAGTCACCATTCAAACTGCAACCAACTACTTCCATGGAATATTCATGGTCCCTCTCAACTCTTCACTAAATTTCTCCCTCTTATCTTTGCAGCTGACCAGGGTATGGCATGCAGCTGTGGGTCATGACCCCATTTACAAATTGAGATACCAATGAACAGCGTACCTACAATGAAGCACACCAGAAGACACACAATGTGGTGGAGAAGAGCTTTGGCCTTCTCAAATCCCAGTTCAGGTGCCTGGACATGACAGGAGGAAGCCTCCTGTATGCTGCTGCGCTGGGATGCAAAATAATGCTGGTATGTACTATCCTCCATAACATGTGTGTCAGAAACAATATAACCTGGGATGGACAAGTAGGTGTCCACAATGAAGAGGGTGATGGGATGAGGACTTTGAGGGGGATCTACCAAACACAGCAGGAGGAGTCTGCAGGAGACAGACAATTGTTGACAATTTTTATACATAGTCAACTAAGAAAGTACTCTGTAAACCCCTCAAATAAGTTTTGTTCAACAACACAATTCTTCGTCTCCTCATTGTCCAATACATATATTTTTGGTATGTGAATCTAACCTCATGGAGTGTGTCAGAAATCCAGAAACAACAAGTATGGTAAACACATCTTTGGTGATATAGGGGGTTCTACAGACTCTTTCTCACATATCAGTGATGCCCAAATCCCTGGCTTGTGACCTCTGAAAGCCAAGATCTATGCACAACTACATATATTGTCACATCATGTGGCAATGTGCATTTTCATGGGCCATTCACCAACACAACACCATCTCTAACAGGTAGCATGCAAGGGGGGCACACACAAGGTAGGGGCTGTCAGGAAATGGAGGTAAAGTAATGTTAGAACTGAACACTGTCACAACACTGTGTGAGAGTAGCTTGGGCTTCACCTTACGTTTGTGTCAAGGGGTGGGCACGTTATTCCATAACCCAGACATGTTTGCTACCACCATACCATGGTAATTGCCCTTCGCATGGTACCAGAACAGGAGACGGTCACATACAATTCAATCTTAACCATTTCATTTGTCCAACCTTTAGGTCCCACCAGTCATGCAACCCCTAAGCAGGCTGAACATGGACACAACTTTGGACTTCTAAACATCTATCTATGCCCTACATGTGCAAGCACACAACCTCTGTACCTGAGAGGGGAAGGCTGAAATCTTGTACTGCATTGGAATTAATCACAACCAGGTCTGTATGTCCACATTTGTGAATGTCTCCATCCACTAGGAGTGTGCACAGGCTAGAAATTAGCTATCATAAATGGTAGAGATACCAGCTCAATAAACCCACGCACCACTGCTTTGACAACATCAACATGTGATAATGTCAGATGCTTGATGCACGTGCACAGTGGGCAGAGTGAAGTGGACCACCATCAACCTGCACCTCCACATGCAACCATGGGTTTGTGTTGCCACACAAACTCACATATTGATGTAGATGGATAGGCCTGCTATCTATGCTACTGTCAACATCAGGACAGTGCGCGCTCTATGGGCGACGTAAATGCAAAAACCCAGTCCTTATGCAGAGGTATATTTAATCCATTGTGTTTCTATGCAGTATGTTAACCTTTTGCTTTGCAGAGCTTTCACCTTGAAAATCATTAACCCCTTCGCTGCCAGGCCTTTTCCCCCTCCTGTGCCGAGCCTTTTTTTGGCTATTTGAGGCAGTTCACACTTAGGCCCTCATAACTTTTTGTCCACATAAGCTAACCAAGCCGAATTTGCGTCCTTTTTTTCCAACATCCTAGGGATTCTAGAGGTACCCAGACTTTGTGGGTTCCCCAGAAGGAGGCCAAGAAATTAGCCAAAATACAGTGAAAATTTTGTTTTTTTCAAAAAAATTGGAAAAAGTGGCTGCAGAAGAAGGCTTGTGGTTTTTCCCCTGAAAATGGCATCAACAAAGGGTTTGCGGTGCTAAACTCAGCAGCTTTCCAACATTCAGGAACAGGCAGACTTGAATCAGCAAACCCAATTTTTCAACACAATTTTGGCATTTTACTGGGACATACCCCATTTTTGCAATTTTTTGTGCTTTCAGCCTCCTTCCAGTCAGCGACAGAAATGGGCATGAAACCAATGCTGGATCCCAGAAACCGATAAACATTTCTAAAAAGTAGACAAAATTCTGAATTTAGCAAGGGGTCATTTGTGTAGATCCTACAAGGGTTTCCTACAGAAAATAACAACTGAAAAGGAAAAATATTGAAATTGAGGTGAAAAAAACAGCAATTTTTCTCCACGTTTTACACTGTAACTTTTTTCTGCAATGTCAGATTTTTAAAAGCAATATGCCGCTACGTCTGCTGGACTATTCTGGTTGCGGGGATATATAGGGCTTGTAGGTTCATCAAGAACCCTAGGTAACCAGAGCCAATAAATGAGCTGCACCCTGCAGTGCGTTTTCATTCTATACCGGGTATACAGCAATTCATTTGCTGAAATATAAAGAGTAAAAAATAGCTATCAAGAAAACCTTTGTATTTCCAAAAAGGGCACAAGATAAGGTGTTAAGGAGCAGTGGTTATTTGCACATCTCTGAATTCCGGGGTGACCATACAAGCATGTGAATTACAGGGCATTTCTCAAATAGATGTCTTTTTTACACACTCTCCTATATTTGGAAGGAAAAAATGTAGAGAAAGACAAGGGGCAATAACACTTTTTTTGCTAATCTATGTTCCCCCTAGTCTCCCGATAAAAATGATACCTCACTTGTGTGGGTAGGCCTAGCGCCTGCGACAGGAAACGCCCCAAAACGCAACGTGGACACATCCCATTTTTTAAAAAGAAAACAGAGGTGTTTTTTGCAAAGTGCCTACCTGTAGATTTTCGCCTCAAGCTCAGCCGGCACCTAGGGAAACCTACCAAAGCTGTGCATTTCTGAAAACTAGAGACCTAGGGGAATCCAAGATGAGGTGACTTGTGGGGCTCTGACCAGGTTCTGTTACCCAGAATCCTTTGCAAACCTCAAAATTTGGCAAAAAAGCACATGTTCCTCACATTTCTGTGGCAGAAAGTTCTGGAATCTGAGAGGAGCCACAAATTTCCTTCCACCCAGCGTTCCCCCAAGTCTCCCGATGAAAATGATACCTCACTTGTGTGGGTAGGCCTAGCACCCGCGACAGGAAATGCCCCAAAGCGCAACGTGGACACATCCAATTTTTTGAAAGAAAACAGAGGTTTTTTTGCAAAGTGCCTACCTGTAGATTTTGGCCTCTAGCTCGGCCGGCACCTAGGGAAACCTACCAAACCTGTGCATTTTTGAAAACTAGAGACCTAGGGGAATCCAAGATGGGGTGACTTGTGGGGCTCTGACCAGGTTCTGTTACCCAGAATCCTTTGCAAACCTCAAAATGTGGCAAAAACAACACATGTTCCTCACATATATGTGGCAGAAAGTTCTGGAATCTGAGAGGAGCCACAAATTTCCTTCCACCCAGCGTTTCCCCAAGTCTCCCGATGAAAATGATACCTCACTTGTGTGGGTAGGCCTAGCACCCGCGACAGGAAATGCCCCAAAGCGCAACGTGGACACATCCAATTTTTTGAAAGAAAACAGAGGTTTTTTTGCAAAGTACCTACCTGTAGATTTTGGCCTCTAGCTCAGTTGGCACCTAGGGAACCCTACCAAACCTGTGCATTTCTGAAAACTAGAGACCTAGGGGAATCCAAGATGGGGTGACTTGTGGGGCTCGAAACAGGTTCTGTTACCCAGAATCCTTTGCAAACCTCAAAATTTGCCTAAAAAAACACATGTTCCTCACATTTCTGTGGCAGAAAGTTCTGGAATCTGAGAGGAGCCACAAATTTCCTTCCACCCAGCGTTCCCCCAACTCTCCCGATAAAAATGATACCTCACTTGTGTGGGTAGGCCTAGCGCCCGCGACAGGATATGCCCCAAAGCGCTACGTGGACACGTCCAATTTTTTGAAAGAAAACAGAGCTGTTTTTTGCAAAGTGCCTACCTGTAGATTTTGGCCTCTAGCTTAGCCGGCAACTAGGGAAACCTACCAAACCTGTGCATTTCTG
This sequence comes from Pleurodeles waltl, assembly GCF_031143425.1. Classification (NCBI taxonomy): domain Eukaryota; kingdom Metazoa; phylum Chordata; class Amphibia; order Caudata; family Salamandridae; genus Pleurodeles; species Pleurodeles waltl. Next base: position 304,430,841 of record NC_090450.1, on the reverse strand, counting down.
AAAACTAGAGACCTAGGGAATCCAAGATGGGGTGACTTGTGGGGCTCGGAACAGGTTCTGTTACCCAGAATCCTTTGCAAACCTCAAAATTTGGCTAAAAAAACACATGTTCCTCACATTTCTGTGGTAGAAAGTTCTGGAATCTGAGAGGAACCACACATTTCCTTCCACCCAGCGTTCCCCCAAGTCTCCCGATAAAAATGATACCTCACTTGTGTGGGTAGGCCTAGCGCCCGCGACAGGAAATGCCGCAAAGCGCAACATGGACACATCCAATTTTTTTAAAGAAAACAGAGGTGTTTTTTGCAAAGTGCCTACCTGTAGATTTTGGCCTCTGGCTCAGCCGGCACCTAGGGAAACCTACAAAACCTGTGCATTTCTGAAAACTAGAGACCTAGGGGAATCCAAGATGGGGTGACTTGTGGGGCTCTGACCAGGTTCTGTTACCCAGAATCCTTTGCAAACCTCAAAATTTGGCTAAAAAAACACATGTTCCTCACATTTCTGTGGCAGAAAGTTCTGGAATCTGGGAGGAGCCACAAATTTCGTTCCACCCAGCGTTCCCCCAAGTCTCCCGATAAAAATGATACCTCACTTGTGTGGGTAGGCCTAGCGCCCGCGACAGGAAATGCCCCAAAGCGCAACGTGGACACATCCAATTTTTTGAAAGAAAACAGAGGTGTTTTTTGCAAAGTGCCTACCTGTAGATTTTGGCCTCTAGCTCAGCCGGCACCTAGGGAAACCTACCAAACCTGTGCATTTCTGAAAACTAGAGACCTAGGGGAATCCAAGATGAGGTGACTTGTGGGGCTCTGACCAGGTTCTGTTACCCAGAATCCTTTGCAAGCCTCAAAATTTGGCTAAAAAAACACTTGTTCCTCACATTTCTGTGGTAGGAAGTTCTGGAATCTGAGAGGAGCCACAAATTTCCTTCCACCCAGCATTCCCCCAAGTCTCCCGATAAAAATGATACCTCACTTGTGTGGGTAGGCCTGCGACAGGAAATGCCCCAAAGCGCAACGTGGACACATCCAATTTTTTGAAAGAAAACAGAGGTGTTTTTTGCAAAGTGCCTACCTGTAGATTTTGGCCTCTAGCTCAGCCGGAACCTATGGAAACCTACCAAACCTGTGCATTTCTGAAAACTAGAGACCTAGGGGAATCCAAGATGGGGTGACTTGTGGGGCTCGGAACAGGTTCTGTTACCCAGAATCCTTTGCAAACCTCAAAAGTTGGCTAAAAAAACACATGTTCCCCACAGTTCTGTGATAGAAAGTTCTGGAATCTGAGAGGAGCCACAAATTCCCTTCCTCCCAGCGTTCCCCCAAGTCTCCTGATAAAAATGATACCTCACTTGTGTGGGTAGACTTAGCACCCGCGGCAGGAAATGCCCCAAAGCGCAACGTGGACACATCCAATTTTTTGAAAGAAAACAGAGGTGTTTTTTGCAAAGTGCCTACCTGTAGATTTTGGCCTCTAGCTCAGCCGGCACCTAGGGAAAGCTACCAAACCTTTGCATTTCTGAAAACTAGAGACCTAGGGGAATCCAAGATGGGGTGACTTGTGGGGCTCGGACAATGTTCTGTTACCCAGAATCCTTTGCAAACCTCAACATTTGGCAAAAAAAACACATGTTCCTCACATTTCTGTGGCAGAAAGTTCTGGAATCTGAGAGGAGCCACAAATTTCCTTCCACCCAGCATTCCCCTAAGTCTCCCGATAAAAATGATACCTCACTTGTGTGGGTAGGCCCAGCGCCCGCGACAGGAAATGCCCCAAAGCGCAACGTGGACATATCCAATTTTTTGAAAGAAAACAGAGGTGTTTTTTGCAAAGTGCCTACCTGTAGATTTTGGCCTCTAGCTCAGCCGGCACCTAGGGAAACCTACCAAACCTCTGCATTTATGAAAACTAGAGACCTAGGGGAATCCAGGATGGGGTGACTTGTGGGTCTCTGACCAGGTTCTGTGACCCAGAATCCTTTGCAAACCTCAAAATTTGGCTAAAAAAACACATGTTCCTCACATTTCTGAGGTAGAAAGTTCTGGAATCTGAGAAGAGCCACAAATTTCCTTCCACCCAGTGTTCCCCCAAGTCTCCCGATAAAAATGATACCTCACTTGTGTGGGTAGGCGTAGCGCCCGCGACAGGAAATGCCCCAAAGCGCAATGTGGACACATCCAATTTTTTGAAAGAAAACAGAGTGTTTTTTGCAAAGTGCCTACCTGTAGATTTTGGCCTCTAGCTCAGCTGGCACCTAGGGAAACCTACCAAACCTGTGCATTTCTGAAAACTAGAGACCTAGGTGAATCCAAGATGGATTGACTTGTGGGGCTTGGACCAGGTTCTGTTACCCAGAATCCTTTGCAAACCTCAAAATTTGGCTAAAAAAACACATGTTCCTCACATTTCTGTGGTAGAAAGTTCTGGAATCTGAGAGGAGCCACAAATTTCCTTCCACCCAACGTTCTCCCAAGTCTCCCGATAAAAATGATACCTCACTTGTGTGGGTAGGACTAGCGCCTACGAAAGGAAATGGCCCAAAACACAACGTGGACACATCACATTTATTCATAGAAAACAGTGCCTACCTGTGGATTTTGGCCTGTAGCTCAGCCGGCACCTGGGGAAACCTAGCAAACCAGCGCATTTTTGAAAACTAGAATCCCAGGGGAATCCAAGATGGGGTGACTTGCGGGGCTCTGACCAGGTTATGTTACCCAGAATCCTTTGCAAACATCCAAATTTGGCCAAAAAACACTTTTTCCTCTCATTTCGGTGACAGAAAGTACTGGAATCTGAGAGGAGCCACAAATTTCCTTCCACCCAGCGTTCCCCTAAGTCTCCCGATAAAAATGATACCTCACTTGTGTGGGTAGGCCCAGCGCCCGCGAGAGGAAATGCCCCAAAGCGCAACGTGGACACATCCAATTTTTTGAAAGAAAACAGAGGTGTTTTTTGCAAAGTGCCTACCTGTAGATTTTGGCCTCTAGCTCAGCCGGCACCTAGGGAAACCTACCAAACCTGTGCATTTTTGAAAACTAGAGACCTAGGGGAATCCAGGATGGGGTGACTTGTGGGTCTCTGACCAGGTTCTGTTACCCAGAATCCTTTGCAAACCTCAAAATTTGGCTAAAAAAACACATGTTCCTCACATTTCTGAGGTAGAAAGTTCTGGAATCTGAGAGGAGCCACAAATTTCCTTCCACCCAGTGTTCCCCCAAGTCTCCCGATAAAAATGATACCTCACTTGTGTGGGTAGGCGTAGCGCCCGCGACAGGAAATGCCCCAAAGCGCAATGTGGACACATCCAATTTTTTGAAAGAAAACAGAGTGTTTTTTGCAAAGTGCCTACCTGTAGATTTTGGCCTCTAGCTCAGCTAGCACCCAGGGAAACCTACCACACCTGTGCATTTCTGAAAACTAGAGACCTAGGGGAATCCAAGATGGGGTGACTTGTGGGGCTTGGACCAGGTTCTGTTACCCAGAATCCTTTGCAAACCTCAAAATTTGGCTAAAAAAACACATGTTCCTCACATTTCTGTGGTAGAAAGTTCTGGAATCTGAGAGGAGCCACAAATTTCCTTCCACCCAACGTTCTCCCAAGTCTCCCGATAAAAATGATACCTCACTTGTGAGGGTAGGACTAGCGCCTACGAAAGGAAATGGCCCAAAACACAACGTGGACACATCACATTTATTCATAGAAAACAGTGCCTACCTGTGGATTTTGGCCTGTAGCTCAGCAGGCACCTGGGGAAACCTAGCAAACCAGCGCATTTTTGAAAACTAGAATCCCAGGGGAATCCAAGATGGGGTGACTTGCGGGGCTCTGACCAGGTTATGTTACCCAGAATCCTTTGCAAACATCCAAATTTGGCCAAAAAACACTTTTTTCTCTCATTTCGGTGACAGAAAGTACTGGAATCTGAGAGGAGCCACAAATTTCCTTCCACCCTGCGTTCCCCTAAGTCTCTCGATAAAAATGGTACCTCACTTGTGTGGGTAGGCCTAGCGCCCCCGAAAGGAAATGGCCCAAAACACAACATGGACACAACATATTTTTTCACAGAAAACAGAGGTGTTTTTTGCAAAGTGCTTACCTGTGGATTTTGGCCTCTAGCTCAGCCAGCCCCACGGGGGGGCAGAAATGGCCTAAAATAAATTTGACCCCCAACCTCCCCCCAACCCACCCTGGCCGGGAGCGACCCTTGCCTACGGGGTCGCTCCTCCTGCGTGACATTGGCGCCAAAAAACAAATCCCCGGTGCCTAGTGGTTTCTGCCCCCTTGGGGGCAGATTGACCTAAAATCGGACAATCTGCCCCCAAAGGGGGCAGAAATGGTCTAAATACAATTTGCCCCCCGGGGGAGCGACCCTTGCCTGATGGGTCGCTCCCCATCTCTAAAAAAACAAAGAAACAAAAAAAAAACACAAAAAAAAAATTTGATTAGATATCGAAGTACAAGTAAAGAAGAAGAAATATCTTAAGAAAGCTTTAGTGAATTCTGGGGCTACTGGTAACTTTGTGGATGCACAATTGGTTCAAACATGGGGGATCCCATGCACCAAAAAGAAAACCCCAGAAATCATACAAGCCGTAGATGGAAAACTTTTAACTGGAGGCGCAGTGACTCTACAGACTGTCCCCTTGTCGGTGACCTGTAATGGGGGAGTTCAGAATATCAAACATGAAGAAAAATCATCTTTGACGTGATCCATGCTCCTCAGTATGGAGTCATTCTTGGACTGCCATGGTTAAGCTATCATAACCCTGAAATCAACTGGTCAGAACGTAAAATCGTACTCTCCTCCATCTTGTGTAATGAAAAATGTCTCCAGACATCAAGAGTCACAAAACCTAGCAAAGCTCACGTAGCAACAGCTGCCGAAAAAGATGTAACGCTGCCCTGGCAGTATTTGTCCTATCTAGACATTTTTGATGAAAGAGAAGCAGAAACCTTACCACCTCACAGACCATATGACTGTCACATTGATTTAACTCCTGGTGCTATACTCCCTAGTTGTCATGTGTAGGCCTTGTCAGAAAAAAAAAAATCAACACCTAAGAAAATACTTGGATCAATTTCTAGCTAATGACTTTATTCGTTCTTACAAGTCTCCTGCAGTGTCTCCTCTTTTTTTTGTCACCAAGGCTAATGGGGATCTTCGAATTTGCATAGACTATAGAGGTTTGAACAAAATCACAGTCAAGAACAAGTACCCATTACCACTGATTCCTGTCTTGTTGGATCAAGTTAAAAAAGCAAAAATCACAGTCAAGAAAAAGTACCCGTTACCGCTGATTCCTGTCTTGTTGGATCAAGTTAAAAAAGCAAAAATCTACACTAAGTTAGACTTAAGAGGTGCTTACCATTTGGTCAGAATGAGAGAAGGCGATGAATGGAAAACTGCCTTTAAAAATCGATATGGTCTGTTTGATTACACAGTCATGCTCTTTGGGCTTTGTAACGCTCCAACAGCATTTCATTTCTTTCTGAATGACGTGCTTAGAGAGTATCTAGATCTATTTGAAATAGTCTACATCGACGATATCTTAATCTATTCATACAATGAAGTAGAACATATACAACATGTCAAGAAGATTCTCACAGCCCTTCGAAAGCATAATCTGTATTGCAAATGAACCAAATGTGAATTCCATGTTACCACCGTCGAATTCTTAGGAGTCATCCTTACTCCTCAAGGTATGGTCATGGCAGAAAGAAAAGTACAACCAGTAACTGATTGGCCCACTCCAAAGACTGTTCGAGATGTTCAGTGCTTCCTAGGATTTGCAAACTTCTATCGCAGGTTCATAAATCATTTCTCTCAGACAGTGGCACCAATCACCAAGTTGTTGAGAAAGAAATAACCATTTGTGTGGTCCCCTGACGTTGAGCGTCCGGACGTTGAGCGTCCATTCATATCAGAAGCAGATGCTTCAGATGTAGCTATTGGTGCAGTGATATCACAACGCAGTAAAGATACTGGTCAACTACATTCTGAAGCCTTCATGTCTCGAAAGCTGAATGAAGCAGAACAAAATTATGTTATTGCTGAGAAAGAGCTTCTGGCAATCCGTGATGCCTTCAGAGAATGGAGACACCATTTTCTAGCCGCCAAATACACTATCACAGTATATACAGATCACAGCACTCTCCAGTTCATGAGTTCAGCTAGACTTTTGACTCCTCCGCAACTCCGATGGATGCTGTTTTTTGCCGAGTTTGATTTTGTGGTAACATTCCGCCCTGGAAAGGATAATCGCAAAGCGGATGCTTTTTCCCGTCAAGATTCTACTATGTTACCCGCGAATCAGTCTCCTAGTTCTATCATTGCTCCAGATAAAGGGGGTCATTCTGAGTTTGGCTGGCGGAACCGACAGAATACCGCTGCGCGGTCAAAAGACCGCAGCGGTTATTCTGATTTGCCCGCTGGGCGGGCGGGCGACCGCCAGAAGGCCGCCCGCCCGCCCAGCGGGAAACCCCTTCCCACGAGGAACCCGGCTCCGAATGGAGCCGGCGGAGTGGGAAGGGTGCGACGGGTGCAGTTGCACCCGTCGCGATTTTCAGTGTCTGCTATGCAGACACTGAAAATCTTAGTGGGGCCCTGTTAGGGGGCCCCTGCAGTGCCCATGCCATTGGCATGGGCACTGCAGGGGCCCCACGACACCCGTTACCGCCAGGCAGGTTCTGGCGGTCAAAACCACCAGAACCAGGCTGGCGGTAAGGGGGTCGGAATCCCCATGGCGGCGCTGCAGGCAGCGCCGCCATGGAGGATTCCCCAGGGCAGCGGAAAACCGGCGGGAGACCGCCGGTTTTCCGTTTCTGACCGCGGCTGTACCGCCGCGGTCAGAATGCCCATGGGAGCACCGCCAGCCAGTTGGCGGTGCTCCCGCGGTCGTTGGCCCTGGCGGTCCATGACCGCCAGGGTCAGAATGACCCCCAAAGTTCTTTGCATTATAAAAACCGAAGACGTTTTTGAAGAAATCTGAAATTCCTTCACCAATGAGAAATGGCAGAAATGGGCTCAAGCAGATCCCAAAGGATCAATCAAACAAGGGCTACCTTTCCATGATGCCTGTTTATTTGTTCTAACTACCAAGTTGCGTAAGTTGGTATTTCATTGGTTGCATGTTATACCTACGGCAGGTCATCCAGGTATTCCTAAAACTCTTGAATTAGTTCAACGTTACATTTGGTGGTCTACTTTGATGAAAGATGTCAAACAGATGGTAGCTAACTGTGAAGTTTGTGCTTGCATCAAGTCAAGTCATTCAAAGCCAAGAGGTCTATTGCATCCTCTCCCAACTCCACTTCGACCTTGGGAGCACATCTCATTAGACTTTATTACTGGTCTACCCATGGTTCAACATCACTCAGTAATCCTTGTGGTGGTAGATAGTCTCATGAAATATGCACATTTCATTGATTGCAAGAAATTGCCCACCTCCAGTGAACTGGCAACAATCCTTTTCAAATCGAGTGGTCCGATATCACGGATTACCAAAAGTGATTCTCTCCAATCAAGGATCACAATTTGACTCTAACTTCTGGAAGAGGTGGTGAAAAACCCTTCAAATCACTTCTACAATGTCTACCAGTCATCAGCCTCAAACAGATGGCCAAACTGAGCGATTAAATCTGACTTTAAAACAATACCTACATGCTTATGCGTAAAAAGCACTTCATTCTTGGACATCAATGCTTTGGTTAGCTGAACTGGCCTATAATAACTCATATCATACTTCCATTGGTGTCACCCCCTTTTTTGGTCTGTTTGGCTAGCATCCTGCTACCCTGCCAATCACGATTCCACAAGAAAGTACACTTACACCAGCCGTGTCAGAGGCGATTCAACAACTCCATCAAACCCAGAAACAAATACAGCAACACCTAGATAAAGGTAAACAAACGTATAAAAGGCACTATGACAAGAAACATTGTGAAGGACCCCAATATAAGCCAGGTGATAGAGTGTGGCTTTCCACACGTCATATTCATTTCAAGAAAAAGCATATGTTTAATCCCAACTTCATAGGTCCCTACACAATTCTTCAACAAATTAATCCAGTGACCTACAAACTGCAGTTATCAAGGTCACTACGTATTCATCCAGTATTTCATACTTCACTCTTGAAAAGAGCTGTCCAAAAAGTCCACTCCCAACCAGCTCCAGTTCCAGTACAGGGAGAATTGGAATCCGAAGTTAAACAGGTGCTAGATTCAAAATTTAGAGGTTGTAACCTCTGGTATCTAATATCCTGGAAAGGTCACGGTCCAGAGAGCAACTCATGGGTCTCCGCATCTGACATTCATGCGCCACGACTAATGAGGCGTTTTCATCATCTACATCCAGGCAAACCAGGCCCTAGAGCGCATTTGGGAGGGGGGAGTACTGTCAACATCAGGACAGTGCACGCTCTCCGGGCGGCGTAAATGCAAAAACCCAGTCTTTATGCAGAGGCATATTTCATGCATTGTGTTTCTATGCAGTATGTTAACCTTTTGCATTGCAGAGCTTTCACCTTGAAAAGTCATTAATGCTGTTTGTAATTCATTGTTCATTTGCAAGGTTTGTTTGCAGGACTACAGGGTGTGGTCCTTTATTATAAGACTTTCTAGAAGCCTTTCTTGTAGCATGGTAGGGTGTGGTTTGTGGGTGGGGCTTGGCTATATATAAGGGAGCCAGCCCAGCTCCACGTGTTCACTATTCAGAGGTCCCAGTGCAGAGCAGCGGAATTTTCCAGAGCTCCTGTTCCGGAGGCCTATCCAGCCATTTCCAGGCCTGCACTTGCGTATTTGGTGATCTTCATGCAGGGCGGTAAGGCGGAGGTCAGGTTAAGCCCCCGACTCCGTTTTCCAGTGATATTCGAGTTTTGGGCCTAAACTTGAAATCGCATGTGAGCGATCATTTCCTGGCATTTGCATTGTGAATTCCGAATCGGCAACAGTGTGCACGATTCGTTCCAGGCATTTATTTCTTGGCATTCAGATCGGCAGTGTGCGTGATCATTTCATGGCATTGTGAATTCCGAATCGGCAACAGTGTGCGCAATTCTTTCCAGGCATTTATTTCTTGGCATTCAGATCGGCAGTGTGTGCGATCATTTCATGGCCTTTGAATTGTGAATTCCTAATCTGCAACATTGTGCGCAATTCCTGCCAGGCATTTACTTCTTGGCATTCAGATCGGCAGTGTGCACGGTGATTTCATGACATTTACATTGTGAATTCCGAATCAGCAACAGTGTGCGCAATTCCTTCCAGGCATTTATTTCTTGGTATTCAGATCGGCAGTGTGCGCGTAATCATTTCATGGAATTTACATTGTGAATTCCGATTCAATAACAGTGTGCACGATCCCTTCCAGGCATTTACTTCTTGACATTCAGATCAGCAGTGTGCGCGATCACTTCATTACATTTGTATAGTGAATTCTGAATCGGCACCAGTGTACGTGATTCTTTCCCTGCATTTAAATCTTGAATCATAGATCGGCGTTGTGTGCCATCATTTCATTGCATAAAAATCTAGATGTTCGAATCGGCAATAGAGAGCGCAATTCTTTCCTGATGTTTAACTTTTGAAATACAGATCGGCGGAGTGCATGATCATTTCTAGACATTGAAACTTAGATGAGCAGTTTTGATTAAAGTGCATAATATTCCCTGAACATTTAAGTCTTGAAACTCTTAATCAGAGAGTAACGTAGACGTGTTAATTCATGGTATTTGTACAGTTCATTCATGTTTTAAGCATAAGTGTTTTATATGAAACAAAACTTATTAAAAGTCATTGTGATTAATCTTGCAAATGTGTTGTTTAACTCTTGCTTCCACAGGTCTCCTTCCCCGCTGTTACCAACCCAAAACCCGTTCCCCAACTTGGCCATTCTTTAACTCTGTGCTATATAACTCGTGGAGTTAGGAGCTGCTAAGAGGTGGACATGTTGGGAACATGTGCAAGCCCCGAGCATCTGGTCTCCTTGACAGCTACACTGCAACATTGCAGCACAGTATACGGCATTGTAGGTGACAGTCATGACTGACATGATGTTGACAGATCAGAAAACACAAATGGAGGCAGGCATACATATCCCAAAGATCTCTGCACATATGTGCCACCATAATGTGCCAACCATGGTAATGTGAATGGATTCACTACAAAATCTAACCTAGCAGCAACATATTGGCATAGGTGTCACAAAACCTGTGAGAGTATGAATGTGCCCATCAATTGTGTACTGACGTACAGTGCATATGTGCCAGTGATGTGACTACACAGGTAATAGTTAAAAGGACAACTTCTGTCTATGCAGGAAGATGTCAATGTGAGCTTGCACATCCCCTTGACAAAGCAATGTCGTGACGTATGACACAAATGACATAACAGATGACCATATAAACACATGGCATATAGCATTCTTCACCAACACACATGTCCATAACACCTGCAACAACTAATATGCATAGAAAAATACCTGCCACATGTGTAGCTGCCCTTTAACTAGGTAATTACCATAAGTAACCAGTGAGTAGACATACATGCACACTCGACAGAGGATACGTGATGTCAATGCAGTCCCAGTCCACTGCATACTCTGAGTACAAAATGTAATGGTTGACACATGCCTTAGAATGTGTATAACATAGGGGAAAATAAAAATATGTTTGTCGGTATGTAGACATATGTTGCCCACAGACATAACTATGTACTCCACCTGCTTCTCACTAGTCATACACATATGTGAACACATAGCACACATGTGCCAACATACATGTGGACACAATGTAGGACACATGAACATATGCACAACTTATGAGTGAGTCCCTACAGCTGAGTCATGAAAACACGTTTTGGTTGCACATACCAATGACAGGGCAATGGCATTCATGCATGGACTTGTACATATTGCCAAAAACATATTTAACATAGTATAACAGCCCTTGTAACACGTGAAATTACTCATGGTGCATTCAAGGGCTACAATGAAAAAAAATGATGCTATTTCGATATAGGTAAAGAAAATCACGCTAATGCATCAATACCACACCAAAACTTTGTGAAAATGACGCCTGGGCCTTGAGCAGCAATTCAACGCTACCACTACCCTCAGTGCACCATGAAGAAAAATCGACACATGACTCTCCTGCACGCATTATGCAAAAAACCTGCCACACAGGCTCAGGAAGTGATGTACAAGGATATCTTGCCTGCAAGCATGATACAGTAAGTGTAGTTTCACTTTCACTTCACAGTCCGTTCCCCTGTGACTGGGTGTGGTTGTGTTTTGGAGGTGCTGATGGATTTGTGGTATGTTTGGAGGTCTTGTTGTGTCCCTTGTGCTGTGTCCTGTGTTTTTGGCATATAGATTGTCTATTTACTTGTTATTTGTAGTATTGGTGTACTGTTTTTTGTCATTGTATTGTGGGGTGTCTGTCTGGGGTAGTTTAGTTGTTGGGGTAGTTTTGGGAGTTTGGGGTAGGTGTTGAGTTTAAGTTTCCTTTATCATATTTTTTTGGTTAACGTCCTGTACCCTTTTGTCATGTCTGGGAAGGGTAGGATGGGGAGAATGTCTCCTGATGAACTGGAGGGAGTTCATCTAATTGGTGGGCCATTACTGGCCCCTCATGCTGAAACTGGGTGGCCATGGTGATCCTGGGCTACCCCACCGAGGCAAGGCGTAGGCGGTGGAACAAGGTCGTATATCATCTGGCGAGGATCTTCAAGACCGGACGCAATGCGCACCAGCTCAAGCATCGATGGGCAGATCAGGTGGCAAGGGAGCAGGATCTGCTGGATCATTTGGGAATCGAATTCGGTGGAACTGTTGGTAAGTCTCCCATTGTCATACAATCAGCTGCATTTAGCATTTGACTGACAGTTGCAGATAAGTCTAAGTGCTGCATGTAATGGTTGTGAACATGTCTTATGCCACCTGTATGAGGAGTCTCTGCCCCACTTGAGGCCTGCAGATCAAATGTTGTACAATTTAGACAATGCAGGACACATGTATGATGAACCTTGAACAACCATCACAGAAGGGCATACGTAAGTGCCTCTAGTACAATCTTTGCGCTGCCATAGTGTCATGTTGGTGACGGTAATGCGGCACTAACCTGCCATTTACCCCCATGCAGTCTGTACAAAGTGGCGCAATGCATGCATTGCACCCCTTTTGCAAGGCTTCACACGCATCATGGCTGTGCCAGCCACAATGTATGCAAGGGGGGCATTCTGGCACAAAGGGGGCCTTCATATTAGCAAAACAAAGTCAATGAGACTGCTGCACCCCATTTTTGGTGGATTTCCTAAACGCCGGCCCTTGGCTGCCATTAAACATAAGCTCCCATCATGATCAGTAGGCCTCTAGGTGCTTAGCAGGACTCGGGGAAATAAATAATGATCATAATCCTGCAAAGCGCCAGACTACTGTCAAACAATGTTGACCCTTCTTCCCCTAACTACCTCCATGGTGTGCAGTCTATTGCAGACGGCGCACACATGGTGGTATCAGGAGTACTCTAGGGCCCTCACTTCTACAAGCCCAGCATTAGGGGCTGTGCCACTTCCATATCTATGGCCCCAAGTGAAGTGATGCATGCACAGTACGACTTTCTAATTATACAGCTAGGAATGTCACCTGTGCCATTAAACAGGCATGAAAGGGTGTGTAAAAATAAGTTCGGGAGGGCAAAATTCAGACCTCAGTGTCACAACAAATATTCAAAAGTATGAATTCCAAACACTCTGTAGGGCTGCTGAGTGAGGGTGTAAACTTTGTGCATAGAAATGCTTGTGAATGGCCCCTATGTTCTCAGCAGGAGGTTCCATGATCTGTAGCATCTCCTGCTGAGTGCATCATTGGCCTTCACATGTAAACATGATGTTGGCCCACACTGCCAGCATGCTGTGACTTAATAATGACTATGCACAACACATGGATGTGAGTAAGGGGTGCACTGAGACCCACAAGGACAGTATGGATGCAATAGGTGTTACAATACTGTAGTCTTATTGGCCCCTTGGTGTAATTTTGCAAGGCCATGTTAGGGAGCCTGACCATGCACTGGGTCCTGACTACTATCAGTTCCATTTGATCTGTACATTTGTGTATCAGAGTTAGCATAATATACTGGACTATTTTGTCCATTTGCATTAAGTCACATTTACATCAAGCAATGTTCTACATTCATGTCTTACAGGTGGACCTGCCCCTTACACCATTGGAGAGGTGGCAAGATTTGAAGACCCCGATGCATCCTGTGAATGCCATTTTGTGGCTCCTATTAGCTACTCCAGGGTTTGGTGTGAGTCAGTCAGAAGAGTGGAATGCATTGAGTGATGTAGTTTTCTGGACCAATGATAAGAAATCATTGGGGGATGGATGGTGACATCATGGGGCATGTGTAAGAGGCCCAGGCATCACCGGAGCTTTTATATTTGAGAGGCTCCAGGGATGCTATGCCCTGCACTGTGTATAGTTTTTGGGCTTAGTACACATTTTGTGGCTTCACATCAACTTGTCAATACGGCCCCTTCACATGCAGTACTTTGCATGGAAGGAGCGTGCAATGGGTGTTGTAGTGGCTGTGCCAGAGCGACACCCATACCAATTAAACGGTGTCCCAGACCTACACATTTCATTACACTAGAGGCTGTAGCAAATCCTTCAAACACACCAAGGTGTGGCTTTAGCAGGTCACAACAGGCTAAAAGTATATTGCTTTGCCTTTCATACTTTGCTCTTTCAATGGGTGCTGCATTTGGCAGCACACATCAAAAGTGCAGAGTTCCTTTATAGAATTTATTGGTGCTGGAAGGTGTCTCCCCATGCACAAAGACTATCTCCCCCTCAACGCAGCCAGCTAAGCACCATAGGAAAAGCAAGTATATCACCGGGGTAGGTGACAGCACAGTGATGTGCCCTCTCCTATTCAATACTGCGCATCCCTGCGTAGTGAATTTGTCAGAGTGTTGCGCTGCCAATTGTCAGTCTGCATGGTGCTCCATCACATTCCCATCATGTATGTTGTGGGGTTGTGCAATGAGATTGGCTTTCATGTAGTTCTAAGGGCAACGTGTGCTGGCATGGAATTGTGTGTAAATGGATTAGTAATGGCTGACTGCAAATTTATGGATGTTTGCTATCATAGGACACAGGCCAGCTGTGTATGTACAAAGCATGCCTGTTGTTAACAACCTTGTCACAGCACCATGATCCACAATGTGTGCCACACATAGCTCACACTTGATGACAAGATGGGACAGATTTTGGGTTCCAACTGCATTACTCTCTAGGGGGATTCTGTGGGAGACATATACACACCACATGTGCCACAGTACCCTCCAGAGATGATGAGGTAGTGGTACAGCAAGAAGCCATAATGTCCTGAACTGCAATAATCTGTGTACACAATGTGTGGACAACTACAAGATATTTCAGGTCAAAGTATATTAATCTCCTAAAAACAGATGTCAAGCGGTGTAACCAAGACGGTGCAACCACCATGTAAATTGTGACAGATGTAAGTCACATCACAAATGGATGAGAAGGCAATGCTGTGTGTCTAGCTGTTGCTGTGAGGATATCTGATCTGCATCTGCTGATGATGTGAGATGCTCCCGAATACAGTTGCACTGCACAAAGCAATGACACGATTGCTTTGGCCATCAGGGCATCCATAAACCCACCATGTGCGTGCAATTAGACACACGTAGCACTACATGGCACAGGGTAGGGGGCTCCAGTGCTATAATGTATTGACAACAGTGAATGTGCAGATCAGGGTTTGCACAACCTTTCTCATATCAAAGTAGCATCAGTTGTACATGTGGCCACAGCATGGGAAATGCACCTGGACCCCAGTTATGTATGCTCAGCCCAGGTTTTACACCGTGACACATGTACGTAGATGTACTACAACATAGAATACCAGATTTGTAGTTGCCAGCCCCCCTGACAATTGGCCCACTCCTACACTCCATGATGCGTGCTCAGGTCTTGGTGCATCACCAAGGGTGTTGAGCTGATGGATTGCATGCCCAACTACCCTTCAGCTCACGGAGACAGGAAATCCATACTTGTTGAGACACATGATGCTCAAAGTGTAGATGAGAGTAATGTTGAGTGGTCCATTGTTAGTTGCTATCAGCTGTGGGCCATCATGATTTCCAATGGTTTGATGTCAACCCACTGACATGTACAAGATACTGGTGATTTTGTCGCGTAGGCTCTCATTATTCTAATGAGACTACTGGATTTAAGGGGCAAAATCAGCTGTGGTGTGGGGGACTGAGTCTAACCCACTACAGTTGACACCTGTCAGCCTAATGCGGGTTTTGCTCCGGTTAACTAGCAGTGCCTCATCTCTTCCCTAGAGTAGGGATGATTGGGCAGCCAAGCACATGACACAATTGACTCCTCAGGTAAATAGTGGTCACTCAGATCGCATCCGATTCTCTCATTTACATTAGTCTCACATATGGAAGGACAGTCAGAGGCAGTATATGTTTCAATAAGGTTTCAATGAAGCAGCTGCATCTTCGATAGTAAAGCATGTACTGCAATAACCAGGACGATGAAGCATGACAGGATTAAAATTGTGACAAGAAGAGTGAAGCATAAAAATAACGCTACCTTGTTGTCCCTAGAGTCACTACTATAATACCTACCTAGTCTATATTAGAGCACAGCATGTTAAGCTCTATTTCTGCCCTTCAGGTTCCCCTGGGAAGACATCATCCCTCATACCTGAGCAAGAGGCCCGAAGTCTGCATAAGCATTGGTAGCGAAGTGTTCAGCAATCAGCATAGATCTGGCTGGAATCTCCCTCTAATGTGTATAGGACAGAGAAGTGTTTTTATAATAAAACAGCTGATGTTCTGAAAAAATGTCTCAACATAAAGATGTGTACATTTCTATAAACACCAGAGACAAAACGTTACCATGTTTACCGACAACTTATCTCACTGCAGCCTTGAGAGAAGCACAGAGTGAAAGAAATGTCTTGTTTAAGAACACAGTGCTGGCCTAGGCAAAGAACAGCTAGATAGAGAGAAATAAAACAAGACCGCAAATGTGGCTATTATTAAAATAATAAACAAAGCAGAATAAAATATATCTAGGTTAAAGTGCACAACGGCAGGTCTAGTATGGTTGGATATAGATGCAGATGAGGTGCAATACAAATTTTTTGAGGCATGTGTGTAGGACTGTATGTGTAATCAGCTGTAGCAGTGCAAGTTACAAATCTGTACATAAACCACCCAATGCTGATACTGATGGTTGCTTGTCCTCATTTTGCAGCTGCCAAAATGACCGATGAGGAAAGGCGCCAGTTCAAACGCAGGTCAGAACGGTACCACCACATCCTGTAGGGGCATGTTTCCTTTTGGAGAAAGCATCTGAGGAATAGCAGGCATTCCCACATGGGTGCCCCACTCACCCACCCTAAACAAAGGATGGAACAGGAACATCTTCATTGCAGGGGCTCCCAGCTGCACCCACCCCATCCACCTCTGCAGAATCAGTCGCCACCCCGCACCAGTTTTGCCACCACCAGCTGCTGGGCCATTCCAATTGGAACTGGACTTACGTTGGGATGTCACCCTGATACTCCAGAGTTTGGACAGTAAAGAGGAGGCACTAGCAGAGGACAGCAAAGTCCTCAAGTAAATCAAAAAGAAGGGCAGAAGTCACACAAATGAACTTAGACTGTGATGGATCACCTCCCAGTTCCTTCCCCTCTTTTTTTTTTTAAAGTTGTACCACATTTTACTTTGGGTTTTATGTATTTAGTGGTAGGTTAGTGTAATGTGGCCATGAGTTAGGATAAGTGTAGTTGGGGGTGGTTTCTATTCTTAGGTCATAGGATTAGTTAGTACATGTGTAGTTATGGTAATTGTTGTCCTACTTGTTTCTTGAAGAGAGTGGGGGCTCAAAGTTTAGAGTGTGATGTTTTTATGTGCAAGTTAAGTTTAGCATGGGTTAGATAGTTTAGTTGTTTGATAAGTATAGTTAGTATAGGTTAGTTTAAGATAGGGTAGGTTTTAGTTTTCTTTTAGTAGATCCTTTTTGGAATAAATATTCTGTTATCAGTGCAAACAGTTTGTGCAATTAGTGTAAGTCTCAGGGTTCTCCCCATGTGTGTATTGGCCAAATTGGGGAAATGGCCTATGGAATCCATCCTGCCTACAAAAGCCTCATTTACCAGGTGTAATCCATACTGACAACGGAGCTGTCACTTTGACTGCAACATCACATCTACTAGTCCATGCATCTGCTATCTAGTGTACCCACCACTCTTGATGACTATGTATACTTTCTATTGGACAGGTAGGTCTGGTACTTCAGCTGTCAATATTGGAGTCCTGTAGTAGGAATGTTAGGAACTGTGGCACATCTGACAACAGCCATAAATGGACCTGTATCCTGCAAAACTAACCGGAGGCCATCACTAATTAGGTTAGCTACCTCTGTACCACACCAATGAGTTCTTCTGGTAATCCCAGCTGATGATATTGCCCTAGACTTGCTTTTCAGCCATACCTGCCGCATATGGTGAGGGAACATATATGTGTCCTTCATTTGTGACATACTCAATGAATTGCTTGTAGGTGATGAGACCTGCATACACATTTGTCATGTTAGGAACCTTGTGTGTAGCGTTGTGCCCCCACAGTCCTGCACTCTTGCACTGATATTCTGTGACCAATGATATGGATTCACACATTACAATCATTTAGCTGAGTCAATGGATTACAATAGACGTAGACCTGCTGATTGTGTACAAGATGTTTATTTACAAGTGGGAGTGTTGTAGTGAGATATTTACAATATCAAGGTCAGTGACCCCATTTGTGAAATCCATAAATTAGTGACATGATACAAGTCCAGGGTTGAGGACTTGGGACATGCTTCGGAGTAGTGTCGATAAGTGGGAGGAACAATAATTGCCAATTGGTAAGTGAGAGAAAATGACCATAGCAGACAGGTCAAACATGTGTGGGTGAAGAGTGCACATATCCTACTGTGATAACACTGGCAAGATCTTTAGCACAGCACTACGGAGAACACTGCCCATGTGGCGTAGGCTGGTGCCACTGGGTACTCTTCGGAGGAAAGGTGATCTGTTCCACATCTTCCTCCTCCGATGTGTGTGGTGTCTCTGTGCCATTGGTGGTGGTGTTGGGGAGGTAAATGGAGCCACACACACTTCAATGGTTGAAGATGTGGAGTCCCAATTCCTGGCAGCTGCCATTTGTGGAATAACACATGGCATCACTGCAGCAAGGAGGAACTGCTGATTTTTCAGGATAGCAGCAACATCCCAGTGGCAGGGAGCCATGTCTGCCCTGATGGAGGCCATTTCACACTAAATGGAGTCCAGTTTGTTATCAATCATGCTGCTGCCAGTTTGGGAGGGCAGTTGTTGTGCCCTCTCCCTCATGGCAGCAGCTATGTCCATCAGACACTGTTGGACTCCACGCATTGGGGATTGTGTGCCTCGGTTAGCAGCTGTGTGTTCATTAGCTGTCACGAGGCACATGCACATTCCCTCTAGGCTGGCTGCAACAGACTCCATCCCCACCTGCACCTGCTTGTCCAGCTCCCTCTGGACTCCTACCACTGTCCTCTGGAAGCTTGACCCTGGGTCCTCGGAGTCCTGAGCTGTTGGTGCTATCGGTGTCAGTGCTGGCAGGTTGTAATATTTGGGAGTTGGGTGGGTCATCTGGGATGGCTGCTACATTGGTTGTCCTCCTTGCAACTGGAGGTGGTGTCTGGAGGGATATCAGGAAATCTTGGAGAGTCTCTTGGGTGATGGTTATCATCTGGTAATCCAGGTCATCGGAGAACTCCAGGACAGGCAGAACAGCAGGAGAGCCATCATTCTCTGCAATGAGATGGTGTAAAATCAATCTTTCTATGTTGTGGCAGTTGACATGTCACATCACAGATGTGCTTTTGGAGGCTCAGTGACATCTTACAGCCCAAACATTGTTCTTGTACATTATGGGTGCAATTTATCAGCCCTTTGCCCCACCTGAGTGTCAGGTAAAGGGAAGCTCAGGTGGCGTAATAGACTGCGTCATATTTACAAGGTATGATGTATTTCCTTTTGGTGGCTTGACATCATCTTGTTATTGTGGACCCTTCATATGCATCCACTTGCATGGTAGGGCCCTGCAATGGCTGTTGCAGTGGTCAAGCCACACCAACGCACATTGCAATTTGTCCCTGTCCCAGTTTTACATGTTTTTCATATACCAGGGCAGCACCAAAACCTTACACCATCCCAGGGATGGCATTATTGTTGTCTACTTTGATTGCTCCTCATGTTTATGTATGTGTTTATGTGCTAATGTGTATGTGTGCTACATTGCACAGCACATATGGACCTAGCAGATTGCCATGTCAGTTTCTGGTTGTGCTGGAAGGTGCTCCTTTCTACACAACTATGATCTCCCCTCAATCCAGCCATACTTGCACTATGATGCAAGAGATGCAGCATTGTGGCAGTGCAGATCATTTTACACTGGCACAGGGGTGGACCCAGGGATGGCCAGCATGGGTATAATTTGCTGATGTAAACATCATTTTCATCATGACAGTGCCTGATGCCACAAAATAATAGGCTTAGCCAGTTGACTAGTGTTGAACTTAGATCAGGACCTCCAGCTAGTTTGATGGACATTTTTTAGGTAGTTGTACTGGTGCAAACATGGACCCTCCTTACAAGTCTAGCAGTCCTATGACCACTAGACTGCTATTGTCAATATGACCACCGCCAACAGCGCAGGCGGAAGTGGCACATGCTGTCCATGGGTAATGCCCCCTGGGCCAATGGCTTGGTACTGGCAGGTTGCCAGCAGCTTACAGACTGGCAATGCCACCTGTCTTGTGACACTAGACCAGTATTACGATCAGCACTACCCTCCAGGTATGTTCCCGGTTTTCCACCAGCCCTTGCATGGTGGTCAAAGCCCCATGCAAAGGTTGGTGGTAATGTGGGGTGGTGTGCCACTGGGTGCCCCTGCACAGCCCAGGCACCTGGCAGTACAGAGTGCAGATTTTCTCTAGTGGCACAGTTCTGATCAGTGTCAATATGCGTGGCTCCACACTGCACCAGGTTAGTTCTAGTGGGTAGTTCCATGTTTCCTGTGATACAGGACGACCCTGCAACTCCCCCAACAGCTGCCCAGATTACTTTTCCCTGCACCCAGAGAGGCATCCTTACAGCATGATGGAGAAGTGGCTGCCTTAGGAGGATGTGATTTTTATGTGCGGAGTGGTGGTGCTTCCTGCACATGTCTGAGTAATGTTAACTAATGTTCCATTTTAATTTGTGCTATAAGATGCAGCACACATGTGTTTTCACAATGGGGTAAAGCAGTTGTGAAGTGTTTCTGCAAGCAGTACCACCATGACGTAACCCCAGGAATGGTATTGACTGACTTCCTAGTCTCTGTTGTCTTGGTTGTGTTGGTAGGGTTTGTTTTAGTATATGCAAGGGATCTTGTGATGGCACAATCACAGGCACAGTAATTAGACATGCATTCCAACCTACGTGCTGCATATGTACATGTCGGTATGTAACCCTGGTGATTAACATATGTCCAGGTTGTGTATGTGTTGTGGTGCATGCACAACCAAGGCGTGTGTACATGTGTTGCTAATGTTTGAATGGTTCAACTTGATTCATGGGCAATGTGTTCCTCTGCACTCCTTTCACATGTTCACACGCATTGAGTGTGTCCTTTGTGCCTCATCCTTCTTGCATTTGTTAATTTTACAGTTATTTTCCCCATGCAATGTACCCTGCATTTGTGGTGGTTCCTGGTAGACTGTGCTGTCCTATCCTGTGATTCCATTGACCAGTTCCTCCAGGATGACCACTGCAACCATCTCCTCCATCTCATCCAGGTCCTCCTGTGGTGCTGGACTTCCACCTCCAGTTTACAGTGCTGGCTTTCTGTTCCTTGCCATTTTCTCCTTTGTTCTTCGCTTACAATCATGCCAGTGTTTCTTGCACGCAGTTACAGTTCTCCTAACCTCTGCCACACTGTTAATTTTGTCCACTATTTGCTGCCATATTGCCTCTCTCTTGCCAATTGGCAATTTGGAGGTGATGAATAGCTGATGTTGGTGCTCCGTCACCTCTCTCACAAGGATTTCATGTCCTCTGCACTTTCTCTTTTTCTTCTCCTTCCCCTGGGACTCCTGGCTCGTTCCAAAGAGTATGGGGTAAACCTGGCATCTCTCCTGGCCTGCTGGTTCAATTTTCCCTCTGCTTTGCAAAGTTTCCTGCATTAGCATCTAAAGTTGATGCAAATATGGAGTTAAAATGGTGCATGTCCGTTTGCGACATGTTTACGTGCGGTAAAACAGGTTAGAGTCAATTTTGCAGCGTTAACGTCAGTTTGTCTTATGACAGGGCCCAAGGATTAACGTCAAAAGTTTTGCCTCTAACCAGTTTTTAGCCCCTGCGACATAGTATAAATATGATGCCTGGGTGGCGCTAAAAAATGGCGTAAGCCTGAGCTAAACATTTTGATGCAAAACTGCGTTAGCGCAGATTTGCATCAAAAAGTATAAATATGCCCATGTGTGTGGGTATTCCCTACACTACAGAACTGCTAGTCATGGTCAATATGTTTCTTGCCTAATACAGTCACATGGATCAGGTGGCGATTCTTCACGACCTGTTGTTGTGCCTAACCCTCACTAAGAGATTAAAAAAACTCTACTCCTATTGACTGTTTAAGAAATCACTGAAATCTTATGTTGGGATCATGAACGTCTGAAAGTAGAGACCTAATCAAACAACATAAAATGAGATAAGTTAAAAACGTCACTCAATGGGCACATACTTGTGACCGCATTTTCAACCCTCCAAAAACACGTGTTTCAGGTGTAAGTGGAAATGACAAGCCACACTCATGCATGATGTGGGGTAAAGTGACCATGTGCTCATGCTGAAGCAGAGAAGGAGCATCCCCCCCACGAGTTATCTTTACCCTCCTAGGTCAACTACATGGGCTCCTTGGGGATCGCATGGATGCTGGCCATTCTTCTCTTATGTATCCTCTGATAGGTATACCTAAGTTGTAATGAATTTATAACATCTAAAAATGTATACATTACATGAAATCCTAAAGTGTAAATTCATAACAGAGTATCTAAGTGTAAATCATATTGGTTGGCAGCCCTATACTCCCATCCTCATCATCCAGAAATTGACCTTATGCAAGAAGACCAAAATAGGGTCCTCACTTAACTGAAGAGCGCCATGGTCAACCTGAGCTACCCTGTCATCCAAGCTCCCCGGAATGATTTGGAGCCGGTAAGTGCTGGCACTTATCCCCCCGCGGGGACTAAGAAATCGAAGGACAAAAAAAAAGGTCTAAAAAGAAAGGTGAACTAAAAGGTGGCGCCCATCTTAGATCACAACCCAGAGCAATTGTATTTGTTGTAGCAGAGACCATCTTCCACAGTCCCAACTTGGCAACTAAAGTCTGCAGCCCTAGAGGATCATCTATTCAGGGAGATGATCACGGAAAAGTTAGGGCAATTTTTTGCTGATAATGCTGGCACTGCCTTTTCCCCACAAGTGGAATGGGATGCGTGCAATTCAGTGATCAGTGTTCATTGGTCCTGGCCTGGCTAAATCAAAGGGAGCCTGGAGCACATTACTAGGAGAGATCACTGTCTCAGAGCAAGAGTTGAGAGTGGTAGAATAACAATGGCCAGGACGTCCGAAACTGCACCAGACTTTAATAGATGCAAAACAAAAAGTAGCAACATATATTGAGAGATTGAGATGTTTTGACTATAGGGCCTACATGGAGAGAGCACATGCAGCACGTGATCGCCTTACTGGCCTGGCTAGCGGTCCCCACCAAGAGGAGTTCAGTTATAGTAGGAGAGGTTTCCAATTAGGGCATTAACCACTACATGAAAAACAAATGCTGCTTCCTTAGGTACTGTGGCAAATTATACAGCAGCCCTTCATCACGGGACGAGGAGCTCCTCTGGCATTCCTCACATCTATACCCCCCCACAAATAACTGAGGAGGAGGCTGTGATGCTGGGGGGGGGGCATAACATTACAGGGAGTCAAAATGCAATCAAGGGCCTGGCTAGGGAAAAACAGAGTGCTAGGCTACGTATGGTGAGGGACTGACTTGTAGATTGGGTGACCTTTATAGGGCTGCCAGAGACTTTGGCAACCTGCTATAGACTACTAGAGAAGCACTAGCAGTGCTTCTACTTAAGTGAGGAAAACCTGCAACTGATTCCAAGGCGTAGCAGCTGTGGTCGATGTTAAACACTGACTACAAGACATAGAGTAAAATTTTAGCTACCTGATTGCTCCTGCTGATGACAGGATTAATACATTCAGACCAGGCAGGATCCATCCCTGGGAAGAATACCACTTTAAATGTGGGGAGAATGTTGACACAACTGGGAGCCACCATCTATGATAAGGAGAAGGCACATTTTCTCTCCATTGACATAGAAAAGGCATTGGACAGCCTGGCATGGGGCTTTCTATGTAGCGTCAAGAAGCATATGCATCTGGGAAGAGGCTTTGTGGCCTGGACCAGATTTTTATATGTGGCACCAACAGCCAGAGTCCCTACAGGACAGTTCAAAAAAAGAGGGGATTTAGGAGGAATTATGGTCCAGTGTATATCCTCCCAGTGGAAATATCAAGAAATACGTAATACACTGTTCCAACCAACAAAGAACGAAAACTAATGGCGGGGGTCCTAAATTTTAGGAGCAAGAAACCTCACACATCCAGAGGATGTCATGCTTCATCATCGGTACTGCTCCTCGTCAGACCGGCGCTGCAATGTCTGACGGGCACCACCCCTAATGGGGGGGCTCTTTGCCGGAGATCTTTTGCAATGATGGTGCCGAGACCCCAGAAGTGAATGAGTGAAAAAGGAGATTGAAAAAAATCGTGGTTAAAATTGGCTCACAAAACTGCCACTGCGTCGATAGTTTTATTGGACCAGATGGACGGTCAGGGCCAAGATTAAAAGATATATATAGTCAAAAGAGTGAACCAGAGGTAATGCTCAATCACTCTGTATAGGATAGTGAAGGGGGGAATTGGGGATTTGCCAAAACCTACCCTATCATGGGTCAACATGTTTCGCATCCTGGTGGTCCATACGGATCCAGTGATGCTTCATCAGGACCTAGATGACTACGTGAATCTCCAATTTATATGAGCCACATATGTTTCCTAATACGAGTGTACAGTTTAGCAAAAGCCAGAGATTATCTGGGAGAAATAACCGTCACTTACATATATATGGTACCACTAATTCCTATTTGTCGCCCGTCCTACATTAGAGAACGAGCATCCTAGGAACACATAGACCTATAATCCAGCGTAACTAACGTTTGATAGATATGGTGCTGGTGGGCGGAGAACCTACCCAGGTCCGTGGTCCCTGCATAATGCTATTATAGGACGGGCGACAAATAGGAATTAGTGGTTCCATATATATGTAAGTGACGGTTATTTCTCCCAGATAATCTCTGGCTTTTGCTAAACTGTACACTCGTATTAGGAAACATATGTGGCTCATATAAATTGGAGATTCACGTAGTCATCTAGGTCCTGATGAAGCATCACTGGATCCGTATGGACCACCAGGATGCGAAACATGTTGACCCATGATAGGGTAGGTTTTGGCAAATCCCCAATTCCCCCCTTCACTATCCTATACAGAGTGATTGAGCATTACCTCTGGTTCACTCTTTTGACTATATATATCTTTTAATCTTGGCCCTGACCGTCCATCCGGTCCAATAAAACTATCGACGCAGAGGCAGTTTTGTGAGCCAATTTTAACCACGATTTTTTTCAATCTCCTTTTTCACTCATTCACTTCTGGGGTCTCGGCACCATCATTGCAAAAGATCTCCGGCAAAGAGCCCCCCCATTAGGGGTGGTGCCCGTCAGACATTGCAGCGCCGGTCTGACGAGGAGCAGTACCGATGATGAAGCATGACATCCTCTGGATGTGTGAGGTTTCTTGCTCCTAAAATTTAGGACCCCCGCCATTAGTTTCCGTTCTTTGTTGGTTGGAACAGTGTATTACGTATTTCTTGATATCCCTACAGGACAGTCCATATCAGATAGATACATAATGGAGCGTGGGATGAGGCACGATTGTCCCCTCTCACCCTAACTCTTTGTAGTGGTCATGAAATTTCTAGCCAGCCTGTCCAGGACAGACAAAACCTGCTACAGAGAATTACAGATGGGTAATACCCATCAACACATAGCTTTACATCCAGACAACCTTCTGCTCTTTCCTAACGACACAAAGGGAGACCTCACAAGGGCCAAGGACATGCTAGAGGAATTTGGATCTCTATGGGGTCCGAAGGTCAATTGCAAAAAAACAAGTTTTTCCCCACCAAGTAGGGCAGAAGAGCACCAGAGTGCCTGGGAGATCTTCAGTGGGAACCTAGTTGCTTGTCTTATTTGTGTGTCAAAATCTTTCAAAACTCAACCGATCTCTTAGATGGGAATTTGGGCCTAGCAGTGAGGAAACTGAAGACACATATTAACTTTTAGAAGACACCAGAGTTATTGGTAGCAGGCCGTGTGACGCTGCTGAAGATTGTAGTGGTCCCCAATCTTTTGTACTTTTTTGGGATGCTCCCAATCTGGGTCCCCAGGATGGTTTTAGGAGACCTGAACTCCCTGATTATAGCTTGCCTTTGAGGCCCAGGCCATAGAACAGTTGCTTTGTCCATCTTGCAACACCTGACAAAGCAGGGAGGCTTGGCTGTCTTTGACTTCGTGGTGTACCTTTTAACGGCTCAACCACAATGCTAAGTGCAGTGGCTTCCAGGCAATCAAACTCCGGGGAAAATGGTGGGTCCCTTTGCTCCTGACCTACATGAACATACCCGAGTTTTGTAAAGAACAGGCCACCCTTTGAAAGAAGGAACTTGAGAGTTTGAAGTAATTCGGAGATGCTGGGTTTGGTGCATTCAGAAGACACATACTCGAATACCTTACTCATTGGACATACCACTGAGGATCTTGAAGGGCTTACCCCATGGGGGACAATGAGGAGGAATTAGCAAGTGGATGACTGCATGAGCCAGTAGGGTGGACGATCTTCTCTTTGAAGTGTTTAGAGTGGACCTTGACTTACCGCATGGCCACTAATTGCTCTATCGAGTGATAATGACAGCCTTTCTCAAGCATTGGAAGTCAGGCTGTATTGAGCCACGGCATTAAAAATGCTGTCAATATGTGGCACTCTCTTCTGGGAGCTATAAGACTGCTATGTGCTTACACTGAGCACTGAGAGAAAACACACTCCAGCCACTTGAGACCCTGAAGACCCATTGGGAAAGGGGTTTAGAGACCCTATCACTGTGAAGGACTGGGAAACTATTGTTGACAGAGCCCCCAAAGTCTTTAGAGATTCATGGTTTAAATTGGTTAACTTTTATGTGCTCCGCAAGGATTACTTCGCCCCATGGCACATCAATAAACAATTCCATTTGACAGACGCTGCTTGCCTTAGATGTAGTTCGGTGGGTGCAGAGATCCTATACATTTTGCGGTCCTGCCCTTTGCTCCACATATTCCAGGAGGAGGTCATATGAGCAGTTTTCAATGTCATGGACAGGGAAGTCCCCAATACTCAGGGCCATTGCTTGTTACACTGGTTCCCCGATACTTCAAAAAACAAGGTTACTGCAATGGCCCTAGTGCTATTGCTAGCAAAACGTGAAATCACATGATATTGAAAGACTTTGAGAGGGCCACTTGGCATAGGGAATTGGAGAGATAGGTGAGTTATGAGTGGGCAGTACTTATGCAGTACTGTTGCAGGAGGCACTGTGTAGAATAGGAACTATAGAAGCTTGCCACATTTGGGAGGTGCTTGTGAATGGCCTGAAGGACCCGGACCCTTCCTCACAGGGTGCCTCATACGGAGACTCGCCAGGATGGGTGGGTGTCTCACAGGAAGCTGGTTAAGGTCCCATGTACCCACATTTAGACGCCCAATGACACACGTGCTAAAAGATAACACACTAGACAGGAGAACTCCTGGAATTTACACCAGGAGATAGGCTACTAGAGTAAAAGGCATGGAAGTTTTCATACTGTACAGTGCATAGTTCTGACAAGGTGGGAGGATTAGTAGGAGCTAACAGGGATTGGCATTGCCTGAATAGGCAATTTGTAAATGCATTTCTAATTTTTGCAGTGGTGACTCAAGGCAGACTACATTGTACCTATACTTTAATATGTTATAAAACCTAATAAAATCTCTTTACAAAAAAAGAAAATATACCATTGAAAATATTAGTCTTCTAGGCCATAATCTTGAAACGGAGACACTTCCGTAGTTAGTGCCCTTATGTTGGCATACAGCCAAGCCTAGTATAGGTATAACATTTATGTTTTATCCAGTGTAGGAAAATGCTTCTTTTTTGCATGATCACCCACATTTGTTTTGGGCAGGTGCTGCTGTTTTTGTTGTTGTCTGGGACTCTGATAAGAAGGCCTGGTCCATGTGCTCTGACCCCCTTAAACCAGGTCGAGATTGGCTGTGCTCCTAATTGGCATATTTAACTTACCTATAAGTCCCTAGTATATGGTACAAGGTTTAGCCCGGACTGCAATTTAAATGTCACTAGTAGACTGCAGCACTCCATTCCTCCACCTGGTGTTGGGTGTTGTTAGATGGACATAGGGGCTTGTCTCATGAAATCCCAATACAGAATGGTTTAAAACAAGGTTACAGGTTGGCCCTGTTGCTGTTTTCCTTGTACATTTCAGATTTACCTAGCTACCTAACCCGGAGCAAGGGTTTCTCCCCCATATTGTGGGGATGCCGATAACCTGTTTACTCTATGCTGATGATATAATTATTATGGATCACACACCAAAAGGGTTAAATTATCGCCTGCAGGCCTTACAACAATTCACAGAGGCCCACATTCTGAAAAGAAATTGCTCTAAAAGTAACATTTTGTGCTTCTATTGTGAAAAGAAACTTAAGTATGTCTAGTGCTCCTGGTCAGTGGGAGCACAGAAACTAGAAAAGGAAACTCGTACACTTTTTTGGGGAAAAATTGTTTGGGGGAACCTCATCGACAGGGCGCAAATAAGACATAACCCAAGCAAGGCACAATCTCAAGCTAATGCTTTGGACACCCTTTATAGGGCGATAGGAAGGATACATTTTAAACATCTCTTAGAGGTATACCAGTCAAAGATACCTCCCTTTTTACTGTATAATTTGGAGCAAGTAGGAGTCTCTAAATGTTTTTTTTAGATAAGCTAGAGGGCCACATCCTTAGGAAATGAACATCTGTTAACTTGGCCTTCTCAGCAGCAATCTTAAGGCTAGAGATGGGTTTAAGAAACACAATTGTGCAAGGACTGGCAGGGGTTGTACGCTGGGTGGTTAGTCTGGAGAAGAGCAGTGACAATTCAGTGACAATCAAGAAGCCCATTTACCTGAGTTTACAACCGTCACCCCGGAAATTATTAGGTCTTTGATTAGGTGTGAAATGACTCCCTGAGTTGAGACAAAGGCCTTACGTGTGGAGAGGTGTCCTGTTCCTCTGCGAGGATGACCATCTGGGCACTGCCCAGATACTTAGTTTTCTTCAAAGGGGCCTGCCTTTCACAGCCAGATGTGGTTTACAGCTGGGCCTGCCCCTCTATTGTCCTACTTCCCAGCGAGGCACTGATCCTAGTATGAGAAGAGCTGCCCTCATAACTGGTAGCACAGAGGGTTAATATGCCTGCTGGAAAGAACGTGTACCAGGCAGCTCACAGAATTGTATTTTATGTGGACAGCTCAAAGGGTTACTGTTTTCAGCACAGAGATCCTTTTGTTACTTGCGTTCATAATTTATAATCCTAATGTAGCACAGCAACCAATCAACTCTCATCAAAGAGCAGCATGCAGATAGCATGGTATGGATTAGAACATTATGCTTTTTATGCCCCCCTGTCTTTCATTATCCTATTATACATAGAGCCAAACCAACCACTGTGGTAAGTTTGAAATACAGAATGTGTGCATTCCCAGACCAAAAATTCCTTAAATATGCTGCCTACTACTGGGGATGTCATGTGAGCCCTACACCTTGTAATCCTCATTATTTTATGTACCATTTCCTATAAACTGATTTATACCCAAATGATTCACTGTCTCTGTATAATGTGCATGTGATGTAAAGTACTCTGAGACCCTACACTGGTATCAGTCGCACCTTAAAACAGATGAAAAACATTTGAGGGAGAGCTATGGAGAGATGACTGGTTATGTTGGAGGGTGATAATGAGGGAATCTGTGGAGAAGGAGGTCACAGGGTGTGGCAAAGTGTCCAAATAATGTTGCACTGGGCACCACCAATGCTAAAGTTGGCCCTGTAGAGAGTGCAAGCAGCACACCACATTGGCTACCTCCTCACCTGAGAACTTTGAGGGTTGGCTGCGCCCCAATGCCCTGCATGTTCACCATACCTCTCTGGTCCCTTACAGTGGACAACCACAGTAGAGTGAAATAATGCAACGCAGGAACCAGAGCACACTTGGACTGAAGGAATAAGTGTGGCTGGCCATATCTGCGGACTGGAGGCAGGAATATGTGAGGCAGCAACATTAAAATATTTGTCAATGACCAAGTGGAACCTTTCAGAGAGACATTTTGAAGTCCTGTATTATAGAAGGGAACGCCTTTAACATTACTTGGGGGGAGGGGGTGACTATCTGGCAGCGTAGGGAGAAATGAAAGAAAGCATTCCTACTGCTTGGCACATTTGCAGATTTTTGGACTTACTTAGAGTCTGGTAGATTGTGTACTCCATCACACTTATTGTGGATATCCTATCTGCCATATTACAAGTGCATTATAGCCTATAGCACTTCTAATATGACAGACAGGATATTCTCAATTTTTTGAAAAAGTCATGTCTGCCAATTTTCAGATAAGGCCCTTAATAAAAAAAAATCTGTAGTGGTTTAGACAGCAGTCTTGCTTACGTAAGGAGTAATGTGAAATGGAACATGATTCTGTAATTACAGAATCGTAATATGAATTATAATACAATGATTGCTAGAAATAATTTGGTTTCAGAGATGTTTCTGTGGAGAGGTATTCACTTTCATAAAGAAGCGTAGGAGGAGATGTATACACATTCAGCCTTTGTTTGCATCTCTATTTAATCTACTGATCAGAAGCCATGTATGCATTAAAATTCCTGCACTGCATTCTGAATCATTGCCCCAGCTTTATGATAATTTTAGTGATATTTATACTTTTTTAAGAAATAAAAATATGCCTTCATTTAAGAATTTATTTATTTTTCATTCGGGAAGAATGAAAATATTTTCAGCACTCACTAATGCCGACCAAAAAGATTAAGCCCACTTTTTTGTTTTAATATTATAACCTCTGCAAGATATTTCCTCTCTCTTGGGACCTATCAGCACAGGTGTCTCCAACCAGTAGATCACGAGCTACTAGTAGCTCCCAGACCCCTTCAGAATAGCTCACTGCCTGGAGTTCATTTTTGAATAAACACAAGGTCACATTTTTCCTTTTAAAGCTAATGGATGGCTGTGTTTATTTTACATTAGCATTACCAGGCTGCAGATAGTAGAGCCTGATAAGGAACAGTGCTGGAGTCAGATCCATGACCCAGGTCACAGAGGTGAAGAATTGAAGCACTAATGTATTTAGCTCTTAGCCCTTGCATCCCAAGGATGTAACGGTTACGTCCTGTGGCACAGTGCTGCTGTGTCACGGATCTAACCGTTTAGGTCTAGCTGTGACCCGTGAGGGAAGTGCTTGCGCTCCCCCATGGGCTAATAACCCCTGCACACTCCCCTCCGGGAATGGCAGAGGAAGACTTCTGCTTCCAAACGACCCCACCACCACCCCACCCCGCCTTGGTAATTTGAGAACATCAGTGCGCTCACAGCGCACCAACATCATCACTTGCTGCCAGGTACAAGCCGGAAGCATTTGCTTCCAGTGCGTCAAGGAGAGTGTTGTATCCTAGCAACTTTTACAGTGTTCTTAGTTAGAGTGTTTATTTTAGAAGTGTCTTGGCAGATCTCAGACGGGTTGGATGCCCTCTCTGTGCTCTGGCAGGGGTTGTACATGAATACTCAATAAAGAAGTTGAAAATCTACATTTCGTGTGTCCAGCATCTTCGAACATGGTGACGAGGGTGGGATATGAATAGGCATGAACACAGCTGTCTTCTTTTCGACATTTACAACCTCTGCCAGAAGGTCTTTTTAACGATCGAGGCGTGGAAACAAGAAAGAGGCCTCGCCGGCTAATGCATGCGGATGAACCGGACATAAAGAACAATCTGCTACATGGAAGTGCGATCTTCAAAACAAAAATAAGAGATGAGGATTTCACGCAATGAGCAGTGAGAAATTTCTGTTTGTTTATTTTTCATAGCGGCCTTGTACTATGAGAGAACCAGCATCTGCTGTGCGGTGTCTGCTCTTAATGACTTAAATGCCCATAAGTGCAATGTTTGACTTTAATACAAGTGCACGCCAAACGACAACGATACACGTGAAGAACGTTAACTTACTTTAAATAATAATAGTGGGCAGCGCGCAGAGTATTTCCAAGGGCAAGTGAAGTCGGTTACCACAGCAACCGAAGAACGCTACGCATTGCTGTGGCAGTGACGCACATACGCCTTACGTGAGTCAGATGATTACAAGTGCAACAGCAACTAGAGAACGTTGCAAGTGACCACGCAACGGAACTCGTGAGCGCAAGTTGTAAACACTGAAGCATGATTCTGGCTGCAATTGCAACAACGTTATATATATATAAAACAAAACTCTCAGTGTGAAAGGCGTAACAGAGTCAACGGTGACTACATTACTTGTTTTTTTTTTTAGAACTATTGAGTTTTTTTAAATTACAATTTAATGCAAAAGAACTGAAGAGAGGTGTGGCAAAGACAACTGTGACTACTTTATTTGTTTTTAAAAAGCCTACTACATATGTGTTAATTTGTTGCTTGATGCAAGATTTCTGAATTGACAAACACAATTTTTGTTTTAAGATAACATTTGGAGTGGTAACAATGGATCTGTCATCATATTAGCACAAGTAAAATTTTTACAAAACCCTGGTCCACCGTGCATGGTTTGGGAAGATTGGCGTGAAGCCTTCGAAACGTATCTAGATGCAATTGGGGGTGTTTCATTCGATCTCTTGCGGAAGTTGGCAATATTAAAGCACAATTTGGGTGTTGAGGGAAGAAGAGTGCTAAGGACATTACTGAGGTCTAATCGTAATGCCTCTTCAATTGTAGATGGATAAGGTGATGATGACTCTATATCAGATAATCCTAATGGGGAAGAATATAGCGTAGCCATGAAAGCTTTGGAAGACAATTACGGAAAAAAAGTCAGTGTATTGGTGGAAAGACACAAATTCTTTTCTAGAGCTCAAGCTTCAGGTGAAACCGTGGAGCAATATGTTTCAGAGTTAAGAATGTTGGCTGTGTCGTGCAAGTTTAGAGATTTACAAGAAGAGTTAATGAGGGATCAGTTAATCAAAAAAACAACAATGCCAAAATTCAGGAACGGCTATTAGAACTGAAAGATCCTTCTTTACAAAAATCTATCAACATAGCCAGACACATTGAAAATACGTCAATGTATTTACCTGAACTGAATTTTAGACAACGGAGTGGTGACAATTCATCAAAAGACGTAAATGTTATTTCCAAAACAAAGAAAGGTGGATCTGTTAAGTGGGAAAGAAAAAAAGAAAGGGATTGTTTTAGGTGTGGGAGCACTAGTCATGCGCCGGACGCAAGTAAGTGTCCTGTGGCTCTTGTGAAGTGTTACAATTGTAAAAAAGTAGGGCATTTTACACGGGTGTGCAGATCAAGTCGTCAAGTTCAAAAACAGTCAGTGAATAGCATTAATGCATGTGCGAATGTGTAGTCTGAAGAGGAAGATGATGGGGAAGGGGAAGGAATTGAAGTGTTAACAATAGGTGAATGTGTGAGTGCAGTTGGTGACAAATATACCCCCCCAAGTGTGTGATAAAGATGAACGATAAAGGTGTAGAAATGTGGGCGGACTCATGTTCACCATACACAATCATAAACAAACAAGTGTGGAGGGAAGTGGATTGTGGTGAAATTTTACCCTCAAACATTGAACCTGTGGAATATTACGGTGGCTTATTACCTCTAATTGGTTATGTCGTAAAATCATGTTCAAGGGGAGGTTTACTAAGGCTGATGAGTATATAGTGGAACAAGGAAAGAATTTGTTGGGGTGGAAGGAACAAAAAACGCTTAATATTGTATTGAACCCCAACCATCCTGAACAAGTACTTTTGGTAGATGATGTGGAGAAAAACAAATGGTGTGCAAAATTCCCTGACTTATTCTCTGATACACTGGGATGCTTGAAAAAGCATCGAATAATTGTGAAAACTGGGTGCATACCTAAAGTACATGAAGTAAGGAATGTACCATTTACGTTAAGATTGCAATTGAAAGATGAGTTAAAAAGATTGCGTGATGCTAAGGTAATCGAGCTGATTGAATCATCAGAATGGCTTAGTCCCATTGTTTTGGCACGTCAACCTAATGGAAAAATATGCATGTGCATTGATTTGAGAGACCTTAACAAATGCATTTGGGTGAATCGCCATCCCCTATCTCGTATCAATAAATTGTTATCCTCTGTTAGAAATGCAAAATATTTTTCATTTATTGATTTATCTAATGCATACCATCAGATCCGATTGCATTCGTCATCCAAACATTTTACATCATTCATAACTCCTGAGGGAATGTTTCAGTGTGTACGCATGCCATTCGTTTTAGCTTCGGCTTCTTCTGTGTTTCAAAGAGTGATGAACAACAAACATTTTGTCAGGCGTTCAAAAAGCAGTAGTATTCCAGGATGATATTTTAGTCTGGGCACTGATCTTAAAGATCATAATGTCATACTAGTGGATGTTCTACAAAGGTTGCAAAATTCTGGTCTCACAATAAGCGTGGAAAAATGCAAATTTGGGGTGAAACAAATAGACTATCTTGGCCGCACTTTATCTGGGGAAGGGGTGAGGCCTAGGAAAACTTATTAGAAGTCATCGAGAATGCGCCAGCCCCCGTGGATAAAGATAAATTAAGATCTTTCCTGGGTTTGGCAGGATATTATTCTAAATGTGTACCCCAGTTTGCAGAGAAAGTACATGATTTGAGACTTCTCATGAAATCTAAGATGCAATTTCTATGGTCAAGAGAATGTCAAGAAGGTTTTGACTTTATAAAAAAAGGAAATTATAAATGCTGTTGCTCTAAAACCATTTGATCCCAACAATCGTACAATCATAGCTGTAGATGCTAGTGCCCATGGTCTGGGTGCGGTATTGATGCAGAGAAAGATGGGACAGGAGAGAGTAGTGGCTTTTGCATCACGTACATTCAAAGGAGCGGAA
Source organism: Pleurodeles waltl (assembly GCF_031143425.1). NCBI lineage: Eukaryota > Metazoa > Chordata > Amphibia > Caudata > Salamandridae > Pleurodeles > Pleurodeles waltl. The sequence continues at coordinate 304,396,313 of NC_090450.1, read as the reverse complement.
TCTACCTACTCCGTGATTGAAAAAGAGGCACTGGCGTGTTGGTGGGGAGTTGATTACTTCAAGATATATGTATGTAGCAATCGATTTGAAGTGAGTACCGATCACAAACCATTGGTTGACATATTTTCTACCAAGGGTGCTGGGAAAGCAACCCCAAGAATAGCCAAGTGGCTACATCGCTTACAAGAGTATGATTTTAATTTGGTGTATGTTCCAGGTGTGGTCAACAGGTATGCCGATTGTTTGTCACACATGCCTGTGCCAAACAAGGAGGACAACGACGATAGTCTGGAAGGTGAAGAGTGGTTGGTTGCCAGTGTTGATGTGTCAAGTGGCGGCAGCATTAACATAGAAGAATGGACACAAGCTCTTAAGGAAGATGATACTTTGAGCATGTTGTGTGAGTATATTTCTGACGTGTCTATGATACATAAAATTGACAGCAAGCTTGCAGATGATAATAAAGTGTGGCCAGAACTATCCCTTATTAATGGGGTGTTGATAAGGGGGGAAAGATTAATAGTACCTGTGAATTTGAGGAAAGAATTAGTAGATTTATTGCATGACGGTCATGGTGGAATATCAGGGATGAAAAGAAGGGCACATGTAGATGATTGGTGACCGGGAATGGACAAAGATATAGAGAGGTGTGTGCGCAATTGTGTTGCATGCATGTGTAGTGACAAATCACATGTGCAGAGTGATTTGCCCATATCGTGTACCAGTTTACCAGAAAAACCCTGGCAAAAAGTAGCTATAGTTATTGCAGTCCATTTGCTTCCATGGGGATTGTCGGAAAGTATGCAATAGTTTTAGTAGACTATTATTCCAAATGGCCAGAAGCTGCCTTTGTGAGGGAAGTGAAAACTATCAATGTGATCGATTTTTGTGAAGAAGTATTTCGCAGAGAAGGTTATCTGGAATGTATGGTTACCAACAATGGCCCTCAATTTGTGGCAGAACAATTTCCGAATTATTTGAAGAGTTATGGGGTGAAACACTACACCACTGCTATCTACAACCCTAGAGAGAATGGTCTTGTAGAAAGATTCAATAGAATGCTGAAAGAATGTGTGCAGTTGGGTGACAAGCAAGGACTGGATTGTAAAGGGGCTGTTAAGGAAATTATGTGGAGTTATCGTAATACTCCCCACTCGGTTACAGGTGAGACTCCTTTTTGTTTGTTAAAGGGAAGAGCGGCGGGCACAAAATTAACACCAGCATGGATGAACAGAGCAAGAGTCAAGATAACACACAGAAAGGATATGGGAGAAAAAGTTGAAAGATATCAAAACAAGTATGTTAAAAAACACAATACCAAGGAAAATTACTCTAACATGGACTGCACTGTGAGGGGTAGCGGTTGAGTGTTGTCTAAACCATTATGGATGAATGATTATGAGTGCAATTAATTTAATTTATTCACAACCTTATGCATATTATATCACAGTGTTAATACGTGTATTGCATATATTTTAAGTCGTGATTAGTTTTGTATATATATCTTTATGTTCTTCATTTCTTTATAACTCTTCTATGGTGTGTGATTAGGTGAAGGGGGATGTGTTGTATCCTAACAACTTTTACAGTGTTCTTAGTTAGAGTGTTTACTTTAGAAGTGTCTTGGCAGATCTCAGACGGGTTGGATGCCCTCTCTGTGCTCTGGCAGGGGTTGTACATAAATACTCAGTAAAGAAGATGAAAATCTACATTTCGTGTGTCCAGCATCTTTGAACAGAGAGAGGACTCCTTTTTGGTAAATCCATCTTCTGGAGGTTTGGCGGAGGGAACACAGATACATGGGGAGAGAGGAGAGTTTTTCCTTTCTCAGTGTACCTGTTTTGAATAGATTTCTACTCCACGATCGTGGGCGAGAGCCGTGATTGTGGAACAGGAATCCATCCACTGGGCACCAGGGATATTTTTTAGGGGGGCAACCCCTTATGCAAGGGTCGCTCCCTGAGGGGCAATATTAGATGCATGTTTCAGCCCTCTTGGGAGCTAGATAAGCCATTTTTTCGGTTGATCTTTCCCCCAGGAGGGGCAAAACCTACTCGGCACCAGGGATTATTATTATTATTATTTTTTCAGGCAGTAACCCCTGCATTTAATATGTTTCACCTTCTTTCTGCCCTCCCAGGGCTAAATTGACTTTTTTTTGGCTGATCTGGCACCAGGGATTATTTTTTTTTTTTTTTATTAATTTAGGACAGTGACCCCTTGGGCAAGGGTCTCTGCACTGGGGGCAAAATGTTCTTACATGTTTTGGCCCCCTTCCAGGGGTTAGATCAGCCATTGTTTTTGGCCATTCTGCGTGGGGGCGGGGGGAGATCAAAACCCACTAGACACCAGGGATTTTTTTTGCTAATGATTTTTTAGGGCAGTGGCTCCTTCGGCAAGGGTAGCTGCCCTGGTGGCAATTAATCTTTCTGGGCTAGATCTGGCCCCCGGGGGGTCGATACCGACTAGGCACCAAGGATTATTATTAGTTTTATTTTTTTACATTTAGGGCAGCGACCCATTGGGCAAGGGTTGCTGCCCTGGGAACAAAGGGGCATATTTATACTCTGTTTGCGCCGGAATTGCGTAGTTTTTTTTTACGCAAATCCGACGCAAAGCTAACTCAATATTTATACTTTGGCGTTAGACCCGTCTAGCGCCAAAGATCTTGGAGTTTGCGTCATTTTTTTGCGTGGACACCTACCTTGCGTTAATGATATGCAAGGTAGGCGTTCCCGTCTAAAAAATGACTCCAAGGCATGTGCGCCTTATTTAAACTCCCGTGCAAAAATGACGCACGGGAGTGGGCGGGTCAAAAAAAATTACGTCCAGCCGCTTTTGCGTCATTTTTTAACGCCTGGTCAGGGCAGGCGTTAAGGGACCTGTGGGCTCGGAAGGAAGGATTTTTTGTGGAATAGGGGGGCCTGATTTGTGCCCCCCTACATGCCACTATGCCCAATGACCATGCCCAGGGGACATAAGGCCCCTGGGCATGGCCATTGGGCAAGGGGGCATGACTCCTGTCTGTGCTAAGACAGGAGTCATTTCAATGGGGGTTGGGAGTCAAAAAAAATGGCGCAAATCGGGTTGAGGCCATTATTTTGCCTCAGACCTGACTTGCCCCATTTTCTGACACCCAAGCTCCATTTTCCCCTACGCCGGCGCAGCCTGGTGTGGGTCAATTTTTTTTGACGCACACCAGTCAGCTGCGCCGGCTAACGTCATTCCATAAATAAGGCGCCCGCATGGTGCTTTGGAATGGCGTTAGCCGTCGTTAAAATTTTTGACGCACAACTGCATTGCCGCAGTTGTGCGTCAAAAAGTATAAATATGGCCCAAAATGTTTTTGCAGGTTATGGCCCTCCCTGGGGCTAGATTGCCCATTTTTCAGGCTGATCTATCTCCAGGGGGGTCGAAACCCACTAGAAGTCAGGGACTCTATGTATAATAATTACATGGAGAGATTCCCTGGGCAAGGGTTGCACCCCTTTCCCCTTTGGGCAGTAAATATTCAGGCCATTTCTGCCCCCCTTGGGCCAGATCGGCCCTACATGTTTAGACCTATCTGCCCCAAAGGAGGGGCAGAAGCCACTAGACCGCTAGGGATTCTTTTTATGTGGTGCATAATGTTTTTATGTGTGCATAATGTTTTGGGGAGTGGCCCCTTGGGCAAGGGTTACTCCTCTTATGGGGTCAATATTTTGGCCAGTTCTGCCCCCACTGGGGGCAGATCGGCCTTAAATTATTAGGCCCATCTGTCCTCAAGGGGGGGAATAGGCCCCTAGACCGTCAAGAAGTTTATTATATCCGGCACATTATGTTTTGGGGAGCGGCCCGTTGCCCTAGGGTCGCTCCCCTTGAGGGGCTATATATTTTGGCCTTTTCCACCACCTTTGGTGGCAGAGTGGCTATATTTGTGGGCCCATCTGTCCCAAAGGGTGCAAAAGACCACAAGACACCATGGAAAGTGTCTGTGTGTGTGTGAGCTGGAGTTCAGCTGAGAATCTGCATGTACTTGATGTAAATGGGTTAGCGATTGGCTGGCTGTGTGAGTGGACTGCCCCTTGGCTGGGGGTGTGCGTGAAGTGGCGGTTGGTGGGCAGTGTGCATGGACTGGCTCTTGGCTGACTGTGTGTGGCTGGCATTTGAATGGTGATTGGTAGACTTCATAATGTTTTTTTTTTCTCATCATGTGTGATAGTAATCTTTTATTTTTCCTTTTTATTCTAGTGCAAAGCTTTTGTTTTCCTTTGTTGTGACTCATGCTTGTGGTTTCAGCACTGGCAGAATTGCAGTTTGTGTAGGTATGAGTGGCTGGTAAGAAATCTTTTTTCTTGCTGTTTACTCCAAATGAGTATTAATGACCTGCATGAATGTGTTTTTTGGGAAATGTAATAATAGCGGCATATTTAGGTGGTCATTACAACCCTGGCGGACGGTGTTAAAGGTGCGGTAATACCGCAAACAGGCCGGCGGACAAAAAAAGGGAATTATGACCCTGGCGGAAACCGCCAACAAAGACAGCCACTTTAACACACCGCCCGCCACGGCGGTACAGACAAGCAGCGCGGTGGTTACCGCCAAGAGACAGGCGGGAGACAATGTACCGCCCACACTATTACAACCCGCCAATCCGCCACCTTTTCCGGGGCGGATTCACTGTGGATAAAAACACGGCGGAAACAGTTTCTGCAATGGGAAAACGCTCACCTTAGCACATCCCACGAGGAAGGAGGACACCATGGAGCCGGAATTACAAATCCTACCTGCCCTTGTTTTTCTGCTCCTTTACGACCAACATCTACGTAGGCGCAGAAGATACCAGTGAGTACTGCACCTACAACACGGGGGAGGCGGGAGGCAAAAGTTAGGGGGACACCCACCAAACACCCCCACCCCCACCCTCGCATTATACAACATACACACCAATGCAGTCACAAAAATCACAGTAACAACCCACAATCCCCCCGGAAGAATGCAAAGACAACGCGAAATTCAGGCAAACATTGTAATGTGCCAATATACATGTCATACAAAAATATACAGATATATATCTCAAAATCAATCTTATTTACACATACAATCCGAGAAGTAGTGCAGAGATGTACACAACAATGTTCGTGCACCAACAGTCCAAAAATGCATGGGTGAGGCCCACAATAGATACCTGACCCAAATCGGAGAGAACATTGCCGGGGCATCAGATAGAAACACTACAGGCACCTCAGGGGGAAGGGAAGGGGGGCACCTCAGCCAGATGAATGCGAAGCCAGATCCACGACGGGGCTCCATGCCCATTGATGTATCCTGGGGAGTGCAAAGCCACAGTCTCTCAAGTCTCTACAGTGGGTGGTTTGCCCACTGTACCATCCTGGGGAGTGCAAGGCCACAGTCTCTCAAGTCTATACAGTGGGTGGGTTGCCCACTGTGCCATCCTGGAGAGTGCAAAGCCACAGTCTCTCAAGACTATACAGTGGGTGGGTTGCCCACTGTGCCATCCTGGGGAGTGCAAAGCCACAGTCTCTCAAGTCTCTACAGTGGGTGGTTTGCCCACTGTGCCATCCTGGGGAGTGCAAGGCCACAGCCTCTCAAGTCTATACAGTGGGTGGGTTGCCCACTGTGCCATCCTGCGGAGTGCAAAGCCACAGTCTCTCAAGTCTATACAGTGGGTGGGTTGCCCACTGTGCCATCCTGGGGAGTGCAAAGCCACAGTCTCTCAAGTCTCTACAGTGGGTGGGTTGCCCACTGTGCCATCCGGGGGAGTGCAAAGCCACAGTCTCTCAAGTCTCTACAGTGGGTGGATTGCCAATTGCGCCATCCTAGGGAGTGCAAAGCCACAGTCTCTCAAGTAGATGCAGGTCTCCACTGGTTCTGGAGGGGGACTGGTGCTCAGACTGGATGAGTCTCCCCGTGAAAGTACCTGTCCTGTCACTGTCCCAGCTGCACATGGGATAAGGATGCCTGATGTGGCGGTCCATTCATTCCTACACGGTGCATGCCCTGTTCAGCGGTGCTTTGACATGGCGGTTATGGACTGTTCAGCGGTGCTTTGCCATGGCGGTCTTTGCCCTGTTCAGCTGTGCTTTGCCATGGCGGTCTTTGCCCTGTTCAGCGGTGCTTTGACATCGCGGTTCTGGACTGGTCAGCGGTGCTTTGCCATGGCGGTCTTTGCCCTGTTCAGCGGTGCTTTGACATGGCGGTTCTGGACTGGTCAGCAGTGCTTTGCCATGGCGGTCTTTGCCCTGTTCAGCGGTGCTTTGACATGGCGGTTCTGGACTGTTCAGCGGTGCTTTGCCATGGCGGTCTTTGCCCTGTTCAGCGGTGCTTTGACATGGTGGTTCTGGACTGTTCAGCGGTGCTCTGCCATGGCGGTCTTTGCCGTGTTCAGCGGTGCCTTGACATGGCGGTCTTTGCCCTGTTCAGCGGTGCTTTGACATGGCGGTTCTGGACTGGTCAGCGGTGCTTTGCCATGGCGGTCTTTGCCCCGTTCAGCGGTGCTTTGACATGGCGGTTCTGGACTGTTCAGCGGTGCTTTGCCATGGCGGTCTTTGCCCCGTTCAGCGGTGCTTTGACATGGCGGTTCTGGACTGTTCAGCGGTGCTTTGCCATGGCGGTCTTTGCCCCGTTCAGCGGTGCTTTGACATGGCGGTTCTGGACTGTTCAGCGGTGCTTTGCCATGGCGGTCTTTGCCCTGTTCAGCGGTGCTTTGACATGGCCGTCTTTGCCCTGTTCAGTGGTGCTTTGACATGGTGGTTCTGGACTGGTCAGTGGTGCTTTGCCATGGCGGTCTTTGCCCTGTTCAGCGGTGCTTTGACATGGCGGTTCTGGACTGTTCAGCGGTGCTTTGCCATGGCGGTCTTTGCCCTGTTCAGCGGTGCTTTGACATGGCGGTTCTGGACTGTTCAGCGGTGCTTTGCCATGGCAGTCTTTGCCCTGTTCAGCGGTGCTTTGCCATGGCGGTCTTTGCCCTGTTCAGCAGTGCTTTGACATGGCGGTCTTTGCCCTGTTCAGCGGTGCCTTGACATGGCGGATCTGGACTGTTCAGCGGTGCTTTGCCATGGCGGTCTTTGCCCTGTTCAGCGGTGCTTTGACATGGCGGTTCTGGACTGTTCAGTGGTGCTTTGCCATGGCGGTCTATGGACTGTTCAGCGGTGCTTTGCCATGGCGGTTCTGATACGGACATTGGTGTGTGGCATGACGATCTCTACACTGGGCATTGGTGTGTGGCATGACGATCTCTACAATGGGCATTGGTGTGTGGCATGACGTTCCATCATTGCCCAGCGGTGGTCTCTGGACCAGTGACGATACTTGGGCCCTCCTGGGATGTGACTCCAGCGGTGGTCTCTGGACCAGTGACAATACTTGTGCCCTCCTGGGCTGTGACTCTGGCAGTGGTCTCTGGACCAGTGACGATACTTGGGCCCTCCTGGGCTGTGACTCTGGCGGTGGTCTCTGGACCAGTGACGATACTTGGGCCCTCCTGGGCTGTGACTCTGGCGGTGGTCTCTGGACCAGTGACGATACTTGTGCCCTCCTGGGCTGTGACTCTGGCGGTGGTCTCTGGACCAGTGACAATACTTGCGCCCTCCTGGGCTGTGACTCTGGCGGTGGTCTCTGGACCAGTGACGATACTTGGGCCCTCCTGGGCTGTGACTCCGGCAGTGGTCTCTGGACCAGTGACGATACTTGGGCCCTCCTGGGCTGTGACTCTGGCGGTGGTTTCTGGACCAGTGACGACGGTGCTGGCGGTTGTGTCTGGACCGCCGGAAATGATGGCGCACTTCTCCGCCGTGACACTCACAACAGGCTGTGCAGACTTCCTCTGGACCCCCCCCCCCCCTTTTTTGGAGTTACAGCTGACTCACCAATCGCCTTCGATCCCATGTCACTTGTTGTCCCACCAGGAGTCTTAAGACGGTCCCGTTGTCCACTCTCCAATTTCTGAGCCTTTACAGGGGGTGGGCTGCCAGTGATTTGGCTCCGGGTCCTACTGCCTGCCCTGGTGGCCGGTGCACTCCAAAAACCTGGAACACGCACCACTGGTACTGGAGGCTTTTTGGCTGAGGCGCTACGACGGGACTGATGAATTGGAGGGGGCAAAAAGGTCAATTTGATATAGGGACAGTTTCTGACGGACACTGGGATGGGTAGCTAGAGGGGGTCTGGGAGTGGAGGAAGAGGAGGTGGTTGTAGGAGGTGTCACTTTAGGTGTTTTGGGTGCAAGTGCAGGTACTGGAGGCTGTCGTGAGGTGGATGAATGTTGGGTGAGTGATTGCCGGCGTTTGTGTAATTTGGGAGGGGGCGTCACAGACACATTGGGAGAGGACACAGGGGACGTGTAAATGGCAGTGGAGGTGGTGAGTGCAGGTGAGCGGGGTGTGGTGTTGGGTGTCCTGGTGCGAGTGCTAGTGCCTGTAGATGTGGTGCATGCAGGTGTGTGTGTAGACGAGACTGGGAGGGAGAAGGGAGAAGAGGAGGAGGGGGACACAGTGGAGACAGTGGATGTTGCTGTGTCTGTATGTGGGTGAGGCTTGCGTGAGTGCCTGTGGTGTGTGTGGTGCCTATGTTTGCTTGAGCTACTTGTGTGTGCTGACTTGTGTGCATGCTGGTCTATAGGTGTGCTTGGGATGGGCTGGGGTACAGGAGATTGGGTCTGGGAGGAGGAAGTTGGAGGGGGGAGGCTAAACACAGGGACAATGGCTGCCATCAGTGCTGAGGCCAGAGATTGCAGGGTTCGCTGAAGGACAGCCTGACCAGAATGAATGTCCTCCAGGAATGCATTACCGTGTTGTAACTCCCTGTCTACAGCCTGGATGGCATTCACAATGGTAGACTGCCCAACAGTGAGTGACCTGAGGAGGTCAATGGCCTCCTCACTGAGGGCTGCAGAGGTGACTGGGGCAGGGCCTGAGGTGCCTGGGGCGAAGGTGATGCCCACCCTCCTGGGTGAGCGGGCACGGGGCGAACGCTGAGGGGCTGCTGGGAGGGCGGTAGTGGTAGGGGAGGTGGCGGCTGTTCCTGTAGAAGTGGGGCGCACAGATGGTGCCGCCACCACAGGGGAGCTCCCATCGGCGGACGAGTCTGTGTCGCTGGTTGGTGATCCGGTGGCCGACGTGAAGCTCCCCTCGCCCTCCGTCCCACTGGTGCATTCAGAGTCTGTGGTGTGGCCCTCCATGGCCATGTGGGATGCAGCTCCCTCGTGCTCCGGTGCCACTGTACCTCCGCCTGATGATGCTGATGTACAAAAGGAGAGGGAGAGCAGGAAAAGGGGGGAGACAGAACAAAGAGAGTTTTAGTGCATGGCATGCCGCTACCGTTGGCGAACAAGACAGACGCAGCAGCCCCCTGTATTACGCCGTACTCCTGACCTCTCCACATGCAATTTCTGGGATATGGCCTACATGGCAATGGTGGAAATCTGCGCACATGGATGCCACAGGGGCAACTATACCTCAACTTGGCACTCTGCTGAGTTGGGGTTGAGTGCCACATGGCCTACATTATGGAGGGGCCTTGACTACCTAACTCGCCCTGGCCTAGGGACACCCACAGCCCACCTCTCCCACCCAGACCCCTCCACTGCACGCAAAGTCCGCAGAATGAGGTTGTACTCACCCCCTTGTGTCTGCTGTGATGTCCTCAAGCGCCCATCCAACTCCGGGTAGGCCACCACCAGGATCCGGAACATCAGGGGGGTCATGGTGCGACGGGCACCCCTCCCACATTGGAAGGCCATCCCCAGCTGTGCCTCCGCCATCTTCTTGCTGCAGCGGCGAATGTCCTCCCATCTCTTACGGCAGTGGGTGCCCCGTCTCTGGTGGGCCCCCAGGGTCCGGACCTCCTTGGCAATGGCACGCCAAATGTCCCTCTTCTGGTGGGCGCTGACCTACATGACATGCACAAGGGAAGAGGAACAGTCATTACCAACTGCACCGTCAATGTGAGTGGCCCCCTCCCTACTCTGGCCATGTGGCCTATTCGCCATTCCCATGCATTAATGTTCTATGAACTCTGGCCCATTCCCTTTTCCACCCAGCCCTCTCCACCCAGGCCTAGCCCATACAACGTGCTCCCTGTGTACTAACCTGTTGGTCTGGTGGACCGTAGAGTAGCATGTACTGGGGGAGGACCCCATCCACAAGTTTCTCCAACTCTGGTGCAGTGAAGGCAGGGGCCCAGTCCCCAGACACAGCAGCCATCGTCGCTTCCAGACCGAGGTCACAGCAGTACTAGCAATGTAGGTCCTCTCCTGTTGAAGGTCAGGTATCTAGTGATTGAACAGATAGAAAATGGCGTTGACGTCCGCGGCAATGCGCATCATCACCGCCGACGCACCTGTTCATTGGCTCCTGGGACCCATAGGGTCCAATGTTAACCAATGCAGCATTGCGCCGCGGTCCACGACCGCCTACCGCGACGGTGTGCAATGCCAGCGCAGTTACCCCACAATCCCATTGTCCCAGTTTAGAGGTCAGGCAGGCGCCATTTCAGGGGCCCACATGGCTTCATTTACTACTGCGTCACACATAGCTAGGCCTATACTCAACACACATACAGGAAGGGTTTTTGTGTGGTGTAGTCTTGTGTGTAACTGTGGGTACATACCTGGAGGAATAGTGACTGGTTCTTCGCTGTTGTCCTTCTTAGGCACCGTCAGCTGGGACATATGAGAAGATGGCGGAATCCTCCGGTGTACCGACCGCTGGTGGACCTGTTGACAATGGAAGAAAGACATGTCATCGTCACCTACAGGTTTGACCGTGCCACTATCCAGGAACTATGTACCCAGTTGGAGCCAGACCTGATGTCACCAATCCGCCATCCGACTGGATTCCCCCCTGACGTGCAGGTGTTATCAGTGCTCCATTTCCTTGCAAGTGGGTCTTTTCAGACAACAGTGGCCATGGCATCAGGGATATCCCAGCCTATGTTTTCCAACGTCTTGTCCAGAGTGTTGTCTGCCCTGCTGAAACACGTAAGGAGATACATCATATTCCCTCAGGTGGAGGATTTGCCTACAGTGGAAGGTGACTCTATGCCCTTGGACATATCCCCAACGTCATAGGTGCCATTGATGGGACCCATGTAGCTCTGGTCCCCCCCGCAGGAGTGAACAGGTGTACAGGAACAGGAAGAGTTATCATTCGATGAATGTCCAGATGGTCTGTTTGGCAGACCCGTACATCTCGCAGGTAAATGCAATGTTCCCTGGCTCTGTGCATGACGCCTACATCCTGCAGAATAGCAGCATCCCTGATATGATGGGTCAACTCCAGAGGCACTGTGTATGGCTATTGGGAGACTCTGGTTACCCCAACCTTTCCTGGCTATTGACCCCAGTGAGGAATCCCAGGACCAGGGCAGAGGAATGGTACAATGATGCCCATGGGTGGACTAGGAGAGTAATCGAACGCACCTTCGGCCTTCTTAAGGCCAGGTTCAGGTGCCTCCATATGACAGGTGGATCCCTATTCTACTCACCGAAGAAGGTGTGCGACATCATCGTCGCCTGCTCCATGCTCGATAATTTGGCATTACGACACCAGGTGCCTTTTCTGCAGGAGGATGATCCAGATGACGGTGTTGTGGCAGCTGTGGAGCCTGTGGAGCCTGTGGACAGTGATGAGGATGAAGCTGAGGATGAAGAAAACGACAACAGGGAATCAGTCATACAGCAATATTTCCAGTGACACACAGGTGAGAACATTTTCTGGTTTAACATTACATTAACTTTCACACGTCTACCTCTATCCTGTACCTACATTTCACTCACTATTTGTTAATTGAGTTGTACCCTTCCATTTCAGTTTCACAAGTGTGGTTACCTACGTGTCAACTACTTGCATCCTTGAAGGGCTTGTGATGTGTGACATTGGTATGTTAGCCTTACAATGGGTAACCCATTTTGACACTGTAATTGATAATACAAAGTTCCAAATCATAGACTGACTCCAGATTTTTTTGTGTTTCAAGGGTGTTTATTTCAGTGCTCAAAAAATGAAGGGGGTTGTAAAATGGTGATGGGTGATGGTGGAGGAATTTCCATGGCAGAGTCCAGTCTATTAGTCTCACAAGTGCACTGCCCATCTGGGCATTGGAAGTGGAGCTGGGGCAGTTCCAATCTGGACAGGGTGACAAAGTGGGACGACAATCAGGGTGGTCTCATTTCCTGGCGGGGGTCTTGCCATCTTGCTCTGTCCTGTTCCTGGATCTCAGGGCCCGCTTGCGTGGTGGTTGTCCGTCTTCAGGGGGTGGGGTACTGGTGTGGTGGTCCTGTCCACTAGCGCCGGCGGAGGTGGTGGGCAGTTCGTTGTCCTGGCTAGTGCCAGGGGCCCCTTGGAGTGCCACGGTCTCCCTGAAGGTCTTTTGAATGTCCGTCAGCACCCCTACGATGGTGCCCAGGGCGGAGCCGATGGTCCTGAGCTCCTCCCTGAACCCCAAATACTGCTCCTCCTGCAGACGCAGGGTTTTCTGCAACTTGTCCAGGACCGTCGCCATCGTCTCCTGGGAGTGGTGGTATGCTCCCATGATGGAGGAGAGGGCCTCGTGGAGAGTTGGTTCCCTTGGCCTGTCCTCCCTCTGTCGCACAGCAGCCCTCCCAGTTCCCCGGTGTTCCTGTGCCTCCGTCCCCTGGACCGTGTGCCCACTACCACTGCCCCCAGGTCCCTGTTGTTGTTGGGGTGGTGGGTTAGCCTGGGTGCCCTGTACTGGTGGACACACCGCTGATTGACCTGTCCTGGGTAGGGAGGTTTGGGCCCGCTGGGTGGGTGCTGTGCTGGTGTTACCAGAGGGTGTAAGCTTGGTGTTGGGCTGTGGATGGGCAAGGGGAACCGACTGTCCTGAGGCCCACGATGGTCCGGGCTGGTCATCAAGATCCAGTGGGGCAGAGCTGCTGTTGTCACTGTGGGCCTCTTCTGGGGTGGAGTGGTCCTGTCTGGACCCTCTGGTGTGGTGACGTTCCTTCGGGTTCCTGCAGGGGTATAAGAACATGATTATTGCATGTGTGTGTGTAATGGTGTGCAATGGGTGGGTGTGCGTGAACCTCAGTGCAGGCATTCCTGTGTGGGGGCTTGTGTGGTGATGGTTGGGGGGGTGTTCTGAGTATGTGCAGTGGGCATGCTTTAGTGAGGGGTGTCCATGCTTAGTTGTGTCATGCAGGGATTGGTGTTGGGATGGGTGGTTGGTGTCATGGGTAGATAAGTGAGGATTTGGGGTGATAGGGGAGGATGTGAGGGTGGGGGTGTGTGATAGCATGCAGGTAGGGTGGGGGATGTGATAGTTAAGATTTGGCTTACCAGTGTCCCATCCTCCACCGACTCCTCCGAGGCCCTCTGGATGCAAGATGGTCAAGACTTGCTCCTCCCATGTTGTTAGTTGTGGGGGAGGAGGTGGGGGTCCGCTGCCAGTCCGCTGCACCGCAATGTTGTGCCTGGATACCGTGGAACGCACCTTCCCCCGTAGGTCGTTCCACCTCTTCCTGATGTCCTCCCTATTTCTTGGGTGCTGTCCCACGGCGTTGACCCTGTCCACTATTCTGCGCCATAGCTCCATCTTCCTGGCTATTGATGTGTGCTGTACCTGTGAGCCAATTAGCTGTGGCTCTACCCGTACGATTTCCTCCACCATGACCCTGAGCTCCTCCTCGGAGAATCGGGGTGTCTTTGGCGTGACATGGGGTGGTGTGTGTGATGTGTGGGGTGGTGTATGTGTTGATGAGTGTTGTGAGTGTAGTGGTATGTGGTGTTTTGTACATGGATGTTGTGTGGGTGATGGTGTTGTGTGCCTCTGTGTGATGGGGTTGTCAATAGCTGTGCTCTCTCTCTGGCCTTCTCTCAGAATTTCTGGTTGTAGGGGTTTGTGGGTGATGTGGGTGTGTATTTTATATTGTGTTGGGTGTGTGGGAGTGGTGTGTGTATGTGTCTCAGGTGTGTGTATTTGTAATTGTCCAATGTGGCGGTGTTTTGGAGATGTGTGTGTATTTTGAGCGCGGCGGTGTGTACCGCCAATGGAATACCGAGGTTGAAAGACCGCCGCGTGGATTCGTGGGTCGTAATAGCATGGGCGTGTTTCTGTTGACGTGGAGGTGGAGGATTTGTTTCTGCATGTTTACCGCTGACCTTTGGTGTGGCGGTGTTGTGTGGGTGTCTGAATTTCGGCGGATTCCGTGATGTGTGTCATAATAGCTGTGGCGGTCTACCGCGGCGGTGTATTGGTGGTCTTCTGCACGGAGGAAAGCACCTTATACCGCCAATGTTGTAATGACCCCCTTAGTCTCTGTTTGAATGTGTGTGAAATTTTCCTTGTATTTATGCACAATGTATATTGTGTTGTCTTGTGTGTAAGTTAGTTTTGTTTTTCCTTTCTAGTGGGATATCGATGAAGCTTGCTGTGTCTGTGCAGTTTAGGTGCTGGTGTGTCCAGCTGTCTCAGACAAGTGAGTGGTATTTATAGTGCATAGGTCTTTGGGTGTTTTGATTTGATTGACTTTAGCTTGCAATTTCAATATGACCACAGTTGGACTTTTTGTTTGATCAAGCCACACTTTATTTATTTATTATTTTACACAGTGTTGGGTATTGTTGACTTGTATGTCAGGTTATTTGTTCTAGTAAGGATTATGGCTAGTCACAGGATGACCTCTTAGAAGGTTGTTGGTATGCTTTTCGAGTCTTGCTCTGACCATGAGTATGAGATCAACTCTGCATCTGAGGCAGTGAAAGAAGGCCAGAATTCTAGCAGTGGATTTTCTGTCCGAAAGGAATCATCTGATGATGATGCGACTCTCAGTGCTGATGAAAAGCTGCTTTAGAGGAAGACTCTGATGAGCCAACAGTGCAGCAAAAGGGATCTGGATTGCAGCCTGGAAGGTGTTGCCACAAACATGGTGCAGCCGGTGTAGCCTGTGTTAGTGGTGTTTTAGGGTGTAGAGTGAAAACAGAAAACTTTTTACCTATAAAATGCTTTCAGTTGTTTGTGGACAATGTATTTTTGGATGAGATTGTTGAGCATACTAATTTGTATGCTGAACAATGTCAGACTAAAGGCCACAGTCTGGAGCTACCCGGTGATTTCCCACAAATCTGGAAGAGTTGGAGAAGTTCTTGGGTTTAACTTTTTTGAATGGGGCTGATATGGAAGCCACACTGTCTTTATATTGGTTTACTAGTCCCTCATTAACAACAGCTATACTTCCTGCAACCATGAGTCATAGTCGGTATTTGCTTCTTCTTCAATGCTACATTTTGTTGATGATGCTTTAGAATTGTCACCAGATCACACTGATTGTGACCGTTTTTTTCAAGATTCAGCCTGTCCTTGATCACTTTGTAGCTTGGCTTTAAGAGATCTATGTTCCAGGGAAAGAATTAGCTGTGGACATGTCTTTGGTCCTGTTCAAGGGCTGTTTGTTTTTTAGGCAGTACATTCTTAGCAAGATGGCATGTTATGGAATTAAGATTTACATACTGTCTGAGAGTAGCACAGGATATGTATACAATATCCAAGTCTTCACTGGTAGGGATTCCAGTATTGCCCCAACGGGTTTGTCTGTCCACTTTTGGAGTAAGTGAGAAAATTGTGTGGGAACTAGATAGATGACTATTTAACAATGTTCAAAAATTGTACCTAGATAACTTCTACACTAGTGTGCCATTGTTCAGGGAATTGTTCAAAGTGGACACTGTCACTTGTGGCACGTCAGCTCTAACCTTAAAGGCTATCCAAGGGAGCTTGTGTGTAAAAAACTTGAGAGGGGACAGTGCAGTGCCTTGCGCAATGATGAGCTGCTAGCTGTGAAATTTGCAGACAAGAGGGATGTCTACATGCTGACTACCATCCATGATGTGCGTACTTCATCTATGACTGTTTGGGGTCAGGTTGCTACAGTGTGCAAACCTGTGTGCATTTTAAACTACAATAAGCACGTGGGTGGTATAGATAGAGTAGATCAGAGGTTGAAACCTTACCCTGCTGTTCGTAAGGCTTATGTTTGGTATAAGAAGTTTGGTTCATATCTTACATTTAGCAACTTGTAATGCTTTTGTTGTGTTCAAGGACTGTTCTCCTGAGTTGAATATGACATTTGGCAAGTTTCAGGAGTCTGTGATAGAGAGACTTGTTGTAGTAGAACAGACAAGAGTTACTAGAGAAACAGTGGTGGAGAATGTGGCTAGATTGAAAGATTGCCACTTTCCTAATCACAGTCCTCCCAAAAAAGACTTTCCAGCTAACAAATGTAGAGTCTTTGCCCAAAGAGGTATCCAGAAGGAAATCTGTAGGTACTGCCACCCTTGTCCTTCTAAGCCTGGGCTGTGTGTGGCCGGCTGTTTCTCAAGTTACCACACCCAGAAGAATTGTTGGGAATGCTACTACTACTACTAGAGTAATTGTGTGATCATTAGATAATTAGATTCAGTAAAGTTTGGAATTTGCATGATACATTTTGGGAAAAAGGTAATATTGTTATCTGATAGTATGAATTTGATTACAAGGAATTTTGTGATTCCAAGTCATAATTAGATAAGTCAACATAGGAATTGATAGTGAGATGTATCTTTAATATATTTATGTAGGCATAAGCGTTTTTACCATTGACATAAATGATTGTATCCTTAGTTTTGGTACTTGCAATATTTGTAATAAAAATGTAAATGGCAAGCTAACAAATGAAAATAGTTGTTCTAGATGGAAATACGTATACGAGTAGCAAAGGATGAGGGCAGAGTTTCCAAACTTTCTTACAAGCTTGACTATTTATCTCCTTTTCAGACAAAACGAGGCCTCATTAATCATCAGCAAGACTGTGTAGAAACAGAAAGTGCAATGTAAAAATCATTTGGATAAAAAAGCTTAAAATTTGCTACCCCATAAATGCAATTCGCAGAGGTCATTTTAAATATACTAAATACTAACTATTGTTGTAAATGTATGCAAATATGCGGACTCTGCTTCAAACAAGAATAGAGAGTATCAACAAAAACACTTGTTCCATGCAGGTTCCTGGTACAGTGTATCTGTGACAGTCTGTGGTCTTCATTTTCACATTTTGAACAATATTCAGCCCCCCTCTCTTTTTGCCGCATGTCAGTCTGTGGCCTGGGTGGAGTGACATGGCCAAAACGTGGACAAAGAGATGAGACATCTGTCCCTTCCTAGCATTCTTTTTTCTATCATGCCGAAGATGCGAGGACCAAGCAAGATTATCTGATTTAACAGGGCTATTCTTGCTTCCACCCGACAACTTCAAAGTGACACCACCCCTGGAACTACAGCACCCAAAAGTAAATGCTATTGTAGTGATTGGCTCCTCACTAACATATTGGGGTAACTTTGAATTTGATTGGTCAGATAAATGGGACATATCTGCAACTTTCCTGAAACATACAAAGAACTTTGACTTATCACTGTGAATGAGGCAACTGCTGCTTTAATTGAGAGGCAAATAAAGTCCCATAGTAGTATCCAAAGTGATGTTTGTTGGGAGAGAGTAGTTTGCAAATGAAACTATAATACACTAACCTCACGTGAAAATGAAAACTAATAAACTCCTGACCTTTTGATCAGTTGTGTTCCCAAAGCCAAATTCATCTCCCAAAAACAAGGATTATTAAACAAAGCAGAAATGCTGAAGCCCAAAGAACAGTCCATGCCATTGGTGTGGAGTCTTTGATATCAGTACCAAACAAATCATATTTGAAAGTTGTAAATATCAAAATCTGCAGCAGTTGAAAACTGCTCCAGTTAGGTGGAACACAATGGTTGATTTTCTGACTCCAACAGCAAAAGAAACAATCTCCAGCTTTCAGACTGAATTCCAACTTAAGAGCAGCAAAGTACACAACATTGGCAAAGCCAGTAGATCACGCCTATGAAAATTAAGGGCTTTGTTAATATTTACGTATAATGTACAGCAGTGCGGCTTCTGTGCAGCATGGCTGACACTTGAAAAGAAAAAAAGCATCAGACTACCTTTTTACTGCTGGCAGGAGGGAGGACGGCGTGGGAGCAACACGAAGGGAAGCAGCATGACCACAGAGGGTGAGGGAATAAAGGCCCTATGACATACCAATGGGGGTCAAGCAGAAACATAGACGAGGAAGGGGCAGTGGGGGCAAACAACAACACAGATGCTGTAGGAAGGGTGGTGGGCAAGAAGCAACATGCATGAGGGATTGATGGTGGGTCTCAAGAAGGCACACAGATGAGGGATGGGGCAAACAGCAATACAGACGAGAGAAGAAAGGTGGCTTGAGAGCATGCAACAACACATATGAGGAAAGGAGGGGAGTGGGGGTGAGAGAGCATAACTTGGCTTTGGCATGCTGTCTAGTAAAACATGAAATTAAGGGGAGGTTATTTTTCTGCATTACGTGAAAATGTTTTCCATTTAAATGTGGTGCACCAAATTTCATACAAGTTAAGTGCACAAATTAACATAATGTCTATTGTATGCCACATTTAATCAATGTTTGGGAAATGTTTATGATATAGTGTTTTAAGCACTATTATTCTTTATGATCATTTTATATTCAACATCAGAAGATGTACTGAAACCACCTAATTCGAAAATGTACTTGTGATAAATAGCTAGGCCGGATTGAAGGCCCATATTATGCCTGTGCATTAATTCCGATGTGAAGTTTGCCTTTTGCATGTTTTTATGAAGCTGCAGTTTGCAAAACTAATAAGAATCCTATTGTGCGTGAGAAATAAGAAAGTCCAGGAGAAGCGTTACAAGGATGGAAGGAGTATCCTGAATTGGCAGTTATCTTTTAGAAATACCTGAGCATATGGTGGCACCAAGGCCACATAGAAGAAACTTAAAGTAGATATTGTTACAAATTATTGGTTTGATTTACAACTTCATTTTTCAGAAGAAGAGTTCAACACTGATGTCATCTTTGGAGGGATCGAGATTTAAGTGTAGTTTAGTCAAATAAATGTTTAGATCCCTTCATTCCTTTGAACAGAGTGGACCTATTTGAGGTATAGACCTCAAGTCTAAGAGATTCAACATCTTTATGCTGCACACACTTCTCTTGACTGAATCTTCTACAGAAGTTCTGTTATGCTTACCTTTCTCTGAAACCTTTTTGAATGTTAGAATAGTTAGGAATCTAGAATCAATGGTTAGGCAGGAGAATCTAATTTTGAATTTTAAACATCAAACGCTTTTCTTGACTTTCTGCATTGTTGCTATCGAGATATTAGTATTCCAAATGCTAATTTGATTCAATATTGTGTGACGTTTTAATCTCCTTTAGTGATTCTGTATATTTATACCATGGTTTTGAGACTCATTTACGTACGTTTGGCTTTGAGTTTGTAATAAAGCTCTTTGAAACTTTAAATTGGTCTCCAAGATTGAACGTGTGACCATTTGGTCGCACTGTAATTGATCTTAAATAATTTGATGTGAGTCCCTTCACCCCTCAGAACAGAAGAAGAAAGATTCATCAGAGTCAATAATTGCAAATATAGTCCAAGCTGGATCAGATGGCAGCAGAGGATTGTTCTCTTTCTGAAGTGAGGAGAACTAGAACCCTACTCTTCAGTAGTTAGGGCCACATGTACCACTATTAGGATTTGCGACCCACAAATTGCGGGTCTTAGCGCCTCGCAATTTGTGAGTCGCAAAACCTGATGTACAACAGTGTCAATGGCACTGTTTGTGATTCCCAATGGGGTCGCAAATGACTTACCTCATAAATATTCATGAAGTAGGTCTCAATTTGTGACCCAATTGGGAAAGGCCGCCCTCACAGGGATGGAGACCTGCTAGGACCCCTTCCGGCTTTCAAATGGGTTAGCACTAACTTAAAATTGGTGCTAACTGCGATTGTTTTGTAACCGCATTCACAGTCACACAACAATCCTACATCTCACTGCGTCTCGCAATTAGGAAGGGAACGCCCCTCCCTCATTGTGACTCGAAAACCTGTTTTGCGATTCGGTAAATAGATTACCGAATCGCAGAATAGAGTCCGTACATACCAAAATGTTTTTCTTCTTGTCGCAAACGGCCCGATTCGCAGAAGAAAAAAGGTACGTACATCTGGCCCTTAGGGCCAGATGTACGAGACAGAGTTATGTGACTGGCAATTTGCTAGTTGCAAAACCTTATGTACAACATTATACTTCACACTGTTTTCGATTCCCAATAGGGTCGCAAATTACCTACCTCATTAATATTCATGAGGTAGGTTGCAATTTCTGACCCCATTGGGAATGGCTGCACTCACAAGGATGGCGGCCTGCTTCAGACAGCAGACCACCATGTCTGTGACTGCTTTTAAATAAAGCATTTTTTTTGTAATGGGATGCATTTCAAAAACAAAAATGAAAAGTTTTCTTTTAATTTTTTCTGAGCAGGTATTGGTCTGTGGGACCACTGCCTGCTCTGGAAAAATATTTTCGCTATCATTCACAAAGGGGAAGGGGTCCCCTTCAGACCCCTTCCCGTTTGCGAATGGGTAAGCACCAAAACTGCGATTGTTTTGTGACCGCATTAAAGGTCACAAAACGATCATATATCTCACTGTGACTTGCGATTAGGAAGGGAACCCCACTTCCTAATTACGACTCACCAACCCTTTTTGTGATTCGTTAAATAGCTTACTGAATCGCAAAATAGGGTCTGTACATCACAAAATGCTTTTTACTTGTTACAAACGGGCCAATTCGCAGAATTGGCCCGTTTGCGACAAGAAAACATCTACGTACTTGTGTCCCTTAGTCCCTTAGTGCCCAATCCTAACTGCCCATGTCCAGAATTGGAGAACTGTCGAAGTTGCAAACACTGGGAAGAGAGTCATATTGGCGCTGGTAGCTTGAGTATAAACAAGCCTGTGCAGCAGTTCTCAGTTAGCTTGCGGTGAGTGAGAGGGTCTATGGTGTCTTGCAGAGATGTTTTGCATGTTGTGTGTGTGGTGATTTATAAAGGAGTTGAAATGGTTATCAGGTCCTACGTGGCCTGAGATCCAGGGGTAGTTTAAAAGGTGTAGAAGACACCATATTATATTGTCTGCTAAGAGGTTGTGTTTGTTGTGAGAAATTGTCAATAGCAGAGATAAGATAAGGATTTACTTTGTGTGAATGTGAGGTGATTGTTATAGTGGATCTTAATGCTCAGAGTAAAGCTGTATTGATTTAGATGATACTCCGCAGGTCAGGATTTCATCAGAATTGATTGGAAACTTTCTTGTGTGTTTGAACCAATTCATTCTTTAGTGAAGCAGACATAGGTTTTCGTACTGTATTTTATATGTGTGTGCTATTGTGGAGGGAGTGTGCGTGCAGAATGTAAAGGAGAGGAAATGCTGTGAGGAGTGTGCTATACTGGTATATGTCAGTTGGTGTAGTGCTATGCTGCTTTAGTGGACAATGTCATAATGTGATGCACTGTGATTGGTGGTTGTGTCAAAACGTGGGATTGTGGGTATGACATTGTTTTAGATCGAATTGAAACTTTGTGGAAATTATTTTAAAATGAAATGCTGTAAAGTTATATGAGAGTTGTTTAGAGGAGATCCTAATTTTCCTTGCAGGAAAGGCAAAGTGGTGCCTCCCAATGGTACCCCAGGTCATTATGTGGCGGCTAACGTAGGGCTACATACATGTGTTTAGATTGGTCAATGGCATAAGACCACAGAAAAAGAAACTCCATTGAGATTCCCACAAAATGACACATTTAATTTGTGGATTATTGTGAATTTAAGAAGAGTGCTGTACAAAATGAAGCCACCACCTAGACCTGCTGTCAACACCATGGCTGTGCGCACGCTCTAGGGCCCGCCTGATGTCAGAGTCTGTGCATTACTGTTTTCACCACACAGGCTTGGTCCAGAGACTGCCATTTGCAGAGTCCAGTGGCTGCAGCAGCGCGCTATGCGCGCATTGTCTTTTATTCATTGCATTGGTCCCAGGTATCTTTGTAGCAGCCATCTTGGGTGGGGCACTTTGGGTGTGGCGCATGGGGTGGGGCACAAGTCTATTTAAGTGACCCAGCCCAGTTCTCAATGCTCACTATTCTGAGGATCTCGTGAGGACCGGAGCTTTTCTGTTTGAAGTCGGGTGTTTCCATGTTCCTCCTTGTTTAACCTGGGATTTCCCCATGTTGAGGCATTGAAGCAGGGAGTAGGAGACACTCAGAGCGGTAAAAACAGATGGTGGTTTCTAGCTTCCATCATCCATTTTCTTATTTGATAAAACTGTTTAAAGGATGATATTATTTTTTGGGAGAAAGTAGTTATCTTTGGCAATCAGCTGTAAATATTTAAATTGATAACAAACTAAGCGAATGTTTTGGTGTTACAGCGTTACTGCTTTCTCGTGGTCACTTTTCAACTTCAGCTGCTTACTTGTGGAGTTGCTCGGTAGCTACAGAGATACATTGTATAAGCACGGTAATTCAGAAAAGGTTTAAATGGTTATGAATAAATGCTAAGGCAATAATTTGAACTCAAGGGAATATTTGATTAAGGTTAATGTAAAATACGGACACAAACTGAAATCGTGTATCTTGGAAAGTTTTTGAAATGTGAAGTAACATTTCTTTGAGTGAATACCGTGGTAACTTTTCATTTCTTGAAACTTATGAAAGGCGCTATGATCTACTATTGTTCCAAGCGACTGCTGGATTTATAGTTGACAGATTCCGAAGAGTTTTGAAATCAATAATTAACAAGGTCACAACATTTAAGAATTGATCTTGAGATACATGTACAAGATCAAGTTCATCTAGGCAAGGCTTCAGTGGACTCTGGTGCTACTGGCAATTTCATAGACTCACAGATAGTTCAATCATGGAATATCCTGTGTGAGAAAAAGAAAGCAACAGAGGTGGTGCAAGCAGTAGATGGCAAACTACTATCTGGAGGACCAGTGGTTCTACAAACTCCTCCATTGTCAGTAACTTGTGATGGATGGACGCAAAAGATTAAACATGTTGAATTGATAACGTTTGATGTGATTCATGCTCCTCAGTATGGGATGATTCTTGGAAAGCCATGGCTGAGTTATCATAATCCCCAAGTAAACTGGAAAGAAAGAAAGATAACGTTTTCATCTTCATTCTGTAAGGCGAATTGTTGTAAGTCAATGAACATTAAAACTCTCATTGAATCCTACGTAGCTACAGCCGCTGAGAAGGATATAGCATTACCCTCACAATATTCATCATTTACTGATGTGTTTGAGAAAAGGAAGCAGAAATTTTACCCCTGCACAGACCATATGACTGTTAAATAGATCTCATGCCTGGAGCCGTGCTTCCTAGTTGTCGTATATATATATATATATATACATATATATATATATATATATATATATGCCTTATCTGAACAGGAAAGTTAATATCCAGAAAGTACTTAGACCAATTTCTAGCTAACGGATTAATTTGCCCTTCTAAATCTCCAGCAGCCTCTCCTCTTTTCTTTGTCACCAAAGCAAATGGAGATCTTAGAACTTGCATAGATTATAGGGTGCTTAACAAGATCACGATAAAGAATAAGTATCTGTTACCCTTAATTCCCATCCTTCTAGACCAAGTAAAAAAGGCGAAAATCTATACAAAACTAGATTTAAGAGAAGCATATCATTTAGTCAGAATGAGAACTGGTGACGAGTGGAAAACTGCCTTTAAAACTCAGTATGGGTTATTCGAATACCCTGTCATGCCATTTGGACTTTGTAATGCCCTGGCAGCCTTTCAGTTCTTTCTGAATGATGTCCTGCAAGAATATTTGGATCTTTTTGCAATAGTATATGTAGACGACATTCTCATTTATTCCGATAATGAAACTGAACATGAGCAACATGTTAAAAAGATTCTTCCAAAGCTCAGTTCGCCTTGTGAACCTAAAAGTGAGGATTTGAGAGAATGTTTTCTAGTCAATTCCACTGTGAGTACTGTTGATGCTCTCACAGTCCCAGTTACAATTGGCCCAATAGTACCTATGTATAAACCTGAAGACTTTGTAAGAAATACAAAAAAAAGGCTATACCTAACAATTGTTTCTTTGATTCCAACGCATACTAGTACTCCATGTGGAACAAGTGCAGATATGACTTTGAATATGTCAGGATGCACTTCAATAGGTTCTTACCAGAAAATACCCACCCTCACTACTCCTGTATGAGAACAGCCTTTGAATTTGGGAAATGGTGCTCGGGCAAACGTTTTCACTCCTGAGGTTCCTGTAGTAACTCGCTCAATTTGTGCGAAGGAGACAGAAAAATGGGTACAATTCTTAAATGGAGGTACTCCATCTAAAGAGAAAATGAGTACAGAAGTGAGCCAAGGAACAATTCCATTGACACCAAGAGAAAGGACTCTGGTTGTAACGAAGTTGACAATAGAATTGGACGCAATGATTGTTGGAAATCTTGGCTTAGAACAATTAGAGAGTTACCAAGATGATGAGCTGACATTTATGTGTGGGGATACTATTAAATGAGCGGGCCAGGTTAATGATAAACTGACAGAATTAGATCAAAAATATGATTTGTATTTCAATAAATCTAAGGCTCTGCAAAGGAGCTATTGAGTGTGTTTCAGTGAGAAAAACATTGGTGAAATGAGAACCCCAGGATTGAAAACTCAGATCAAAAAACTCATTCAGAATATTGGGAAATGGAATGAATTAGATAAGTGGGAGACTAAATGAGTGAAGAAGGAGGTAAAGAAGCCTACGGGTGAGCCGCCTCTAGGTGGAGCAGAGGGAGGTATTACAATCTTCCCTTTTTGAGAAGTGCCTGGTGGAGGTTATATTCATGTGACATGGAGCAGAAGTGATCTTGTATCATTTACCAATGATTTTCCAACATTGAGAGACAAACTAGTAGAATGGTAAAGACAGGTCGAAAGGTCTGTGAAAAGTTTGCAGGTGTTGTGGGTATACTTTAACATGTTATTTGACATTGTTGTTCTGAGTGATGTGTGGACTGAGTGTAAGATAGCTGTTCGATAGCCTGAGATGGAACCAGCTAGAAATTCAGTAACCAAGGATCCTTCACCATTGGCAATTAAGAAATATTAGGCGGTGCCTCCACAATATGTTGATTGGGTTAAGATTGATAGGATGACCCAAGAGTCAAAGGAGTCTGTCAATGCTTACTATGGAAGGTTGTTACAGGCATTCAAAAAGTGTAGTGGTATGGAGACCTTGGAAGCTGATGACATGGGAGATTTTGTATCAAGTTTTGTGACGGGGTTGAGATCAGAAATTAGCATGGTGATACAGCAACATTTGATTTGTTGGTAGAATAAGTCTATTGATGAAATTTTGCACCATGCAAAATACTGCAATGATGAGATAAAGGTGAAGCAGAAAAAGCTCAAGGAAAAATTGATGGTCGCTCAAATGAAAGCAGCTCAGAGAACTAGCCAGATGCCCTTAGCTGTAAACACTGCAGGCACAATGCCAGGTGTATATCAGCAACCACAAAATCCATTGCAAGGTGGACGAATCCCTATAGACCCTGGTACTGGAATGGATGCAAATAGTCTAAAAAGACCAACTCCTTTTCAGATCTGCAATAAGCTGGGACACTTGAAGTGGGAATGTTGTTTGAATTCATCTAATCAGGTCCAAAACGCAGAGTTTATGCCTTCTCAGAGTAATAATTCTAATCAAATGC
Source organism: Pleurodeles waltl (assembly GCF_031143425.1). NCBI lineage: Eukaryota > Metazoa > Chordata > Amphibia > Caudata > Salamandridae > Pleurodeles > Pleurodeles waltl. The sequence continues at coordinate 304,370,672 of NC_090450.1, read as the reverse complement.
AGGGTGTCCAAAGACCCAGGAGTCAAATTTTTAATGTGCCCCTAGCTCCAATAATGCAAGTACCTCAACCTTTATTGCCATAGCAAAATACTGTTGGATCACATCAGAATATGAAGTAAGGTTTGAGAATGAATGCAAATCTGACTCAGGATAACAGTACTTCCAACAGTACCTTTTGTCGATTCAAATGAGGGAGGTGGATCTGATCAGTCGGCCTGACGGTGCATGAGAGGGGAGGAAGATTGCATACTTGGTGCAGCCTTAGAGGAATATCAGAGTGGACCATTCACAGACAGTGAAGTGGATGGCTGCCTGTGTAATTTTTTGTTGACACTAGTGCTACACATTCTACTCTAAGAACATTAGAAGTTCCAAACCTACCCTCCTCAGGAAAAACAGTCCAAGTTGTTGGTGTAGATATTAAGCACATGACATCTCATGAAACTGCCCCAATCACTAAGAAAATAGGGTCCTTTGAGGACAAGCACAGGTTTACACTGTGTGACCACAGCTCAGTGAACCTCTTGGGAAGAGGCGTGCTTACAAAGTTTGTGAGAGAACAGGGCTGATTGCAGAGGCCCCCTAACCTTTTGCCCCCATTTTCCACTTCTTACTGGTGTTTTCCTGACTCTGATGGTGCCCTGGGTACTGCTAACCAGTCTCAGGGCCTGTGCTCTGTGTAAACTCATTATGCAAATTAGGCTAATTATATTTGGCTAAGTCAACCTACCTATAAGTCCCTAATATATGGTAGGGCATGTAGGTTTAGGGACCCCAGCATAGGTAGTGCACCCATAAATGCACTGCTGAGGTGCCCAGTGTCATTTTAAGGGCAGGCCTGCCTTGCTGGCTGCTTTTAAAGTAAAGTAACATGCACGTTCGACTTTGGATATAAAGTAGTTTCAAAGTCTTAAACTACCTTATTTTTACATATAAGTCACCCCTAAGGTGTGCCCTATGTGCCCCTAGGGCTGGGTGCCATGTAACTATAAGCAGGTACCTTATAAAAATAGTTTTATAAGCGCTGGTGATGTAAAACAATCAAATTCGTTTTTCCTTCATTGTAGTGAATGTCCTCCATAGGCTAGAAGGGGGAGACTTTATTTTAATTTTGAAAGTCCCCTTAAGTAACAGATACAAGAAGTTTGGTATCATATTAACTGGTATAATAACTTCCAGTTGTGGGATTTAATATAACTTGTTCAGGTAAAGAGTTTTAAACTTTACCTGAAAAGTTGCCAACTTCAGCCCTGCAGTGTTTTTGCTGCTGTGCTCTGATTGGCCAGCCTCTTGCAGCCTGGCCAGGCTGCTTGATGAGGTGTGAAGTGGCCTGGCTCCACACAAAGAGATGTGCCTGGGGGAGAAAATCTCCCCTCATCAGATGGTGAAGCAGGAAGGGGGAGGGCTGCCAAACTGGTCTTCAAAGGCAGAGAAGGACATTTGGAGCACCCCAGCAACACCCTCACATCCTGCAAACCCAGACAATTAGGTGCCCCCTTGATTAGATTTGGAGAGGGGAGGAGAGGATTTTTAGCCACACCAGTGGGTGGGCTCAGCCAGATGTAACCTCCAAAAATCACTTTCAGCCATGATGGATTTTTGAGGAATGTTGCTCCCTGGGATTGATTTTTGCCACACTTCCCAGTGGTCATCAGAGGGGGAAGGACCCTGCACCTAATTGGAGAACCAGGACCCCACGTTTTTCACCCAGGAGAAGGGATAAAACTGGCAGACCTGCACCCACACCTCAGATCCCTATCAGATTCCAACAAGGAAGAACTACAGGAGAAGAAGGACTGCCCTGCTGGACCCCTGACCTGCACCTGGACACTGCACTCTGGAGGACTGCACCAGCTGCACACTTGGGCTTCACCACTAAAAGGACTTTACCTGTCTTCTACTGCTTCAAGAAGGGACTCCCTGTTTGCTACAGGTTCAAAGGAGCTGCCCAGAGTCCCCTGCATCAAGTCCTGCAAGCAGAGCCCAGCTGACCAGCGTCCAGTGGCGGTTTGAGGATTCTGACCAGGTGCATTCTGGGAATTGTAGTCCCAACTCGCAAGGAGCAACTCAGAGCTTCTGGAACCTTGGATCAAGTTGTGGACACTTCAAGGACACAAAAAGGACCTCTGGAAGAAGATCCAGAAGTCTGGAGACGTTTGGAGCAACTCCATAAGTTGAAGAGGTGCATTGTGGGAGTTGTAGTCCCAGACCCCAAAAGGCACACCAGCGCCTCTGAACCCTTGGCTGGTGCTATGGACCACTTTCCTGAATCAAACACTTCTGAAAGTAAGTGTGACAGTGTTACCTCGTGGGTGGCCTGAACTCTGGACTTTGTTCCTTTCCAGTGTGACCTTTTTTTAACCCTTTGAGCGCTAGTTGCTTCTATGCGCTAGAAAGCATTAATTCTTTAAAAATTCATATCTCTGGTTCCCCTTCTCCGATTCTATTCATTTTGGTGTCATTTTAAAGATACAAATATAATCTATTTTCATAAATTGATTTCAGATTTTTAAACTGTTTCCTGTGTTTTATTTAATTACCATTTGTGATATTTGAATGGCATATGTTTTGTCTCCTAAGTTAAGACTTGTCGCTCATTGCCAAGCTACCAAGGCTTGAGCTAGGTTTAATTTACTGAGACCTAACTGGACCTAAGTGGAGGTTAGTGGCGTATTGCTAAATGTAGGTACTTACCTGCCCTTATTAATAACTCATTTTCCAACAAAGTAAAATTGTTTTATCTTTTGTACCGCAGATGAAATTGAGATTCAGACTCAGGATGAAGAAACTTTCTTAGAGTACCAAGAAATGAAACTCGTTGCTTGTTATTGACTTTGTTAGCAGTTAACAATTTGCTCCCAACTTTGAGAGAAAACTGTCAATCATGAAGTGTGGGCATTCTCAGGAAAACATATGAGACTAATTAAAGGTGTAGAACCTGTCCCAATAATGATTAAACTTAATGGTGGATTCCTGAGAACCCCACAGTACAATTTGACCCCTGAAACGATTGCTGGAATGACTCCTGTAATCGAGCTCATGATACAACAGGGAATCCTAAATGAGATAATGGATAGTCCTTATAACTCTCCCATTATGAGTCTTCAGAAGCCAAGTGGCAAGTTCAGAATTGTACAGGAGGCATGTAAACAGGACACCATTGTGTTACTGAAACACCTGGCTGAGAATGACAGAAATGATCCCCAGGAAAGGTATGATATTGTCAGAAAGAGGTCCAATATCTTGGACACCTCATTGAAAAAGGAGTGAGAAATGTGTCACAAGAGAGCATTTCAGCCAGATTTTAAATGAGTCTGCCATCTACACAGAGGGAATTCTGAATGTTTTTGGGAATGGTGGACTACTGTACACAGAGGGTTTCCAACTTTCCTCTAGTAGCAAGCCTTTACAGAGACTGACACATAAGGGTTGTCTGATCTGGTACCATGGATTAACAATTGTCTTGTCTTGTTCCTAAAGCTGAGAGAATGCCTCTGTCGTGCCCCAGCTCTGGGGATGCCCTTTAAATTTAATCTTCGCGCTCCCGCTCGCGGGAAGCGCGTCTTTACTGTCTTGGGGCCGGAGGAGGAGGCGGCAAGCGGCAGCGGCAGCACAAGTAGGGCAGGAGCCCTTTAAATTTAATCTTCGCGCTCCCGCTCGCGGCTGGGCCACCCCCCTGAAATCTTCCCCGTGAGCCCAGGACCTTGCGCAGAAACCTCTAAAACAGGTACTGTGTTTTTTTTTTTTTTTCCTGACCCTCCGCGACCATATTCTTGTAGCCTGCACCTCTCCCTTTTAAAAGAAAAAATCCCCAAAACGTTGGGATAAATCAACTTACCATTCTTTGCCCCCATCCTCCTAAAAGCAATTGTCTGTTATTCCACCCCCTCTACCTCTACCTCCTGAACTTCTACCTAGCAGCCAATTATCACAGAACTCTTGTGCTTAAGGCAGCTAGTAATAATGGGAAAAAGGAAACAAAAAGAACCCAGCGTAAATGATACTTTACTTCAAAAAAACATACGTTAATTTTGAAATTTATCTCAGGAGCAATGGGGGAAATCGACAAACAGATTATTAATGTCGAGGGAAAAATACTTACCCAGAATAGGCCATTAGTACCCCCCAACCCTTCGTCTTTAATAACAATTCCTGAGCATTCAGCTAAGCCTTTTGGAAGTGAAATCCAGACTAAACCTACTAATGGTTGTATTCAAGATACAATTGACTCTATCTCAGATGGTGATGACCATCCTCCCTCACCAAAACGCAAGAGGAAACTCCAACTAGCAAGGAGGGACATACCATCAAAACAAGAGCCGCCTTTGAATATTAGACATGGCTCCTCGAAAGCACAACCCAATGCTTGTATCCAAAACGTTCAAACTTGCCCTCAAGGTGAAAAATCTGATCATAAGAATAAACCCCATACAGCGAAAGGGAAAAATAGTCCTGCAGAGCCATTGACTGCTCTAGAAAAACTAGTTAGTACACGCTTTGACCAAGTAATGGAAAGCCTAACCCAATTGGAGGGAAAAATTGATTATCTCCTTAAAACATTGAATCCCCAATTAATAAACCCTTTAACCTCAACTGCACGACAGCTTTGCCATACCTATCTTAACGCTAGGCCCCCTCTAATATATCAGACCCAACTACCTATTCCTCAGATCACCCAAAGACAAGTTGACCCTTGTGCCTCACCTGAAAGAACTGGTAATGTTCAATCTCACAAAATGTCACCAAAAGGAGGGGAACACGTAACTATTCCTAAAGCCTACCAGGGTGCCCCTTTAACTGGGAGAGACATTCTTGACCTTTCGCCTGCGGCTACCCCCTATATGGCAGTTCTTGCGAATGTCCCCACTCTATCTGGAGCATGGGGGGAATCATGGGTAGCTCTGAGGAACAAGGCCTTGAACTGGATTGCAACTCGCCTGAAACCTGGCCTCACAAATAAACTTTTCGAAGACATCAAGATGGTTAGAAGGGTAAAATAGGTGGGTAGAAACCATAAAATATTTAAGGGCGATTGTGTAGTTCTCTCATTTAAGAGAAAGATATTTTAAGTAGTCTAAGCCCACATCAGAATACCGACCATGGCGTTGCCCTGCTTCCTTTGGGTTTCTTTTATACGACCACTAAAAACCACGATGGACCTGGCTCTTGTTTTGAGGATTATAGAATCAGGCCTGAGCCGCAATATATGATTCCTACTACGAATAGATTTCGGGGGCTCAGCATGGAAGATACTGATTGACTATTATCTGATAAGGAATCTTTTAGGCTCAAGTACCCTACAGAAACATTGGACCTCACCCGCCTGGGTACAGACAATTCGGCAGCAGACACTGGAGGATAACGATTGGACACGGAATCCTCCTCCAGACAACCTGTCAATGATGAATTGTTCCAAAGAGCCCTCCCAAAAAAAACTTCTACCTGTCCCTCGACTTCTTTCATATGCACAGAAACCATTACTATTCCAGGGGAATCTCAGGTATTTGATAAGTCTTCTGTGGGTCAGGCCAAAATAATGTACAAAGACCATCTTTCTTTTTTATTTTGGAATGTGGCCAGCCTCTGATCTAAGGTAGAGAATGAGGCCTGGCTAGAACACATCCAGTGCTTTCCCTGGGTGTGCCTCCAAGAGACTTGGGGGGTGATTCCGACCCCGGCGGTCCTTGACCGCCAGGGCCGGGGTCGGCGGGAGCACCGCCAACAGGCTGGTGGTGCTCCTAAGGGCATTCTGACCGTGGCGGTATGGCCGCGGTCAGAAACGGAAAACCGGCGGTGTGCCGCCGATTTTCCACTGCCCTGAGGAATCCCCCATGGCGGCGCAACTTGCTGTGCCGCCATGGGGGATTCCGACCCCCTCACCGCCATCCTGCTCCTGGCGGTTTCGACCGCCAGGAACAGGATGGCGGTGAGGGGTGTCGTGGGGCCCCTGGGGGCCCCTGCAGTGCCCATGCCAATGGCATGGGCACTGCAGGGGCCCCCGTAAGAGGGCCCCACTTTGAATTTCAGTGTCTGCTTAGCAGACACTGAAATTCGCGACGGGTGCTACTGCACCCGTCGCACACCTTCCACTCCGCCGGCTCCATTCGGAGCCGGCTTCCTCGTAGAAGGGTGTTTCCCACTGGGCTGGCGGACGGACTTTTGGCGGTCGCCCGCCAGCCCAGTGGGAAACCCAGAATGACCGCCGCGGTCTTTTGACCGCGGTACGGTCTTCTGGCGGTTCCCGCTTGGCGGGCGGCGGCGGCCGCCCGCCAAGCTTGGAATGACCCCCTTGGTCTGTGAACCCGATTCACATAAATGGCTATAGGACACTACATACTCCTGCCGTTCCTTCCGCACCGGGCAGGGCTAAGGGTGGTTTGTGCACTTTTATATCCAATAAGTGTGATATAATTAAGGACATTGCTTTAATATCTAATACGTTTTATCAAGTGATTTCATGTCAACTAAAAAATATCGCACAACTGGTGGTCATTAATTTTTATAACAATGTACCTCTTCAAGATTTCCGATTAGTACTTAACCTCCTCCAGGAAGATATAGACCGAGTATGTGACTCTTCAAATAAACAGACATTGTGTGGGGAGGCGATTTTAACACATACCTGTGCCCCAGCTCAACTAAGGGCTACTGCCCTCACGCCCCTGATGGTGATGACAATTCACTACACTTCACACACAACAACTCAGGCAATTCGTTGAATGAAGTTCTATTTAGCCTTGACCTCATCCTATGCAACTGCCTGACCCAGGGCAGGCCACAATTGAAACCCACTTTTAACGGTAGGCAAGCCAACACGACAATTGATTTTATTTTACTATCTAATAACCTCTTCCCTTATGTATTTGATTATGATATTCAAGACACCATATTCAGCGATCATAACCCTCAAACCGTAGGTTTCACATTTTCTCAACATGCTCTTATACACAGGGACATGGAAGAGATAGTAGAAAATATTGAACTGGGAGCAAGAAATGGTTACACCATTCGGTGGTCAGCCATTGAACCCATGGGTTTTGCGAAACGACTAGTGACCAACTATGCTAATGAATTTAATATTTGCCTCGCAGACAACATGAGTCCACGAGACTGTATCGAGGCCTTCATGGTAATTACGGCTGGCATAAAACAGTTTCTTAAGGCAACCCCCAGCAAATCAAAATTGAAAGAGGATAAAGGTTGGTTCAATGCTGAATGTACACAAGCTCTCAAAAACCTAAAACGCCACTTACATTCACAAAACCCGGATAAACGTCAACTAAGTTTAAAGAGGAAGGAGTATAAAAATGCCATAAAGAAAATAAAACAGAACTTAAAAAATGAGGCATGGCATGGCAATTCCTCTATGATGCAAGCCTCCGGAATGATAATGTAAAAGTCTGGAAAATTGTGAACTCCCCGCTCCTATGTGATGAAGAAACACCAAAAATGGAAATTGCCATCACGGAAGAAGAGTGGGTTGCCTTCTTTTCTGCCACATACTCCTCCGAAAATTTGGCACTAGAAACAAATCTCCCTAAATTAGACTCCTCTGACCTCATCTTACCATTTACTCTAAATGAGGTCACTGACACTATTAATGCAAGTAAAAGCGGAAAAGCCCCAGGCCCAGATGGGGTCCCAGTTGACATCTATAAATTTAATATCTCTCTTTGGGGTCCACTATTGACGCAGGTGCTACGCGCTTTCATCCCAACCTGGGCTGAGTCTATAATTATTCCAATCTATAAAAAGGGAGATCTCCACTATCCCGCATGCTACCGCCCTATTTCACTGCTTGACACACTTGCAAAGATTGCGGGACGCATCATTTTAAATAGACTACAAGATTGGATAGAGGAAAATCACATCCTCTCTGATCTACAATACGGGTTTAAGGCTGGCATACGGACAACGGAACAGGCTCTTAACCTAGAGATCATACTTGGTAAATATACAAGGGCCAAGTCCGGAACTCTATACCTTGCATTTGTCGACTTAACCTCTGCATTCGATTGTGTGGTGCACTCAAAATTGTGGCCTATTCTGCTGGACATGGGGGTTGATACTACCATAGTCCACTTCATCAGGGAATTGTATGCTGGTGCAAGCGCCAAGGTCCGCTATGGGCGTCAAGGGGTATGCATTTCATCTTTCCCCATTGAACGAGGGGTGCGTCAAGGTTGCGTGTTAGCTCCCTTATTGTTCACCTTGTATATTAACAGCCTAGAGGGGACTCTTTCCGATGCCTGTGGTGATCTTCCACAAGTAGGCTTTCGGAAGATCCCGGCCCTCTTGTATGCGGATGACGCCGTTCTGATGGCCCGCACCCCCAGTCGCTTTGCAAAGACTAGTAACAACCTTTGATAATTGTATGGACACCTTGGGCCTCAAAATTAATCATACTAAAACTTTCTCCATGATATATCCTAGAAGCCGTACAAAGAATTGCCATATAAACTTAAAAGGCGCAAAACTAATCCACACAGGGACATTTTCGTACTTAGGCATTGTGTTCAATGACAAAGGTACATGGGCACAAGCCATAAAAGCGAGAAAATTGTTATTAACGAAAACTGTTATGGCAATAAAAAACTTTTCTAAAAGGGTGGGGAGAGCAATTCCCAAAGACATGATGACTCTTTACAATGCGAAATGTGTTTCCGTAGCACTGCATGGGCTGGACTTTGGGGATATCGAGATTGCACTACCTTACAGCTGACCGAAAATGCTCTCCTGAAAACAGTACTAAGTGTCCCGCAATCAACATCAACAGTAGTATGCCATTCAGAAATGGGAGTAACATATCTTACAGACCTCATTCGTGTCCAACCAATTCTACTCTGGCATAAAGTATGGACCTCAGATCCAGCGAGGTTGAACAGGGCTATCATAGTAGATGCCCTGGCACTTACCTACTCGTCTAAAATTCCATGGCTAAATTACATCAAGCACTTTCTTATTAAATTAGGCCACCCTGAGCTGTTTTTTTACCCCAGATGAATTGAAAACAATTTCCAGGAAAGACCTGAAAAATATCTGCCTCACCCACCTCGCCGAATTGAGATGGGATGCGGAGGCAAATAAATATAGTGTCAGGAAAAACAATATGATACAGCAAACAAATGGCATGGAACCATACTTATCCAAAGTCACGAACCCAAGACATCGGTTCGTCCTTACACGCTTGAGACTAGAGTCTTTTCACCGTCTCGTTAGTTTACCCCTGATTAACGATTGGTCTTTACAACTGGAAAAATGTCCCTGCGATAACATCTCCGATCAAAATACAATGCATACACTTCTCTCCTCTAAATATTATTTAACCTCCAGGAAAATGTTTGTGATACCACTCTTAAAATTAATGCACTTTAAACAATGTCGTCCAGCTTTCCTGTATCTTTTATCTCTTCCGTCTATCATGGTTTGCAACGTATTAGCCTTCTTCCTATGCTCAGCGATTAAGGCCAGACAATGGGGGTTATTCCAACTTTGGAGGAGGTGGTAATCCGTCCCAAATGTGACGGATTTACCACCAGCCGTATTACGAGTTCCATAGGATATAATGGACTCGTAATACGGCTGGTGGTCTATCCGTCACTTTACCGTCACTTTTGGGACGGATTACCACTTCCTCCAAAGTTGGAATAACCCCCAATGTCTTGAGATAAATGGGTGAGATTTCCAACCACTATATCTGAGATTTTTATTACTTGTTTTTAATCAAATGGCTCACTGATTTTTACTTTTTTTTTAATTTCTTACTTGTCTGTATTTATATTTATATGCATTTTACTCTCTGTATCCTCCTCTCTTTTCCGAAAATTGTTTCTCATGTATAATGACTTTTATGATTGCTAAAAACAATCGAATAAAGTTTCTTTGATGATGATGGTTATGGGTCACCCATTAACTATGTAGATGCCCCATTCAGTACTAATTTTGTTCACTAGAACCAGAACACAGAATTTGACAAGCAGTCAACTGACTAAACATGAGTAAGTGATTCTGTCTGCAAAGAATGTGTCATTAAATTGTTGTGGGATTTTGATTTTGTTACCAATAGAGGGTCAGTGAACCAATGACGGTTGTGAGGGGGACCACAATTGTCTTGATGTTACTGAACTGTGCACCAAGCCAAGACCAGATAAACAAGACAAACCATTGCATGAATCCAATTATGTTCTTTTTGTTGATGGTTCATGTTTGAGAGGCAGTGGATGAAGTTTCAAGAGCAGCCTTTCTGTTTGTACCTTTTCTGGAATTGTTAGCACTTCCTGGCTACAAGGAATATTGGGGGTGATTCTAACCCTGGCGGTCGGTGATAAAGCGGCGGCCAATCCGCCAACAGGCCGGCGGTCCAAAAAATTGAATTCTGACCCTGGCGGCAACCGCCAACACAGCCCGCCAGATTAACACTCCGACCGCCACCGCGGTACAGACAAACAGCGCGGCTGTCACCGCCAACAGGCAGGCGGCAGACAATGTACCGCCCACAGTATTACAACTCACCAATCCGCCACCTTTTCCGGGGCGGGAGCCCCGCCGATAAAAACACGGCGGAAACAGACTACGGATGGGAAAACGCTCACCAAAACACACTCCACGAGTACGGAGGACAGCATGGAACCCGAATTAAACATCCTACCTGCACTCGTCTACCTGCTCATCTACCACGAGTACGAACTCTGGCGCAGACGACAACGGTGAGTACTGCACCTACGACACACGGGAGGGGGGAGGAGGAAAGGTTACGGGCACACACATATGCGACCCCCACCCCCCCAAACTATGTACACACCAATGCAGAGCAACAATGCACAGTGACACCACCCAAACCCCCCTGAAAAATGCAAAGACATAATTAAATTGTGAACCAATTTTTTTAATAAAAAATAGACTCTGAGATGTATCGGCAACTATGCAAAATATCCAGTGTAGCGACAACAGGAGACCTGAGTCCTTTGGAAAGAACACTGCAGGGGCATCTGATGAAAATACTACAGGCACCTCAGGGGGAAGGGAAGGGGGGGGCACCACAGCCACATGAGTCCACGACGCAAGATCCACGAAGGGGCCACCATGCCCACTGTGCCATCCTGGGGAGTGCAAAGCCACAGTCTCTCAAGTCTCTACGGTGGGTGGGTTGCCCACTCTGCCATCCTGGGGAGTGCAAAGCCACAGTCTCTCAAGTCTCTACAGTGGGTGGGTTGCCCACTGTACCATCCTGGGGAGTGCAAAGCCACAGTATCTCAAGTCTCTACAGTGGGTGGGTTGCCCACTGTACCATCCTGGGGAGTGCAAAGCCACAGTCTCTCAAGTCTCTACAGTGGGTGGGTTGCCCACTGTGCCATCCTGGGGAGTGCAAAGCCACAGTCTCTCAAGTCTCTACAGTGGGTGGGTTGCCCACTGTGCCATCCTGGGGAGTGCAAAGCCACAGTCTCTCAAGTGGATAACAGTCTCCACTGGTCAAGGAGGAGGCATGGTGGGCACAGTGAACCATAAACAGTGCTTGAGATGAAGGGGCCCAGCGGAGCGGTGCTTGAGATGAAGGGGCCCAGCGGAGCGGTGCTTGACAGGAAGGGCCCAGCGGAGCGGTGCTTGACAGGAAGGGCCCAGCGGAGCGGTGCTTGAGACGGCGGGGCCCAGCGGAGCGGTGCTTGACAGGAAGGGCCCAGCAGAGCGGTGCTTGACAGGAAGGGCCCAGCGGAGCGGTGCTTGACAGGAAGGGCCCAGCGGAGCGGTGCTTGAGACGGCGGGGCCCAGCGGAGTGGTGCTTGAGAAGAAGGGGCCCAGCGGAGCTGTGCTTGAGACGGCGGCGCCCAGCGGAGTGGTGCTTGAGATGGCGGGGCCCAGCGGAGCGGTGCTTGAGATGAAGGGGCCCAGCGGAGCGGTGCTTGAGATGAAGGGGCCCAGCGGAGCGGTGCTTGAGACGGCGGGGCCCAGCGGAGCGGTGCTTGAGAAGAAGGGGCCCAGCGGAGCAGTGCTTGAGACGGCGGGGCCCAGCGGAGCGGTGCTTGAGACGGCGGGGCCCAGCGGAGCGGTGCTTGAGATGAAGGGGCCCAGCGGAGCGGTGCTTGAGACGGCGGGGCCCAGCGGAGCGGTGCTTGACAGGAAGGGCCCAGCGGAGTGGTGCTTGACAGGAAGGGCCCAGCGGAGCGGTGCTTGAGACGGCGGGGCCCAGCGGAGCGGTGCTTGAGATGAAGGGGCCCAGCGGAGCGGTGCCTGAGACGGCGGGGCCCAGCGGAGCGGTGCTTGAGAAGAAGGGGCCCAGCGGAGCGGTGCTTGAGACGGCGGGGCCCAGCGGAGCGGTGCTTGAGATGAAGGGGCCCAGCGGAGCGGTGCTTGAGACGGCGGGGCCCAGCGGAGCGGTGCTTGAGAAGAAGGGGCCCAGCAGAGCGGTGCTTGAGATGAAGAGGCCCAGCGGAGCGGTGCTTGAGACGGCGGGGCCCAGCGGAGCGGTGCTTGAGAAGAAGGGGTCCAGCGGAGCGGTGCTTGAGACCGTGGGGCCCAGCGGAGCGGTGCTTGAGAAGAAGGGGCCCAGCGGAGCAGTGCTTGAGACGGCGGGGCCCAGCGGAGCGGTGCTTGAGATGAAGGGGCCCAGCGGAGCGGTGCTTGAGACGGCGGGGCCCAGCGGAGCGGTGCTTGACAGGAAGGGCCCAGCGGAGCGGTGCTTGACAGGAAGGGCCCAGCGGAGCGGTGCTCTTCTGCACGGCGGGCCCTGTTCAGCGGTGCTCTTCTGCACGGCGGGCCCTGTTCAGCGGTGCCTATCTTCACGGCGGGCCCTGTTCAGCGGTGCCTATCTTCACGGCGGGCCCTGTTCAGCGGTGCTCTTCTGCACGGCGGGCCCTGTTCAGCGGTGCTCTTCTGCACGGCGGGCCCAGTTCAGCGGTGCCTATCTTCACGGCGGGGCCCTGTTCAGCGGTGCTCTTCTGCACGGCGGGCCCTGTTCAGCGGTGCTCCTCTGCACGGCGGGCCCTGTTCAGCGGTGCCTATCTTCACGGCGGGCCCTGTTCAGCGGTGCCTATCTTCACGGCGGGCCCTGTTCAGCGGTGCTCTTCTGCACGGCGGGCCCTGTTCAGCGGTGCTCTTCTGCACAGCGGGCCCTGTTCAGCGGTGCTCTTCTGCACGGCGGGCCCTGTTCAGCGGTGCTCTTCTGCACGGCGGGCCATGTTCAGCGGTGCCTATCTTCACGGCGGGGCCCTATTCAGCGGTGCTCTTCTGCACGGCGGGCCCTGTTCAGCGGTACCTATCTTCACGGCGGGGCCCTGTTCAGCGGTGCTCTTCTGCACGGCGGGCCCTGTTCAGCGGTGCTCCTCTGCACGGCGGGCCCTGTTCAGCGGTGCCTATCTTCACGGCGGGCCCTGTTCAGCGGTGCCTATCTTCACGGCGGGCCCTGTTCAGCGGTGCTCTTCTGCACGGCGGGCCCTGTTCAGGGGTGCTCTTCTGCACGGCGGGCCCTGTTCAGCGGTGCTCCTCTGCACGGCGGGCCCTGTTCAGCGGTGCCTATCTTCACGGCGGGCCCTGTTCAGCGGTGCTCTTCTGCACGGCGGGCCCTGTTCAGCGGTGCACATCCAGTAGGTTCAAGGGAGCCAGACCTGGCCTGGACTCCGTGCTCAGACGCCCTCCGGCCGTGATGTTCCTGGGCCCTTCGGTGACGGAGTCCTGGGCCCTTTGGTGTCCTCCTTTACAGCTGGGATGTGGCATGTGGGGCCCACCTGCTCTGTGCTCCTGCTGGCTGACGTCTCCGCCCTGCTGCCCTTACGCTCCTTAGATGGGACTCTCGGGCCCTTGCCTCCCCTAGACGTTGTGGCTGGTGAAGTGGGCGAACTCTGCTCCTTGGGGGCAGCCGTGTCAGTCTTCGCACGGCGGCCCTTGTGTTTCCTGGTCCTCTTGCCGGGGGGGGGGCTGGATGTGTCCTTGCTGCTGATGGAGGTGTCACTGCTGGCAAAGGGTGGGCTCCAGAACCCATGCACAACAGTGACACCCGAAGTTGGGCTGGTGGTGGCTGTGGTGCTCTTGGGACTCTTTGCAGATGGAGGGGGTAGGTCATCGGAGGGGAAGAGGTCAAGATTAGCCAGGAAAACTTTTTTAGGGCCAAGGTAAAAGGTAGGAGAAGTGGAGATGGAAGTGGAGGAAGAGGATGTGGTTGTAGGAGAGTCAGGTGTGCTGTCATTGGGTGAAGGTGCAGGTGCTGTAGGCTGTTGTGAGGTGGATGTCTGTTGGGTGGGTGTCTGCCTGCGTTTGTGTGTCTTGGAAGGGGTGGTGACAGACACAGTGGGAGAGGACACAGGGGACGTGTAAATGGCAGTGGGGGTGGTGACTGCACGCGTGCGGACTGTACAGGAGGGTGTGGTGGTGATGGAAGCACTGGCTGATGTTGGTGTGCATACAGGTGTGAGTGTCGACGTCACAGGGAGGGAGGAGGGAGACGAGGAGGAGGGGGACACAGGGGTGGTAGTGACTGTTGGGATGTCTGCATCTGTGTGTTGCTTGGGTGAGTGTTTGTGGGATCTGTGGTGCTTGTGTCTGGATGAGCTGCCCTTGGGTGTTGAGGTGTGTGCAGGCTGGTCAGATGGTGTGGATGGGATAGGCTGAGGAACAGGAGACAGAGACAGGGTGGAGGCAGTCAGAAGAGGGAGGCTGGAAACAGGGACAATGGCTGCCGTCAGTGCTGAGGCCAGAGCATTGAACGATCGTTGATGGGCAGCCTGACCCGAATGAATGCCCTCCAGGTAGGCATTGCTCCGATGCACCTCCCTTTCTACCCCCTGGATGGCATTCAAAAGGGTAGTCTGCCCAACAATGAGTGTCCTGAGGAGATCAATGACCTCCTCACTGAGGGCAGCAGGGGTAACAGGGGCAGGGGCTGAGGTGCCTCGGGCGAAGGAGACGCCCGCCTTCCTGGGTGAGAGGGCACGGAGCGTAGGCTGAGGGGCTGCTGGGAGGGCGGGGCTGGTGCGCTGGGTGGCGGCTGTACCTGTAGAGGCGGGGGGCCCGGATGTTGCCGCCACCGCTAGGGAGCTCCCATCCGAGGACGTGTCGCTGTCGCTGCTCTCACCAGCGGTCCCCGTCGTGGTGCTCCCCTCGCCCTCCGGCTCACTTGGGCCCTCGGTGTCTGTTCCTGTGCCCACCGGGGCATTGTGGCTTGCAGCTCCCTCGTGCTCCGATGCCAAATCTCCTCCGCCTGATGATGCTAATGCACACATGCACAAGAAGATGAAGAAGAAGGGTGGGGGGAGAAAGAGAAGACCTGGTTGAGTGCATGCAATGTCAACACCGTTGGCGGAGAGGACAGACACAGGAGCCGCATGCACTAAGCCGCGGATTCGGGGCACACTACTCAGTACTTGTGACTCGGACAACAGGTCAGGAGACGACAAACGCGCACATGTGTGAGGCTGGACCATCAATAGCTGGACTTGTCACCCTACGGAGGTGGGGGCCGGGAGCACAGGGCCATGCCTAAGGGAGAGGACTACACTACAGAAAGCGCCCTGGCCTAATGTCACCCTCAACCCTCCTCCCCCACCCAGACGCCTCCACTGCGCAGAAAGATAGCTGAATGTGCTGATACTCACCCCCTTGTGTCTGCTGTGATGCTCTCAAGTGCCCATCCAAATCAGGGTAGGCCACCGCCAGGATCCGGGACATCAGGGGGGTCAGGGTACGACTGGCACCCCTCCTAGGTTGGGAGGCCATCCCCAGCAGTGACTCGGCGGTCTTCCTGGTTCCGCGGCGGATGTCCTCCCAGCTCTTGCGGCAGTGGGTGCCCCGTCTGACGTGGACCCCCAGGGCCGGACTTCCTTGGCGATGGCACGCCAAATTCCGACTTTCTGATGGGCGCTGACCTATGTGACATGTACAGGGTGGGAAGGAAACATTCATCAACTTACTGCATGTTAGATGTGATTGGCCCCCCCTCCCCAACCTTGCAATATAGCACATGCCCTCATCTGTCGTGCGTTGCACTCCTCATTCGCCCCCCACCCCACCAACTTACATCCACCCCACTCCACACAGGCATCGCCCATTCCATGTGCACCCGGTGTACTCACCTGTTGGTCTGGAGGACCGTAGAGTAACGTATACTGGGGGAGGACACCATCCACGAGCTTCTCCAACTCTTCAGACGTGAAGGCAGGGGCCCTTTCCCCAGTCGCAGCAGCCATTGTCACTTCCAGACCGAGTTCACAACAGCACTTGCAGTATAGGTCCTCTCCTGTGGATGATCAGGTCTCGAGTGATTAAGCAGATAGAAAATGGCGGTCACGCCCGCGGCGATGCGTACCACGGCGGTGTGTACCGCGACCGCCGGCGCACATCGTCATTGGCTCCTGAAACCCATAGGCTTCAATGTTATCCAATGCGGCTCCGTATAGCGGTCTTTGACCGCCTACCGCCACGGTGTGCTCCGCCAGCGCAGTGACCTCACATCCCATTGTCCCACTTCACAGGTCAGGCAGCCGCCATTTCAAGGTCCCACATGGCATAATCTCTACTGCGACACACAGGCCTAGGCCTGGCATTGCCACACATACACGCCTTTCAATACCTAGATAACCGTGTGCCATGCAAGCAGTGGTGAACGTACCAGTGATTATCTTGACTCTGTGCTCCATGTTGTCCTTCCTAGGCACCGTCCGCTGGGATTTGCGAGGAGAAGGATGAATCCTCGTGTGTACCGACCGCTGGTGGACCTGTCGACAATGGAAGAACGCCACATCATACTACGATACCGACTTGACCGTGCCACTATCCATGAACTGTGTGCCCAGCTGGAGCCAGCCCTGATGTCCCCCATCCGCCAACCCACAGGAATTCCCCCTCTAGTGCAGGCGCTGTCAGTCCTCCATTTTCTTGCAAGTGGCTCATTCCAGACAACAGTGGCCATGTCATCTGGAATGTCTCAGCCAATGTTTTCTAAGGTTTTGTCTAGAGTGTTGTCTGCCCTGACGAAACACATGCGGAGTTACATTATTTTCCCTGAGGAGGTTGATTTGCCCACTGTGAAGGGTGATTTTTATGCCCTTGGACATATTCCCAACATAATTGGTGCCATTGATGGGACCCATGTAGCCTTAGTCCCCCCAAAAGACGATGAGCAGGTGTACAGAAACAGGAAGAGTTACCATTCTATGAACGTCCAGGTGGTCTGTTTGGCTGACCAGTACATCTCCCATGTGAATGCAATGTTCCCTGGTTCAGTGCATGACGCGTATGTGATGCGTAATAGCAGCATCCCTTATGTGATGGAACAGCTACAGAGACAACGTGTGTGGCTAATAGGTGACTCTGGTTACCCCAACCTGCCTTGGCTATTGACCCCAGTGAGGAATCCCCGGACCAGGGCTGAGGAACGGTACAATGAGGCCCATGGGCGAACTAGGAGGATCATAGAAAGGACCTTTGGGGTTCTGATGGCCAGGTTTAGGTGTCTGCATATGACAGGGGGATCCCTGATGTACTCACCAAAGAAGGTGTGCCAGATCATCGTGGCCTGCTGTATGCTTCACAATCTGGCATTGCGACGTCAGGTGCCTTTCCTGCAGGAGGATGGTCCAGATGGTGGTGTTGAAGCAGCTGTGGAGCCTGTGGACAGTGAAGAGGAGAAAGACTCAGAGGACGACCCAGACAACAGGGACAGAGTTATCCAACAGTATTTTCAGTAGCACACAGGTAAGAATCACACACGCCATTTTAATTTTCCTGAATGCCTCGTGCTTCTCAACTTTGTCTATGACCCCCCAGTTATTTGAAACTGATGTTTGATTCTCCCTTCCCTTTTCAGTGCTGTATGACCCACTGCGTGACTTCTGCTTGGTTAGCCCATGGACTAATGCTTATTGATCTCGGTATGTGTTCAGCACAAAGTTTACAGAACATAATTGATCGGTAATGTGTTTTACATTTGTAAATAATACAGCCTGACTCCAGCATGATTTCAGTGCATTGCGTGATTTATTTTTGGTGCTAGATGATTGTACATGATATTCACACGGTGATGGGTGGGGGTGGAGTAATGGCCATGGCAGAGTCCAGTTCTCAGTCTCACAGGTGCATTGTCCATATGCCTGTGGAAGGATGGAGCAGGGGCAGTTCAAGGTTGGACAGGGTGGCAATGTGGGACAGTGGGATGACTTCAGGGGGTATCTCATGCTGGCGGGGGTCTTGACATCCTACTCTGTCTTTTTTTTGGATCTCAGGCTCCTGTTGCGGGGTGGTTGTTCTTCAGCAGGAGGTGGGGTTCTGGTGGCCTGTCGTTGTGGTGGGGCCTCCTGTCCACTAGCGCCGGCGGAGGTGGTAGGATGTTCCTGGTCCGGGCTAGTGACAGGGGCCCTGTGTGGTGCCACATGGTCCCGCAACGTGTCTTCTATCCGGTGGAGGGCCTGGACTATGCTCCCCATGGCGGTAGAGATGTTGGTGAGATGATTGTTGAACCCCATGTAGCGTTCCTCCTGCTGTGCCTGGATCTCCTGGAACCTGGCCAGTACCGTCGCCATCGTCTCTTGTGAGCGGAGGTAGGCTGCCATGATGGTGGTGAGGGCCTCTTGGAGAGTCGGTTCCCTGGGCCTCTCCTCCCCCCCCTGTCGCACAGCAGCCCTCCGAGTTGCCCTGTTTCCCCCGGACTCTGTCCCCTGGACGGTGTGCCCACTACCACTGCCCCCAGGTCCCTGTTGTTGTTGGGGTGGTGGGTTAGCCTGGGGGCCCTGTAGTGGCAGACACACCGCTGATTGACCTGTCCTAGAGACAGAGCCATGGGCCCGCTGGGTGGGAGCTGTGCTGTTGTTCCCAGAGGGGGTTGGGTCTGCTGTGGCCTGTGTGTGGGGAACCGACTGTCCAGAGGTCCCCGATGGTCCGGGCTGGTCGTCAGGTTCCAGGTCGACAGAGCTGCTGTCATCACTGGGTGCCTCTTCCGGGGGGGGGGATGGACATTTCTGGACCCTCCTGGCCGGTGTGTTGGCGTTCGTGTCCTGCATGGGGTAAGAGAGTATGGTTATTGTTTCTGTGTGTGCTATTGTGTGCGATTTATGGGTGCCCTTGTCCCCCAGTGCTGTCATTCCCTTGGGGGAGGTGTTGTGGGGGTGTTGGGGGGGGGTATGTGCAGTGATCATGCTTAGGTGATGGGTGTCCATAGTTTGTGGTGGCATGCAGGGGTTGGTGTTGGGTGGGTTGTGCTGGGGAGACATTCTCAGGGAGGATGTGTGATGGGGGGTTGGGGGTGAGGGTGGTGGTGGGGGTTGGCATGCTGGGGGGGTGAAGTAGTTGAGATTGTACTTACCAGAGTCCATTCCTCCGTGTACTCCAGCGAGGCCATCAGGATGCAGGATGTTTAGTACCTCTTGCTCCCATGCTGTGAATTCAAGTGGGTGGGGGTCCCCCGCCAGTCTTCTGCACTGCGATGTTGTGTCGCGAGACCATCGAGCGCACCTTTCCCCGTAAGTCGTTCCAACGTTTGCGGATGTCCTCTCGATTTCTGGGATGCTGTCCCACCGCGTTTACCCTGTCCACGATCCGCTGCCATAGCTCCGCCTTCCTGGCTATAGTGGTATGCTGCACCTGTGAGCCGAAGAGCTGGGGTTCGACTCTTATGATCTCCTCCACCATGACCCGGAGTTCTTGGTCCGAAAAGCGTGGGTGCCTTTGGGGTGCCATGGGGTGGTGTGGATGAGGTGTGGGGTGGTGTATATGGTGAAGAGTGTGTTGGTGTGTGGTGCTTTGTGCTTCTATGTGGTGTGTGTGATGGTGTAGTGTGCCTCTGTGTGATGTAGCTCTCTATTCTGTGATGTGTCTCTCTCTCCTTCGTCTATGATCTTCGGTCGTAGGGGTTTGTGGGTGATGTGGGTGTGTGTTTTATAGTTGGTTGGATGTGTGGGAGTGTTGTTTGTATGTGTGTCAGGTGTGTGTATTTCAAATTGTCCAATGTGGCTGTGTTTTGGAGCTGTGTGTGTATTTTGACCGCGGCGGTGTGTCCCGCCAATGGAATACCGCGGTTGAAAGACCGCTGCATGGATTCGTGGGTCAGAATGGCATGGGCGTGTTTGTGTTGGCGTGACGGTGGAGGTTTGGTCATCTCCAGTTTTCCGCGGCCCGCTGATGAGGCGGCCTTCCTTGGATGTCGGGATTTTGCCGGTTTCGCCGTTGTGGGTCAGAATGACCGTGGCGGTTTACCGCGGCCGCGGCGGTAGAATGGCGGACTTCTGACCGGCGGTAAGGGCCTTTTACCGCCGAGGTCAGAATGACCCCCATTGTCTGGCCAAGTTGATTGCTCTTACTGAATCATGTTACATTTCTGATCAATTGAAAATGTCAATTTTCACCAATAGTCCATACAGCTTTGGTGTTGTTTATGACTTTGGGCAACTGTGGTCTCAGTGACGCTTTATTACTACTTCTGGGGCTCCAACACGAAATGGCAGACAAGTGAGAAACCTCCTCGACACACTCCGATTGCCTAAACAAGTTGCAGTGATCAAGTGCTCTTCCCATCGTTCTAAAGATCATCATGTGAGTCCAGGCAATAGGTATTATGACGAGGTTGCCAAGCATTGAATTTGTAATCTTTGTACATTTAAAGGTGAATTCATAAATAAGGGAGTGGATGAGACTAACCGTAACCTCTTGTTGACAACAGCTGATACCTGGGATGAGGTGAAAAGGCTTCAAGAGTAGGTGTTTGAGGAGAAACAACAGAGTTGGGTTAGAGTAGGTTGTGTCAAAAAAGATGATTACATTTGGGTTTCAGTGGATGGACGACCAGTGTTACCAAATAGCTTGTTACCTCCTATGGCTACATTGAGAGAAATTAGCCTGAGTTGTAGAGGAGTCACTGTGTATCGAATCGAACTGAGGCAAGCATGAGGGCAGAGTCACTGCACAGAGCAGACTCACAGAGCAGATGCAGCACAAGTGCTGTTTGGAGATGCTGCTTGGGATTCTGTTTTGGGATCTTTGGACTGCAACATTCTCCACGGACTGCAGGCTGTTGCTTTTTCTGTCCGGGGCCTGCCTTGGGGGTTGGCACTGACCAGCCTGGGGACACAGTTCTTGATCATGTTCTTCATGACCTCCCTGGCGCTAGAGCCACCATAGCCACGACCGCTCAATCCTAAGGACTTGGAGGACAAGAGGGTGGAAGTGAGCGGGAGAGAGTGCTCAAAGGCATAGGAAAGAGAGTCTGAACCCGATCCTTCTTTCAGCGCTTGTCGTGAGTGGAGGTGCCCAGATGTCACGGAAGCGGCCCGACTGAGGACTGGATGCAGCTTGTGGCCTGGGTAGCCCCCTTTCTTTGTGGATTACTTAATTACTATTGCCCTATCTCTATCACCCTCACCGCCACTCACTGCTTTTGACTGCTGCATTTCTGACTGCTGTACACAGAGTGGTAGTTATTGATTTGATTGCACTCTACGATATGCACTGCATTTATAAAAAGCATCTTGAAACACCTTAAAGCTCCTTAAAGCACTATGAAAAAGTAATCTGAAATGTACATTGTAGCATGTTGAAATATTCTGTAAGGTACAAGTGTGTGGCACAACACCAACAAGAAAACAAGGACACAAGGGGTGAGTGTGAGGAGGGTGAGGTGGTGCCACCGGTGGGCTCGTGCCCCCTGCCACTAAGCCATTAAGCCACACCATATTATCCAACACTACATACCATGAGAAATAGATTGAAAATAGAATGAGGGGTGACTGCAAAAGGGTGAGCTCCCTGACCGCCTGGACCCTGGGCAAGATTTAATGTGCAGTACCAACTGACAGAGTATAAGCAGAGAATAATTAGAAATGCTCCTGCAAAGAATTCTGGGGGGAATTTGAACCAGCACTGCAAGGAAGGGGGGTGCCCAGGCCAAGCAGTTATTAGCTACCCGATAAGAGGGACTTCTGGAGTACAGTCATCTAATTGAACAAGAGGACCATGTTGGAAGAGTAGATCCCTCAGACAAAGCCAGCATAAGACCCAGTTCAAGAGAAAGCAGAGAAGTGCCCCTGGCGTACAGGAGGCTCTGGCCTATTTACCGAGTTCAACAGAGACAGAAATAGAAATGCACCCTTCTCCTGATATGACCAAAAGGGACAGGAAGGATGCAAGAAAGGGCAGGAAGAAAGCCTGCCTCAGCTATGCAAGTGCAGCAAAAGTATCCATATCTGTAACAAAGGAAAGCAAGGAGCCAAAGTCAGAGTAAAAGCCAGGAGGAAGAATCTACATCAATAGCAAAACTCCAACTACCCAACGTAGAGTCTAGGGCCACAAATCTCAATATGCCCTTATGAAATCTGTCTCAGAGGAAAGGGAGACCTAGGCCTGGAGGTGGTAGTCAGGTGATGGGTTGCTAGCTAGAAATCCCAAAGAAATTTGAAACCCAACCTAGCTCCGTGATAGAGCAGGCTCTTCAAGCAATAAGGTCATATTCACCAGTAAATGTTCCCTCAGAGGCAAGTAAAGGTTCTATCGGTGGGCAAATAGGAACAGCAATTTGGAGCCCAGTGGTAAAAAAGGGACCATCTTGAAAGTTATTCAAGTTATTATAGTCCTAGTGCATCAAATAGAGTGCATAGGGCTCAACAAAGCTCAACAAAACTTAAGCATTGATACTGATCAAATCTTGAACCACTTCAATCAGGGGTGCCAGTTACTTTGGATTCCTGAATTTAAGTCTAGTGGTCCCCAGGATGTAAAGGCACTACCTGGTTTAGATCATGTGGCTTCTAAAGACATCCTGGTATTTACCAGCTACAGGGAGACAGCATTCGGATCCAACTTTAGTCACATTTGTTGCTTCAGATCTCCCCACCTTGGCCCTAGAACAGGAAAAGCTTCTCTAGGCATGGGGCATTGAGGGTACAACCTATCAGGGAGGTGGATACCCCTACCTGCTTTTAGAGGAGCACAGTCCTGACAATTACAATTCAAGAGAACTGACCACAAGCCAGTATTCCTCTTACTGGTTATGAAGAATCTAATAAACTGGCAGAAGAAAACAGCCGATTCAGAAGGCAAAAGGCGGCCTGTTGATTTACATCAATTCCAATTTGGCTGTTAAGATTTCAGAACTTCATATGGATGAACAGCCCTTCCTGGCTGTGCACCTGGATGGCTGAGCAAAGAATATGCACAAACACCTTATGCTTATAAATGTATACATCAATCTGAAAAGGAAGGCTGCAGTGACAGACAAACTCACTGCACATCTGTTTCATTAAAAAAATTCTAACTGCTCATCATACTGGTTAGTCACATGAGATTTTAATCTTAACTTATTCCATCTCCCAAATGAGGAGCATGCAGAATTAGCTGGGTTTGTTTTAACTCGAAGCATGCCACATTACATCATGCAAGACAAGATTGGAGAGAAGTTTATAAAGGTGTGTGAGTTAAATGGCCTGTTTGCACTGAATGGTCGAAAGCCAGCAGACATCCCTCCAACATGGACAAGGGCCTCGGGTAAATAGGTCTCACACTTAGACTACACGCTGGTAAACTTCTCATTGCTTCAGCATGTAAGTGGCTTCAGAGTATTACACCGTGAGGAGAGTGACCACCACCCACAGATAATCATAGTACAGACAATTGTATGCAAGCAGAAACACGTGGTGGCCCTCCAGGGAAAGATTGGCACCGAAAACTTGAAATGCCTGAAGTGGAGCTCATGTACAGTCAAGACTCAAGGGGAGGAGGCAATGGCCAGTTTGGAATGCATGGCCGCAGAAAATGCGAATCTGGCATCTGTATGGGAAGTTTTTTCTAAGGAACTAACAAATAAATTTACTGCTAAGAGAGTGAACAAGGGAGCCTGTCTCGGGTGCCGTAAGTACATATCTATGCCACGATCGGTGTACCTGAAAAAATCTACAGTGAGCGTCATTTGCGTAAATCTTCCGAGGATGAAATACTATTAAGAAGACTCAAGGAAGAGAGGAAAGTATTAAAAAGGGAGATATGGGGGGTTATTCCAACTTTGGAGGAGGCTGTAATCCGTCCCAAATGTGACGGATTTACCACCAGCCGTATTACGAGTTCCATAGGATATAATCGACTCGTAATACGGCTGGTGGTATATCCGTCACTTTACCGTCACTTTTGGGACGGATTACCACTTCCTCCAAAGTTGGAATAACTCCCATGGTGTCATAAAAATCCAAACAGGAAGTGTTGCGGGCCAAAAGTGTGTATGCATATAAGTCAGCTGACTCATAATGCTTTTGGAAACTCATCAGTAATATTTAAAAAGGTCCAAGATTGGCCCATAATGCAAATATAAGTGAGAATGCCTGGGTAAGTCATTTGAAATCTTACTTTGAGGAAAGTACTCAGGATGAAAACATGCCAGTGCATAGGGAGAGTGGCAACTGGACTACCGAGATGCAGCCCCCTTAGCATTTACTCCCACAGAAATAACAAAGATCACTGAAAAATCACAAACCGATTGTGCCCCATGCCCCAAGGAGCTTCCACAAGCAGTGTTTAATACTCAACATTAAGATGGGCAACCTTTCTTGCAGCAATGTTCAATTATGTTTTGGCAACATGGGTTAACCCAACCAGTTGGAAGGGTTCAATAATTGATCCCATTTATAAGGAGGGCATTGCCTCCTCACCAAATAATTATTGTCTAATCTCTCTGTTGGATGTTAATCTTAAGTACTTCTCTCTGAGCCTTGTTCAAGACCTAGAGACATGGGCTGTAGACAACAGCAGATTACCCTTTCATCAAACCGGCTTCACTAAGAACACAGTCACACTAACAAACCTTTTGGCATTGGGTCTGACCCTCACAAGAGCCAAGGCCACCGGGACTCCAACTTACATGTGCCTCAGGGACTTTAAGGCAGCTTTTGACTGTGTTCTGCATAGTAGACTCTGGGCAAAACTGCAACGATTGGGGTTGCAGTTGAATAATTTGAGTGCTATTATACTATTATAATCAGACACATAGGCTAAGATCAAGCTCCGAATAGGGTACCGATCTGTCAAGGGAAGTTAAAACATAAGGCAACCTAAAACAAGGCTGTGTTTTAGCATCACTTTTCTTTAATTTATACATTGCAGACCTTTCCTCAGTTCTGGATTGTCAGTCAGAGCATGTGCCCAGCCTTGGTGGTCAGCAACTTTCCAACATGATGTATTCAGATGACCAGTAATTCAAGAATAGGCCTACAAAGACTGCTGAACTGTTTAGGGACATATGAAAAGAATAATAAGCTGGAAATGAATTGCAATAAAACAAAAGTATTGCTTTTAATCACCAAATTTCTATCCAGTACAAATGGTACCTAAATGGAAAGACAACTGATAAAACCGCAAACATATACCATCTGGGGGTCAAGATAGATACAAGAGGCATGTAGGCGCCCCGAAGGGAAGCGATGAAGGGAAAAAATCAGGCCCTTAACCATGCCTTTATAACATTAGCAAGAACCATTCAGGCATAATCTTAAGCCGTTGGCATCAGCCATGAAGGCTAAACTTCTACCCACCTTCCCACATGGTTCAGAAATAATGATTGGTGCTGAAATATTCCTGTTGGGCACGCTAATGATAAGAGCATACAAGCATGTCTTTCAGCTACCTAGGTCAGCTTTGCCTGCTGAAGTCAGGCTGAAATTTCTCAAGTAAGGCAGTCGCTTGCTAGGCCTGCAGCATTCATAAAATGATGCCACAAACTGCAGCAAGCCGCTGAAGGAATGCTGCCAAATCTAGTGTGGTCAGAACTTAATCTCAAAGTGGGTATGGTGTTTATAGGAAACATCTAAAAAAAAGCATAGGGTGGCACAAACTAGGTAATTTGTGGGACCTTAACATGTTTGGCTAGCTTTTAGGAAAGAGTAAACAAATCCATCAAACTGTGAAGTTGGACACAAGACAAGCAGGAAATATCTAAGCGGTAGCATGGCTGGCTGGTCTTAAAATCTTATAAGACTCATAAAGAGTCATCTATTTTGGATGCCCCCTACTCCCTGAAGATAAAGCAGAGATTTCTAACTCTAAGATTTGGTGATATTCCAACGCTAGATACTCAGCCAAAATGGAGGGAAGAAGTCCAAAGAGGAAATCAGAAATGCTGCCTATGAGGCCAGGTCGAGGAAACATTGCTGCATGTAATTTTTATATGCCCAGCCCTGGCCAACCAGTGAAAAAGTATGATAAAAAAGAACTCAACGCATTGGTGATCACATCCTGTAGGCCAGCCCTCCTTTAGTCACTTGACCTAAAGAATATTTGGCCTCATTACAACCCTGGCGGTTGGCAGTAATATGGTGTAAAGTACTGCCAACAGGCTGGTGGTACTTTCTACCATATTATGACATTGCCAATGTACCATACCAACCGCCACGGTGGTAACGGCCGCCAGGCTTGAGATATCAATCTCCAGCCTGGCGGCCGTCACTGTACTACCTGGGGGATTATAACTCCATCTACCGCCATGGTTTTTGTGGCTCCTTTACGGCCACGAAAACCATAGCGGTTGGCACTATCAGTGACAGGGAATCCTGTTCCTGTCACAGATAGAGGTCTTCTCCACCCCGCCCCCTCCCCAGAGTCCCCTCCAGGCCCCTCTTCCTCTCCAACCCCCCTACATTCATGCCCCCTTCACACACGCACACACGCATACTCACACCCATCCCACATATATCCACGCATGCATACATCCATTCACACACACATTCGCACACACTTTCATACATACAAGCAGATGTGCATTCACAGAACACAACATACACACACTCACACCTCCATACATGCACACACATCCAGCACACAACACACACCCGCATGCATGCACGCACAAACATTCACACCCACACCCACACACACAACCCCCCCACCCCCCTGTCGGAGCACCCACTTACCTATGTTTAGGGGGTCCTTCGGCAGGAGACCTGACGGAGCGCTGCTGCCAGCAGCAGCGGCCCCACAGCAGTCTACTGGCGTAGCGCTGCTGCTGGTAGCAGCACCACCTTACCCCTATCCCCCAGCATGGCCACAGCCGGATTTCCACCATCCTTCCAGCAGAAATCCGGCTGTGGTCATGATACGGCAGACGGCTGGTAGCCGCTGCCAATGTCATAATGAGTGCCACTGTGTTGAACATCAGGCTGCTACAGTTTCTGGAAATCTTTAAATCCCTTATCAGGTATTATAGATGAATAGTAAAGAAGTCCTAGATAAAACTATTAGCATTAGTTTGCACACAACAATTTAGCCAGGCATCAGCTTGGCCACAGTTAGGATTAAAAAATTAAGATCAACGTCTGCTGTTAGGCTTAAAAGTCTATAATCCGTACAATTTGTAAAAGCATATGTATCACAAACTTGCCTGGTCAAAATTATGACTCTCAGATTGAAGTTTTATTTAAAGGTCTACAAGACTATACCCAAGCTCTCTTGCACAATCTGTAGTGGTTTATTTGTACCCCTTTGTGTAACTTTGCACATTGTATTTGTCAGTGATCCCTCTAATATTGACAGTCTACACCAAATTGTACATAAACTGTGTCAGACAGGATGGGAGATGCATCTGCCGCCATGGCATTTACACTCCTTGTGAAATTTCGCACATTGCCTTGGTTAGTGAACACATTAATTTGGATGACCGGGCTGATCTGCACACGATCCAGGGTGGATTGTGTGGGACCTGGGCTGCATGCCATCACTTGACTCTTTTAATGTTGTTAAATTGTGCTGGTTAGTCCAGCTATTTTATATTGTGATACTTATTTAAAATTGCATGATTGGTCTCTTTGCACGTTTTTAGAATCTTTGCACATTGTTTCTTTTTAGTGATAGTATTAATGTTGACACTGTATTTTACTGTGTTTGGTTAGATTGGCTTTTCTTTTGTCTTTTGATGTTTATGGTTTTTATTAACTAATAAACAAGTTCTATTATCAATAGCTAGACAATTCCATTGTACAGCTTACATTGGTAGAGACGTAATGGTGAGGTTGTTGAGGTGACCTGGCTTAATCCCAGATTCAGATTGATGGCTAAGGCATTATGGTGGTCATTGTGAACATGGCGGTAACAACTGCTGTGTTCATGCTGGCGTTCAAAACACTGACCGCCAGCGACCCCGGAACCCCGCTGGCCAAATAATGAACATTTCTGTGGGCCGGTGGGTGGAAACATTGTTTCCTCCCGCCGGCTCACAGAAAGGCCCGGCCTGGAC
This sequence comes from Pleurodeles waltl, assembly GCF_031143425.1. Taxonomy (NCBI): domain Eukaryota; kingdom Metazoa; phylum Chordata; class Amphibia; order Caudata; family Salamandridae; genus Pleurodeles; species Pleurodeles waltl. Next base: position 304,342,495 of record NC_090450.1, on the reverse strand, counting down.
GTTGACCGCAGCTCCACATGGAGCCGCTGTCAATGCCTCTGTGCGGGAGGTGCAGCTGCACCCGTTGCGCAGATCACTGCCCGAAATCGGACACTGCACCGGGGCCCCTGCACTGCCCATGCAAAGTGCATGGGCAGTGCAGGAGCCCCCAGGGGTGCCCCGAGGCAACCCCCTCGGCCAGCCTTTAACTGGTGGGTGAACCCGGCAGCGAAAGGCTGGTGGAAATGGAAACATTATCCGAAGGGTAGCGCAGCTGCCCTGTCAGATAGTGTTCCACTCACCGCCAGCCTGCCTGATGGCGGAAGTCTGGCGGTGAGTGAGGGTTGCCGATGGCGGCCTTCACCATGTTCGTGATGCGGCAGGTTGGCCTGCCATGCTGGCTGGCAGATTCACCCGCCAATGCCGGCATGGCGGGCCAACCCGCCATGTTCAAAATGAGGGCCTATGTCACAAGTTTGTTGTATGTCAACAGATCAATGTTGGAAAAAGAACTGCAGTTACATTGAATCACATAGGAAGTTCCGGAGGACCTTTTATTAGGATACAGATGGATTTTATTGAGATGCCTGTCTGCAATGGATTGCAGTATGTTTTGCTTATTATGTGAATCTTTTCCCATTGGTTCGAAGTCTACCCAACTAGGGAAATGATAGTCTTATTTTAGCAAAACTACTGCTGAGGGAGCTAATTCCCAGATTTGGGTTTACGATCTCCTTTGGTATTAGATCGAGGAACTCCTTTTAACAATGAGGTACTGAAATTATTGTGCCCAGCATTGCAAATGAAATACAGATTGTATTGAAGCTACAGACCTGATGCTTCAAGTCTTGTTGAGCAGGTTAATGGCACACTGAAAACAAGACTGGCAAATGTGTGTTTTTGACATTTTTTAAATAGCTTAATGCTTTGCCCCTTGTGTTGATGAGTCTTCAGAGGGTACCTGATCAAAAGACTGGACTGTCCCCCACAAAAAACTGATGGGGAGAGAGATGGGAATGCCGACGATTCCTGTGAATGTACTTGTGAATATAACAGATGATATGGTCCTAGATCACTGCAAGGGGCTAGCTGATGCTAGCCGATGTGGTGCGTTCTGTGTCTCGTCAGATCGGAGAAATCGCATCTCCCCCACTACAAGAACAGTGCCATGACATCATTCCTGACCACTGGCTATTCATAAAGAAGCACATTAGTTACAACAACTGGTTACAACAACTGCTGTTAAGTTTGGAGGTCTCCTCAACTGGATACATGCTTCCCACACTCATAGAGTTGAATGTCCCCTTGATACGACAGTACCTGTTCCAGAAGAACCAGTGGTACAAGAGAGATGGCAGGCGCAATTTTGTCAAGCTGTAGGAGACTAACCTGAGTTTGAAACAACTGAGCAAGTTGAAGAGGGTCTTGAACAAGTCACATCTGACTCTGAAGCAGAAACAATGGAGTACTGTTTTGTGTGAATGAGTCAGACTCAGACCCTGGAGAAGAAATGAGTGCTGGAAGAAAGTGAGTGAAAGTTGGAGACTGGTGGCCCAGAAGACAAGAACAGGGAAAAGTTAGCTTGCCTAAAGAACGTGTGCCACTAACGATTGCTGAAGGGAATGAAAACTCTGCCTTGAGTAAAAGTGAAGATGAGGGTGTGGCGCTGAGTGGGTCGAACAGGACAAGAGTGCCTAGTCATAGGTATTCTTCATCAGAGTGGACATTCTTTGCAAATGGTACAGCCACAGATCAATAGTTTTGGAAATATTAGTACCAATATACAAGTTTGCTTGAACCTCCATGAACTGAACATAGTGTATGAACTGTATTTTGATTTTCGCAGTCATCTATGAACTTAGTTTGGGTGCATGTTAGAAGCAATTACATTGTTGGGGATCAGGAATTGAGAAGATTTCCTAGGCACCAGTAGAAGAAGAAAGAGCGTTGTCACCTAGAGGAATGCGGAGTAGGGCTAGAGAAGTCTTACAAAGATTTGCATGTTGCTGATAAACAAACTTTGAACTTTTTGAACTTTCTTGCTGTTTGCATTGGTGAAACCAATGACAAAGGGGGGACGGAAGCACCGCCAACAGGCTGGCGGTGCTTCATCTCCTCGTCCTGCCGATTTTCCCCCGGCGGTGACAATCCGCAAACAGCGCTGCCCTGGGGATTATGACCCCCTTACCGCCAGCCTGTTTCTGGCGGTTTACACCGCCAGGAAGAGGCTGGCGGTAAGGGGTGTCCTGGGCCCCCTAACAGGGCCCCGGCCTGCTTTTCACTGTCTGCATGGCAGACAGTGAAAAGCGCGACGGGTGCGAATGCACCCGTCGCACGGCCGCAACACCCCCGGCTCCATTTGGAGCCGGCTCCTGTGTTGCGGCCTCATTCCCGCTGGGCCGGCGGGCGCTAATATGGTTAGCACCTGATGGCCCAGCGGGAATGTTGGAATGTGGGCCGCGTAATTGTGGCCGCATGGCGGCCACTTGGCGGTTCCCGTCTGGCGTGCGGCGGTAGCCGCCTGCCAAGGTCAGAATGACCGCCAAAGTCTTTTACCATTGCTGTGCTTATTTGATAATAGATCTGATTCTAAAGATGTAATGGAGCCAAAACAGAAAGTTAGATGTACATACATAGTAGATTTTTTGGTGCTTATGTCCCCTGTAATATTGGTAGTATTGCTTATAGGAGTGTTTTCTTCTACATGGTCTGAAGAGAAGGAGTTATCCCCCAGTATTTCCCCATTGACTCTTAGCCCTAAGGATAATAATCACTAAAAGTTAAATGAAAATGCATTACATTTAGATGAGTCTAGAGGAGATTATTCAGCTAATGTATATTTTAAATTGCCATGTGAATATATTAATATAAAGGATGCAAGGGACTGTTATGTCTGTACACAGTTACATGTTTCTGCATCAAATGGTATCAATTATTATCATATACCCATGAAGCATGGTATTTCTTGTAGTTTGCTACTAAGTATAATTTATAATGAGGGAAGCTTTCAATATTATTTTTCAGATTATGATTTAGGGGGTTATTACAACTTTGGAGGAGGTGTTAATCCGTCCCAAAAGTGACGGTAAAGTGACGGATATTCCACCAGCCGTATTACGAGTTCCATAGGATATAATTGACTCGTAATACGGCTGGTGGTATATCCGTCACTTTACCGTCACTTTTGGGATGGATTAACACCTCCTCAAAAGTTGTAATAACCATCTTAGTGTTGCCAGAAGTTGCCTTGTTTAAGCATCTGAATAAAAATCCTCATTTTAAAGGCGCTGAAATTTGACAAAATATTTTACATCATTGAAACCTTTGGACACTGCATACACACATAGACATCATTTAACCTGCCTGAAATAGAAAAGAAATTGCTAAATTTGGTAGAAGATGGAAGGAGGGAATTAAAAGCGAAATCCAAAACAGACAAGGATCTTAGAGCACAACACCAATAGAAGGAAGAGGAAATAGAACATCAACATCAATTGTAAGGGGATTTGACAGCTTTTACTTTAGACTGGCAACA